>NC_071570.1:35871845-36184345 GCF_026979565.1 Vidua chalybeata
AAACTCATAACAAAAAAATTTATTATTTTGTTTATAGAATCATGTTTTTCAGATAGGAAGAAATTGTGAAAGAGTACTATGTGAAACAAAGGACGGAAAACATAGAATTTCTAGGTTCATGCATTTCCTCTCTAGCTTGCCTTGATTTATTTTATATGTGAAGCTTCCACAAACTGAAGGAGACATCAAAACAAGCCAGAAAACCAAATAAAATGACCTTTGAACAAAATATGAGCTATTCCCAAGTATATGTTGCCACAGCATACAGTAGGGGACATGAAACTTACGGATTCAAGTTTTGGGCAGGATCAACTAGCAATTAGGAAAAATATTCCGAGATCCTGGGACGACAGCTTAATAAGTTGTCAGTTTTGGTTGTTGGAATTTTTTAGCATTCATAGGCCAAGCACTTAGAGTTCAGCCCAGTGTGCTTGCTATTGATCTTGGGAAAATCTGGCCAATTAGCAGGAATCTTTGTGGAAGCATTAATACATTTTCAACATTAGTATCCTTGCCCCTGGGCAGGAAGCAGATATAAGAACCAGCAGAGGCAAGGGTAGATCAAGGTCAGCATTTATAACTTCTTTAATGAATTCTGGACCTTGTACCCAGAAATCTTTAACCAAGAGGCAATCATAAATTAAGGGAGTTAAAATTGACCATAACTTTTGTCCAACAAAAAGGCTCTTTATAACTTGATTCATCTTCAGGGAAGACAGAAATTGTTACATAACAGCAGACTAAGATGTTAAAAGGAAATTTTCATGAACCAATTTTCCTATAGTCTAGCAATCTGATAATTTGGATTCCAGTCATCAGTCTAAAATGCCCCTTATAAATGGGCATAATTTATAGGCCATTGAGCTGTTATGTGAATAGGGAACTTTGACAAAACTGTATGCGTCAAGTGTTGCAATTGTTTTTTACTTTGGGAAAAAAATAAAAACAAAGCCAAACAAATTTTTCAGATGCATTCTCATTGATATTGATAGAGTTACAAAAGAATATTTGAGGAGAGTTTCTGACTAAGGGAACATATTAATACAGGATTTGAGGCAGAACATTCAGAAAGATACAGAATCTGCCTTTGATAACGTAATTAAATCTGGCAAGCCAGGGAATTTGCTTCATCCAGTCTGATGTTTATAGGCATGGATAGTGGCTCTCCAGTTTGGACATGAGAGAGAATGTAAAATGAGAAGTAAAAGAGACCTGGGGGAGAAAGCTGTGTAGTGTTCAAACTCAGAATCAACAAAATCAGTACCAGTTGTCCATGCTGTAGCATAAAATGCAAGATAAAATGATGTCCAGAAGCATGACAATAAACAATAATTTATCTACCACTGTACTTGTTAAAACCATTCATTCAAATGGAGAACTAGACTTTAGTCCTTGGGCACTGACGTAAATAGATTTCATGCCTTTGAAGAAGATCAATATTAGCTAAGTAAGCAATATTTGCTAAGTAAGAAATATTTATCCTTATTGCTAAGAGAGGTTTAGCTGAGAAAGAAAACCTGCCAAGGAATTTAATTCTTGCTTGTTTTCAGATACAATTACACAATTTACAGATTGGATACAAACCTGGGTAAGATTTTTTTTTTTTTTTTAATACATTTTCTGGAGCTTCTGGCAAATAAAAAGTGATACAAAGCCAAAGGATTGCATTTGTGGTGGGGAAAAGATCACGTTTGCTCTCAGTGTTTTCTCTGGCTGCTGGGTAGGGCAGGCAGAGAGCCAGAGGTCCCCTGAGCCACTGCTCAGACATTTGGTCACAGGCTAGGAAGAGTTCCCAGCTAGATGTGGAGCAGTTGCACTGTCAAGTGCCAGCCAAGATGGAAAGGAGAGATCTTTTCACACAGATTTTTCTGAACTACCAGTTGCTCTGAAGGAAGGGACTTTTCTCTGCAAAAAATCCTGTCATTTTCATTTATTTAACCCTGGATGGTTTGTTTTTCCCATTTAAGCAGTTAGTTATTCTAGAGTGACTGTGAAAAATCTCTAGATTTATTGATTCAAAAGTCTTGTGAAGTTTGGGGGGTGTAGTCTCATGGAAAAAATTATGCAGGGAGCTCTGTCTGCACAGAGTCCCAGCACAACATGCCAATCAGATGAAAAAAACACAAAACAAACCTGCCTTTCCAATAGTATGAGGAAAGCTGATTGCGATTGCCCAAGCTGCTACTGAGAATGAGTACGTGACTCTGTGTCCCCAACTTTTCCTTTTTCTCTTTTTTGTCAAAAATTTCTAAGACCTGCCAGCAGCACTGTCACCTAACAAGAGTTCCACTGAGTACTTGCTAATATAAATGAAAACTGAGAAATATTCTTATTTATTATCTAAATTTGACACCGCTTTCTAAAGAGATTGTGATGGGCAAAAATGTCACAAGCCCTGGTGATAATGAAAGCAAAAATCTTCCTTTCCACATAGAGAAGAGAGACAAATAGAAAAGACATCTAGTCTCTGTGAAATAATAACAGAAGAACACAGAGAGGCCTGAGTTGTCTACCTGTCTGCCAAGGTAGAAGCCAAAAGCAGCTCTAGCACCTTGAAATAGCTGAACCTCAGGAAATGCCATCACAAGGGTTGGTGGCCCACATGCTCCCGAATAGCTGATGTGATGCCTGCCTTGCAGTGCCTTGCTGTGCAAGAGCAGGGGCACTTACTAAGTACTCTTGAGTACACTTCTTGTACTCAAGAAGTTACTAATGGGTACCCAGTTTTAAATTTTGTACTTCACTAGATATGTTTTTTGTAAACTGGGAAAACCTGATAAAGGAAATTGAATATTTGGGAAATTTTGGTATGAACTGTTTGACACTGAGTTCATGAACACCACAGAATAAACATCCCTTGTTTTTAAGAACCTCTAAAAGACCTTCTGATATTTGTACATATCAGTGGTATCTTATATGCTTCATATCACCTAAGTGACATTGTGGAAATGTAGATGCCTCTCAGAAGAGTTGAAGTAAATTCCCCAAGCATGTGCTGAAACAACTTGTGTCAGCACAGGTGCACTTGTGAGATAATTATATGGGATACAGTAGTTTGCAGACCGAACAGAGCCTGGTCAATGGTTCAAGCTCTAGCCTCCAGTAATCCATTTTTCTTCATAGTCTGGATGAGGGAACAGGTCAGAGACTGTTCTCATTAGTCAGCACAGGTGGGGGTGTTCTGTATAGCAGAAGATGTACTAGGACACACAATCTTAGGCTGGTCACATTACCTGATGAGTTTTTCTGTCTTCTATCTATTATCCTCATGAGTACATAACCACAAGATTACCACGAAATCAAAATTAAAATTTTGATTTTAATTTAAAATTAAAATTTTGATTTACCATTCTGAAAAGCTTTGTAGCTCTCCAAATGGACATCAGTGCAACCCTTGCCATCCAGGATCTTCTTTCTTTCCACAGACCTGTAGCAACTAATTAATTTGGACTCATCTCATGTTCTTTTATCCACACATATTGACCCCATAAATCTCCCTGTCTCATCAAATTTATCCTATTTGTTATCGTAATGAGTCAATGATGACCACTCTTAGATTGCATGTGTTAACTGCCAGATAAAATAGTTAAGCAATTTCACTAATGAACTTCTTGTTTTGAGGCTAGGGTAACTACAAAAGTGCAAGCTTCACCAAAACACACTCTAAAGCTATGATATTACACAATGGTGATAAAGCATTTATGGAATTATTTTAAATTATGATGATGATCATCTACTTTGTTCAACACATTTATTAGAATTACTGTTCAACCATTAACTAGCTGGATCTCTTGAACAGAAAGATAAAGATTCATTTAAACATTAAAGTGTTGGAAAGAGGCCAACTACTACTATAATGACTAAGGAGGAAGCAAAATCCTATACCTTCTCCAACCATAGTAATGAGAAATACCTGAACCCACATGGTTATTAAGACCTAGAATAGATGACTGTTTTTGAGCTGTTTTTTATTTCATGTGCAACAATGAAGATACTTACTATGTATCTTTATTCATGATGTTCGGGGACAATCATCTGGAAATAGTAATTTTTTCCTTGGATTGTTCATTAAATTTTAAGTCATTAGAATGTAATGTAGATTTATATTTTCTCTCCAATTTCCTTCTCAGTACCATCTACTAGGTAGCAGAGGATATAATTATTACTAGAGAGTGCTTGAATGACTTCTGGTAATTGGAATTTCAGTAAACCTTGACAGGTCATCTAGCAATATTAAGGAGATATCTGAGTCATTGGTCTCTTGACAATCAGTTGACTTCTTTCAGATGACAAAGTATCTAGATGAATTTGTGTGGTTTTTTTTCATCCAGTGTCAAGAATATCTTATCTGAAATGATTAAGTTTCTTGCTATTTCATGCTCCTATGAATGTTAATGCATAGAGAAACCCAACAAACCCTGTGGGATGCATCAAAATATTTCGTTATTTCCACCTTACATATCTTTTCTGTACACTTTTCTTTTATGGTGTAAAAGAAGCCTTTATACAAACACAGTTACTAAGGCAAACAATTTTTCAAGGTTGCTGTAAAAACAAGCACAATTCTATCCATATGTGATGTAAGGGATCCTAAGTGGGGTGTTATGTAGCTCCCTGTTAGTACAGCCTGATCTCAGCTCTGTTAGACTCTTTTATGGCTCATGCCTTGCCATGGGTGATGGTAGCTCAGGCTCCCTTCCCTGGCTTGCTCCCATGGTGCTGACATCACATCTCCCTCCAGCCATTCTTCCACTTGACTGTTTGATGAGATACCTAGGCCCATGGGAAACTGGAACTAGAACAATGCTGTAGTTTTCTTAACAGCAGGATCATTATTTCATCTATCAAGGTTAAAATTAGCACTACTATTTTAACTCAGTTTAAATGCCATAGTCTCCTCTTCATGCTGTGACCTACAAAAGAGGAAAGAAAAGGTCTCTGTGCCATTCATTCATAGCTAAAATTAATTCAAATTAGTATTTCTAGTAATATTGTTCCCTTTTATCTTTATCAAAACTGCAATGGCAATTAGAAAAAGAAAAGATATTTGAAAAGGAAAAGCTTTCAACATTTATTTTAGTTTCCACATTGTGCTGCTGTAGTCAGAGAGTGCACTTCTATACTTTTTGCTTCCAGTCACTGAAGTCAACCATCCTGTGGATGTGGGCTAAGAAAATCCACACTGGTAAGTGTTTCAGCCATACAGAAGACACATGGATCTCTCCTACTAGAGAAACCTCGTTTAATGTATTATCCATTTTCAGATTATACTATTTATATGCTGAGTTCTTGTACATATCCCATTTATGCAGTACGTCAAAATGTGTCAAAGCTAATAATGAGTAAATTCTAACACAAATATATAGTACTTCTCTATACTACAGAAATATGGGAGATAGATATAGATGATATAGATAAGTATAGATTAGATTATATAGATATATAGAGATATGGATATAGAGTTATGGATGATATAGATATATAGATATGGATGCCCACCGGTTCAGTGGTATATATGGATAGATATATATAGGATATCTGTAACAAACACAGTAAGAAGGGATAATTTCATTTTTAATATTTCCTGCCAGTTGAAGCATTTTGCTAAAATTCCTGCATCTCAGCGTGACTGCATACGGTTTAGCTGTTTGGTTTTTTCAGTTAAGCCAGTTATGTTTATTACAATTGACCATTGTGCCTAAATTCTGTTTTAGCTTTATTCTACAGCTTATTTCATCTGGTTGGCATAACAGGAGTTTCTTGGTCAACAAAATATATAGGCCTGTTATAGCTTACAAACCAAATCTGTTCCACTTTGGAAGCATTTTTTTTTCTTATTTTGTTGCATAGATAGCAAATGATTACTTATCACTGCATCTGGCAGTGTGAGAGAGAAAATCTTAAGATTTGCACTCTGTCTTCTAAGTGATTTGCTTTCCTCTTCCAGTTCTCTGCTCCCCTAAGACAGCTTTACAGCAAGACTGGAAAGTACTACTAGCACTGGTATGAGAAGAGAGCAAACTATAACAAAAAGAATTTAGAGTGGTTTGTTTGGCTTCAACTCAGTGGAATTCCTTCTGTACTTCAGCATTTCAATGAGAGAAATAAGCGACAGCAAGGCAGCTCCCATTCCTTGGTCCTAAACCTACCTCTACATTTGCCTCGCTGGAAATGGCAAAAATGTGGGACTCTAAACTAATGTTTAACTTAGTTCTGATCCCATAGGAGCCTTTAGGATGGACCTGGAGCACAGCAGCTGTGAGGCGTGTTGAGCAGACAGTGACCTCCTGGGATGTAGGGGTCCCTAACAGCACATTTCTGGCTGGCCAGGGCTGCATGGTAGTACCTAAGGAATGCTAATATGAGGTTACTTGCTTAATTTAAAATCATGACTGTTCTCTGATGTAGTCGTCCTAAATTTTTAGTCCTCTAGTCATGCAATGTCTCTTTTGGATGTAGGAGGTGAGCTGTGTCTCAGCATTGTTTGGCTTTTTGGCTTTTTCTTTGTGGGAAGGGCAAAGGAATTTTTATTCTTCATTGTAAGCATCCTTAGTTTGAAGAACAATGGGAGCAGTGAGACCTGGCTGAGATACAAATAGGCTATGGAACAAACACCTCATTTATTAGGTTTTAAATGCAATAGATAATTGCATAGGAAAGTCCCATAAAAACACAAAAAATATTATTGTGAAGTCTTTGTGATGTCTTAATTTAAGAAGTTAAATGATGAAAGCAATTTAAAAGTAAAAAAACATTTTGACAGTAAGCTTGAAAAAAAAATTAATTTGTCTATTAATTAAATAAAAATACAGTGCAAAGATTCCAGCAGGCAGCAGATTAGAGAAAAAAAAACGCATGCTTAAGGGAAAAACAATCTTCTTTGTGCTTTAAGTAACATCATAATATGATCCTATAGTAGTTAAGTTTTCCTGTTGAAAGAAAAGTAGTTTAGTTTTTATTATTCATAGGTTTCTTTTATTCAAAGTTGGTTTTACTCCATTGGAAATATTCCCTTGAGTAACACTTATGGCACTTCAGTAAGCTTCAGGAAGTTTGCTATTAATTATATGCAGTAATATTTGAAGGTTTCATGACATTGTTGTCAGAAAAATCACAGTAAGACTTTTCTGACAAGAGATCTGTGTTTTGCATAGCTAGGTACAGCTGTACCTTGTCTCCTACCTTCCAACCTGCATGAACATGCTGAGAGTACAGCACTTTCCCCAAAATACTTTTATTAGCTTATCCTACTTCTATGGTTTTGATCCAAATAATGTCATGAGGCAAGTGTGGTGAAATACAGAGTCTTTCTGTCCTCCAGAAACCCTGCTTTGGGATGGGTGCTGGCAGAGCCAGGTGCCATGTTTAGATATAGGAGGCATGCTGTGAGGAAGCAGTAGTTCCCGATGAAATTGGAATGTGAGTGGCTTCAAAGATGCTCCAAAGGCTTGTAGGGTGGCTTTGGACACCCACCTTTGTACTGTGCTCTTCTGAGCCACCAAACAGAGCAGCAGAAGGGCTGTCTCACAGCGTGATTTATTTGTGAAACAGGAATTGTCTGCTTAGGTCTATCAACTTGTCCATCCTTATTACAAAGGATTTAATGAAAGACAGATTGCGCTCTTGTTCATAGTAAGGATTTAAGTCATTATGGCCCTGGAACCACAGGTCTTGATGCCTTTGGATCAAGTCTTCAACCAGCTGATTAAAGCCAGATCCTGCAAATGTGTGAGAATTTAAGCACTAGGCCCCAGTAAATATTGTGAGCTACTCTCAGAACGAAAAAAAAAGCTTGTTTCCAGAGCTATTTTTTAACCACATCCTTTCCTTAAGGCACTGAAATCCAAACTATTTATACTGAGTTGCTGCCCAGACTTAGTCCTTAAATTTCCTACTGCACATAATATGCTCAACTGGAAATGAACCAGACCCTGGAAAGAGTTGGGACTAACCATTCATTCAGAAGCTTAAGTTATCAAAAATCAAATCCAGAAAGAAAATTAAAGGTAATATCTTCCTCTCTCAGCAAGGACATTACTCCTGCTGCATAAGCTATGTCAGCCTGAACTTTCATCATCTTTTCAGGCACAAATAACAGGATGATGTGGAGGATATATGGGCAGGCAAAGGATATGCATGTGTTTATCTATTGCTGGAATTTATGCCTATAACATAACATGATTCTATCTCAGACTCCAAATTTATGACTTATGTGAGAGTGTGAGGTTTAATATTTAATACTACACAAGCTAAATGATGAATGCTGATATTTACTTTGGAACTGGATCAGGTCTTCAGTCCAGTTCACACTGTAACAGCACAAATGCAAATGTAAGCAACACAAAGAGACAGAATATAGTTCAGAGAAACAATGGGAAGGCGCACCAATTAATCCTGTACTGCTACCAAGGAGTTGCTCAAGAAATAAATAGTCTTTAGAGTGTTGACAAGGGGCATTTCTGATCTGTGCTTGCACTTCATTTTCCAGTGCTCACTGATAGAAATACAGAATATAACTGTACCCTATATAGGAATCCAGCATGAGAGGTTAGGGAGCACAGACATGTAGTTTCTACAGAAACATTCATAGCTGAGTTTGTCTGAATTCAAAGTGAAAATTAAGGCAAAATTAATGGAAATGCCTAGACATATTCCCAAGTATCTGATATATGTCACTGCATGGCTCTTCTCATACCAGAAAAATGGTAATTCTAATTATTTTTTTGTCCCTATGGGTCATCACCTCAGTGCTAGGTTCATTTGACTACTTATATTTAAATTAAATCCTGATGTATTGAAGTTATATTGTGATGGCTAATACCTGCTCTTGAAGAGTGGTAGAGCAGCAAGAGAAGACAAGCTTTCTAGTCTTGAAAAATTATGCCATAAACAGAAGTAATAAGGTACAAACCAAGAAGATGAGAAAAATTTTGTTTTGAATGTAATTTAATTATATTAATTTACTTCGGAATTTAAGCAGAATATTTCTTGTGAGTATGCAGCTGAGTTCTAGCAAAGCTGCAAGTGAGAGCATGACCTTGTAGCCACAGACAGTGGATAATTGTGTCTCTCAGGGATGCACAGCAAAAGCTATCCATGGCACCCTTAATATTGCAGTATTTGATTATACAGCTGTAAATGACCCTACATATGCAAAGATGTTGTGTGAATATGTGTTGTAGGACCCCAGATATATTAGCAAACTACTTCAGGGACCTATGTTATAACCACTTAAACCTACTTATAGCATTTTAATCCTAATTAAATAACAGGCAGATGAAGTCATGGAGCAAGAAAATTTAAAACATTTAATAAAAATACTCTATTGATATATCATAAAGCATTTTGTATTATAAATATCTCTTCTGGATCCTTCTATCTCAAGAAAACTATCTGAATTTGATTGTAGCTGATAATACTTTGTAAGTAATGAAGCAAGAATACTTCAACAGGTACCTGCCAAAAACAGTTTTCCATTAGCTTCATTGTTCACAATGGAAAAACTGTATCAGCTGAATATTAATCTTAGCAGACACATAGACAATGAGGCATTAAGGTCTTCTTTTTACCAGGTGATGTGTCTACAAACTATGATGTTTTCATGCCAAGCCACTTTAGTACACTGCTGTAGATGTACTAATTAACAGCCATAACACTGTTGAATGTTCAAAGCACAGTTTTTTTAGACCAGGTCTCAGGCAAAGGCCTCAGGTTGCTTCTGTTCCCTACCCTGGCTCAGGAACATTCTCCCCATGCCTGGAACCTCCCTCTGAATACTGAAGAGTACATTATGCCCCAAAGAAATAAGAAGCTAAATCTTTGAAGAAGTTGTCACTTTTCAAATTCACCATGTTCTGTTAGACTTAGAACAGAAACAGAATACTTTATGTGATTAATCTGTGAAATACAAAAGGGATCTTTAATGCACAATTCTGACCTTTCCAAAATATGTTAGAAAACTAACTTCAGTGCTCTGATATAGGGTAAAGAGATGTAATTTTGGGGCGAAAATAAGCCTATAAATCTGCTAGCTTTATTTTTCTTCCTCTCCCTTGCAACGTTTGAAAGAATAAACAGCAGGTGTTCAGAAAGTGCTGACAGCTATTGAAAGGAAAGCATACCACATCTTCCTGGATGTGGTATGGTGAAATGCACAGAAGTGTATGACAGAAATAAAGGAATCCTTCCTGAGTAGAAGGCTTCTGAAAATTAGATTTTGCCTGGTGCAGATCAGCTGAAGTCCAATGTCTTCAGCACAGCTATTGTAATTATTGTCAGCCTCTTACTAGCAATTAATGTTACAAATAATATTTGTAACATTTACAAATACAAACCCGAAGATTAAAAAAGAAAGATAAAACACCCACTCATACACCCATCTCAGATTCTACTACATACCTAATAAAACATTTTTCCATGGCCCTGCAGCAAATTTTGCATTTAAAAAACTGCACAACTTTGGGCCAGACCAGCATTCACTGTCCTACACAAGTGTAGCACTCTTTTCCACAACAGTTTTGTTTTTCATAGGACAGAAGGAGGTATTATTTTCAGTGTGATTAATCAAAGCAATATTACTATTTAGAGATTTCTTTTTTAGTAGGCTGAGGGCATGAGCATCAAAATGAGTGGAAAACAGATAACAATCTATTCTGTTGGTCATGCAGAATTAACAGGAAAACTTTGAAGCCAGGGATCCAGGTAAGAGCAAATGTAGTCTGAGAGTATTGGGTAATAGACGTTTATCTTTGGAACAGTGAGGGAGCACACACACATCACTGGCTTCTCATTTCTGCCTCTTTCTCACATAGCAGTTGATCAAACTCTATGAAACATAACGAAGACCTGAATTTGTCATGTTATTCCTAATGATACTTTCATACCAGTGGTGAAGAATGACTTCACACTTCACAAATAATCTTTGTGACTCAGCCCAAATTTTTTAAAGCTTTGCATCAGACTGTCAGGAAGACTACCTTATTTTGCTTTCTCCTTTCTAGTACTCCATGGGTATTTCCTGAAATACAGGTGGGTAGATGGACTGTCTCCATCTAATTAAAGTGAAGGTCTCAGCTAATCTCCTCTTTTCTTCCTTTTCCTTTTTTAACTCAGATAAAACTACTTCTGTTTGGTCATAAGGCATTGACATTTTCCTAGTTCAAATTTCATGTAGTTTAGATCTCTGGATAATGCAGGCATATTTAAGACAAGGACATTAAGTGAGATGAAGCTTTGTCGGTCCATCTTACTCAGTTTAACATCAGCCAGGACTCAAAATATTATTTCCAGAAGGCTGAATACATGCCAGCATTATTGAGGTTGCTTGCCCAGGAACAAAATGTATTTGACGTAAGAATCTCCACTTGTGCAATGAAAATTACCTTTGTACCTGGAAAAATAAGTTATTATTACTGTTATAAACGTGTTGTCTTCATGGAGAACACAGAGGAAGAAGGAGTCCTGGAAATCCTCCGCAGATTAAAACAGATACAGGTGTTGGGTCTCACTTTCTTATTAATAAGAAAACTAATTGCTGTGTTGCAAGCAGATCTGAAAAAATGCCCTTAGCTGTTTGGCTGTATTTCTAAGTGCTGCATACCAATGGAATTTTGCCTTTCACTCAGATGTAATGGATATAATAATTATTGTTGTATTGTGTTTTATCAATGTTCGTTTGTACTGTTGTTGTTACCCAAGTTTTGAAGATGGTTTATCCCTGTTACTCCCCCATATCCCCTTGGTTCCACCCTTGTTACTCCTCCCTAAGCCTGCCCCTTGACTCAGCAGAACTGCTGAGTCATTCCCGTGTCCCCTCCCTGGTGCCTTGTCCATCACTTGGCAGCCCATTCCCACCACCTGGAAACTTCCATCAGGGGCGTCAAGTGATTGGATCAGGACCAGGGACCACCCCCCTACCTTCCCCTAATAGGTTGTCATCCCTATCCATTTCCTCGAAAGTCACTCCCCAGTTTCACCCCATTGGCTGTTCTCCCTTTCCACTCCCCCCTTTATAAGTTGATGCAGAGGCCCTCTCGGGGCTCTCGTTGGTTGGCTTGAGTTAGGCATTGTTGGAGCTCCAGGAGTCATCAATAAAGCCTGACGTTCGCCCCCGAAGGGAGTCAGCCTCTTTCTTCAGTGGTTTCGCTGTCCCGTCTCTCCTCCGGAGGCACTCCTTGCAAGCCCTTCGGGGAACCCAAAGGGAGTGCATTCTGCCCTCGTCGTGTCGCCCAGCCGGGCCACTCGAGTGGGATCCGAGTGGACACGACGGCAATTATAACTCTTGCTGGATTTTCTCCTGTTGGCTTTTCTCGTTTTTCTGGCAAATTTGTCAAGTTTAACAAGAGTTTAAACATTAAAGTAAAAATTCTGGTTGAAGTTGCTCTATTATTGGCTCTAAAAAACCTGTGGTCTTGGAGATTGTCTATGAGATAATCAAAGGAAAAACAGAGTAAGGCACCAGATTCAGAAAAATCAGGGCTTATATACTGCTTTTCTCCTTTAAGGAAGAAATAAAAATGAGGTTTATCTTGAACTGCTTTCCTTCCAGTTAAAGGGAAGTATAAATGCTACAATGTGTAATTGGGAAAAGTCTGTTTCCCTTAAGAAATACAACTATGACTTGCTCAAACCCAGAGCTGAACAGAATAGAATCTTTAGCATTACAAGCAGAGCAGAAGGGTCAGTCACATCTCCAAAATACTGCCTTTCAGTCTGTCAGTGTTTTGTAAGAAGGCAGAGATATGCTGCAGTGAAATGCTTCTTTTCTTTACCCACAAGCTGGGTATTTATTAGAATAATTTTTTTTTTTTTTTTTTTTTTTTTTTTTTTTTTTTTTTTTTTTTTGTGAGTAAGACACAAAGATATTAGTATCATCATGCCAGATGACCATGCAGGCAGCAAGATGTAGCATTTTCATCCCTCAACTGCTTCAAAAATCCAGGAATCCTGAATTTTTCTTTGCAAACTAACCTGTCTTGTAGGTCTGATTGTCTGGGGAATTGTCTTTATGTAAAGATGGAGTTTGCCCAGTGAATCTAAAACTCAGTCACTAAATTTTGAGATATGTGTTGTGTGTGTTGCTTCCTACTAGTTTTGTTGTCTCAAGTCAAGCGATCTGTGGTGAAAGCCTGCATTTGTTTATACAGGCCTTTCACAGTCTCACAACTTTATGCAGCTACAAATGATGCATGAATGAATGGCTTTGCAACCATCAAGAACTGTAAGATTCTGAGAATATGTATATAAGTTTATTACGCATGTTTGGGAACAATGTTGAAAGCATTTCTTAAAAACTCAATAGGGTCATCAAGCAGACATGCACACCATGTTGCTCCAAAATGTGGTAAACAGGGATGGCTTTGAAGCATCAGGGTGCCTAGTGATGCTGTAGACTTAAATGACAATACTTGCATGAGCACCCACCCAGAAACCCATTACAAGACATTGACTGTATGGTTTGAGACCTCAACTTTTAAAACATGGTCAGGAAAAAAGTGCAACTCTCTAGGTCCTGATCTCAGAAAATGTATGCCTCTTCCTCCAACACCACAGGTTAAACACCACAGACTCCTGGAATTTCATTATTAGAGCTAATATACACTCAGAGGCTACCACCAAAGGACACAGAGCTCAGTTTTGCAACTGAGTGATCACAGCCCCCATCTTAAATCCCACTCAAGCCTTGATTGTACCTTAAACAACCAGTAAAACTCAAAAGTCAGCACAAAGCATTTAAATTTCTTGATTAAAGGAGGTTAACAACCTTGCTTAGCAAAACTTGTAGAGTTATAAATATTTGTGTGCATATGTGTGTTCTTCCAAACAGCCCATGAATCATTCAGTAATTACAAAATTACAGGCATAACCAGTGGCATATAAAAATGCAATATTTAGAATAATGATTTATTAAAAGCCTCAAATTCATTCAGAAGATATGTGGGTTTTATGAGTGCCATGCTGATGGGAGGCTCTGGAAAACATATAAAAGGAGCTTACGGTCTAGATGGAGAATTAGTGTCTTTCTCAGTGTGTATGTGAAAAAATAGCAATATATTTGTGTGAAAAACAGAGATTTTTTTTTTTACCTTTTATTTCATGATCTAGATTAACTCGACCTGCAATTAGATGCCAAGTGAGGTAAACCATTGGCTTTGCACAATAGAAAAAAAATTCCTAAAGGTTCTTGTAGTGATGAGTTCAGATTGATCAGAAATTGCCCCAGATTCTTCTATACTTCTCTGAGAGTAAAAAATCTTCTTGGCTTGTTTCCATGTGGTTTCAGTTTTTGATAATAACATGCCTCTCCATATTCACCCAAATCTCCAAGGGCAATTTCAGCAGCCTGTAAGATTAAACAAAAAATGTCAGGTAACATCTGTTCTGTATGAACTCATAAATATGAGGATAGTCAATAGCCAGGCACACAAAGTTATAAATGACACTGCTCCACACTCACGGCTCTCAGACTTCTAATGGGTGAGCTTGCAAAGATCAAAACTTTTCATGCTCCAGACAACTGGGATTATATTGCCTGTATTGCCAAGAATATGAAACAGGCGATTCCAATGTTGTTCAATTGATTTGTCAATTTATTATTTGTTAATGAACTGGTGGTTAAAAAATGAATAAACAATTCTAGATACTTTTCCCTGAAAATACTAATGAAATTTAAGCTGTTCCCAGAAGGAGTACCTTCTCAAGACTTTCTGGGATTATTAGGGATTATTATATTAGGGAATTATTATATTAGGGAATATGCTAAACTGCATTAAATAGGAATAAACTTGTAAAATTACTAAATCCACGCAACTTTTTTTTTGTTTTGTTTTGTTTTGGTTTGGTTTAGTTTGGTTTTTGGTTTTTTTTTAAGTAGTGGAAATGCCATGATTGGAACAATGTTTGGTTTACCATTTCACAACAGGATGATCCTATTGGTCAGTCAAGTGAAGTTTGTCGCTGACAAAATAAACAGAAGAGCTGGTAGAGGATTCATTTAAGAAAGAATTAAAGGTGAAGGCTGTGATTAATGTAAATTAAGATAATTTTTTTTGCAAAGAAGCCTAATTCCCTAAAGAGCCAGAAAAACAGGTTAATAATAGCAACTGTGTAGATACAATGTACTGGGGATTTTATATGTGGCAAGATAATATCACAGCTAAAAATTCTGCACATTTAATGAAAAAAAAAAACCAGGTAACTTACAAATCTTGGAAGCAAAGTGTTAATAAAAACAAGAAACAAAGTGTAATATTTCTAACAGAATTTGTCAGCCATCAGAAGTCTCTGCTAGAAAATAGCTTTTCTCATAAAGTGAGAAAAAATATGGCACTAAAATTGTTTTAATTCTGCCTTTGAAATTCTGAGTTAAAAAGGCAATTACCATCAAGAGGATAAAGTAACTTCTTCAGCCTCACATAACTGCAGATCTCAGGTAAGCTAAACCTGGTACAAGTAAATTCAAAGAAAAAATAAGATGCTTTCAGAAGAACAAATGAACAAATATTAAAGCAACCAGTGAAGAAAAAGAACATTTTTTTCAACCACAACAAAAGATACACTCAATAAAGAAGAAGTAATTATAAACAAGAAGAAAACACCTATGTTATACAGAAAGCCGAGCAAACATCAAATGATCCTTTTAGCTTCAGAATATATAACTCTAGTCACCTGTTTTCTGTCGATATACAGAGGCAGTTTTCTTTTAGTAGGCCAAAATTTTTATTTTCCTTTTTTCCACTTCAATCTGGAAGTTATACTCCTGGAAGACTTCCTGTAAGGTATAGGAGACCAGCTTTTACTCATTGGAAAGATGGGAGAAGAGTGATGTCTCATTTTGCAGACTCAAGGTCACACAGCATATAAAAAGGTACAAAATGGTATTGGTTTTATTCAGTAGCAGTGGAATTCATGGCATTTATGGCCATGCAATCACCATTCTTTTTCTCACAAAACTGATATATTTTCAATGTTTTCTAACCTGAATTCAACTTTGCTGGTGATTATACTTCATATAATATGTATCTCTGTGTTTCCAGAAAAATTCAAAAGCTGTAAAAACAAAAGGGAAAAAAATCACATTAATTGGAACAGCTGCTCTTTAGTTCTAGAAAAAGAAAACATGAATAAAGCTACTACAAAGTGTATTTTACTCTTAGATTATTTGATCTTTTATGATCAGTTGCTCTATACTTCCCTGTGATAATGAATACCTAGTCTACTTTTGCTGCTCATAGAAATTGCAAGTAAATTTCAAGAAAGTTAAGAAATAACTTGTGTATCCCTATTTGACTTTTCTTCTAGAGAGCTCCACTGTGACAGTTCGTGCCCGTAATAATATTTATGTCGATGTGGAGCAATTCAGGATCGAGGTCCCTGAAGAGCTTATGCATATAACTATTGCAAAGTCAGTACAACCCTTTGTAAGTATGCCAGGCAAAGCTACATACATATATTAGTTTTTTCCAATATTCTTTCCCTTACTTCCTTTTTTTCATTACCATTATTAATACATAAATTATATAGCAATAGCAGAATTATATCCTCTATTTAAGAGAAGAATTTATATGCACACATCCAATACATTTTAATACAAGATCTTTGCTGTCTATCTAAGTTATTGCAATTGTATGTGTGCCTTTCATTTACTAAGGGTGTTGTTTGTTTTTTTTTAAATAGATAGATACTATTGGCAGGAAATTGAAAACAGTCAGACCAGGGGTTTTCTGGAGTGGAATTAATTTCTTCTTCCCTGTATGTAGTGTTTTCAGACTAGACAGGAACTGAAGGGCTCCGGAGCATCATTTTCTCCGTTGGCTGGACACAGAAAACTGAAAAATTAATTTAATGTCTTTTAAGTTGCAAGCCAGTTAGACTGCTGTGAGCCACAAATACAAAATGTCTGTGTTATTTATGGTTAAAAAACACTCCCCCACATACCCCTCACACCAAAAGCTGCATATTTTAGATCACCTGAAATAACTTAGTAACAAGTAGCAAACAACCTAGAAAATAAATTACAATTGCTTTATCACTTTCAGTATGGTGAGGCTGTCTTTCTATGGCCTAGATACATTTTACCCTGACATTTCTTGGCTTTAGCTATTCAGAACACATACTCCTAAGAAAAAGAATAAAGCATGCTAGCCTGAGCCATGGTCTCTCACTGTTGATTGACTCAGGAGACCTTGGGATGCCTCTCTTACTGCCACTGACCAGTATTGTATTTTATGGGTTATCATCCACCACAAATATATGGAGCACCTGTGCAAAAATCTTAGTAGACAGAACAAAATATTGTGTCCAGCTGAAAGTGCAGGACTAATTTTGATCAGACCTGAACATTTAGCTAACACAATCTCTATAAATCACTTTTGTGAATCACTTTCTGTCCCCCTCTAGACATAAATGCAGCTGTTTTACTGTCTAAAATATACTTTCTTCTTTTGGCAGTCTGAGATGAATTGCAATGTCCTTTTCTCCAGACATACAATGATGATCAGCGAATGATGTCCTTCCTTTTTAAAAATCTTTTAAAAATACTACTTAAACTATCAGAGTATTAGTTGCCATTTGAACCTGAAATACCTGATATATTCCATCCTAGGTATTTTCTCCCAAGGACTTCTGCTATGTATTTTATAAAGGGTACAAGATTGAAATAGGCTGATAATATGGGAAATATAAGTCTGTGACTGAAGTTTGGGAAAAAAGTAACAAAAATGTACTAAGATAAAATAAAGAATTTTTGAAATAATATTAATTAAATTAATTTTATTATAAATATGTGCTAATATGAAAATTAATTTAGATTTTTCAGAATCAGCCTTAGGGTTGGAACTGAAGAGAAATGCTACTTATAACTCCTCAGAAATGATGAAAATTTCACAGGTAACATAATGTAAAGCAACACGAAACTGGTCTAAGTGTATGAGCTGATTAATCCAGTGTTAATTGCATTTGCAACTAACGTACTCATCATAATAAACAAAAAAGAGTTTTCTATATCCATCACCCTTTGTGCTCCACCACTATACTTATCAAACAGATGTTTTGATGCCTGCATTGTTACCTCAAGCCTTTCTACAGGTAAGAGATTGTTTATCTAAACTGAAGAGAAATTTTAAAAAGTAAACCCACCTTTTTTAGTTTTGCACTGTTCAGCCTTAGGATGCATCTCAGGGCCCAGGAACATCAGGCACTTCAAGAAGGAGCTATCCAGCAAGAATGGACCCTGTAGTGAAGTACAAGAAACATGGAGGAAAGACTCTATTTTGAAATCCCATCTCCATGGATCTGGGATGCTTGATCCAGAGTTGTCAGGATGTGCCTCTATGTTTTTGGGACCCCCCAGCCTATAGTTTTATGCTAAAGCTGTAATCTTGAACAACCATTATTTTTGAAGAAACAGAGCTGTTGCATCCTGGGTTTTGGGTTCAGATTTGGGGTTCTGGTCTTTGTTAGCTTACGGGTTCCATGTGTCCTTGTGTGTCCCCCGTGTCTTTCCCCGCCCCCACGGAAGTTAGCCGTTGGGTTAACGGCTGCTGGCCATTGGGTTTTCTCCCCTGCCACTCCTGTGACCACTCCTCTGTCTGGTCCCGGCAGTTCCGTGCTCGTCACCTCATTCTCGTGGTCCCACTGGCCCTGAATGCCTGTGTCCGCCCCCGTCGTGTCCCCATTGGCCGTTGTGGCAATGTCACAGCCATGGTGTCTGTGTTCATTGGGCGGAGAGCTCCCATCCTCCCCTGTCCCACCGCTATATCCCTCCATGGCACCCCAGCCTCAGAACCAGATTCATCCAAGCGAGGTTGGGAACAGCTGCGGCTTCTCCATTGCAGCTCCTGTGACCAATAAAGCGCCCAGCCATGACGCGGACGGTTTTGGACAATTCCCTGCCTCTTTGTTTCCTTCCGTCGCGCCGACAATGAAACGCAGCCAGCCCACCCCAGGGTGCAGCCGCAGAAGCACCCAGAAGTAGCGGCAGCATCAACCCTGACGAGGAGCCAAGGCACCAAGCCATGTTCTCGGGAGCCAGTCGGGGCAGGAAAAGTGACGCACCGGCAGACAGAGCCAATATGCTTTCTTTTAAAATCTGTATGAAGGTGGTGGCCTGCCTTCTTGCACCATGACATGATGGATAGTATGATTACCTGCAGAGGAGGAGACCTGTACCAACCAGAGAGTGGCTAAACCCATGGCTCAGATCAGGTGAAAGAGTACCCTGCAGCTGACTGGCTTCTCTTAAAACTGTGCTTTCCTGGAAAAACAGGATAATTCAAAATTCACAGGAACAGAGAAAAGGAATCAAGGCAAACCATAATGTCTCTGCAGCCTGATGGCCAGTATATTCAGCTAGAGGACATATGTTGCACTTCTGTAGGATATTAACATATAGACCAGAAATGTTACAAAGCTTATTTCTCAAAAGAAAGAAATCTATGTTTCAAAAGTAGAGGTCTTATTTTTACAATGTTAATAGTTCTGCATATAATTTTTGATCTTAAAACTTTTCATCTTGAGGTGAGGAGTGGTGTATTTATATTAATGTTCAGAAAAAAAAAATAGTGATATAATAGTAGAAGTGGTACAACTAAAATGCAAAGGATGAACCTAAGCAGTTATGGGTTTAGGTTCACACCTTCATTTTCACTGCTTTAGGGCAAGAATCAGTGTCAGCTGGACTATTATTTGTGTAAAATCTACCAGTGCAGATTAAATTAAATATCTGGGGAAAGGAATTTATAAATATTGTTAACTCAATTGAAAGTCATTGCTTGTACCTCCTGTGGTTTTAGTTGGTTGCATTTGCTGTGCTTCAGAAAAACCACTGTTCATTAGTTTGTGTTAGTGAGCTGTTGAGTAGTCCATATGTATTCTTGCTACAAGCAGGTGTGATTCAATAGCAGGAAGGAAACTTAAAGAGAAAACTTGATGGGGCAAATGAAAGATGTCTGTTACTTCTGAAGTCTAGAACTTAGCAGGGTTATATTTTGGCACTTAGATTTGGAGACAAAGAAGCTGGCTTGTGGTAGAATAGTATGAGCTTATGTAGGGCTTTTGTTGCATCTTGTACAAAAGGCAAAATCCTAGTCTTCCCTCTCTTAATGTTTCAGTTAAAAATGTTTAACTTAACATTTATGTCAAAATAGTCTCAAAAGCAGAGGTGCATAGCATGGGCTTCAGAAAAGTAAATCTCATGTCTCAGGTATCATATATTAGTTGCATGTGTTTTCTTTATGTTAAAACCATAATCCTAAAGGCTAGTTACTTTTGCTTTTAACCTGTCATCAGCCTGAGAGGTGTGCTCTTCTGGGGGTTACATATTTTCTTACGTTAACATGTAGCCCCAGCTTCTGTTTTTATGGGAGGATGAGAAGATTTGTTAGTAAAACTCCATGCAGGACTTTGAAAATGTTTAAATGTCCAATATGTTTAAATGTCCAATATTTAAACATTGGTCAAATTTTGACCAATTGGTCAAAACAGCTACAGTCTCCTTTTCAAATGAAACGTTGCTCCTGTTCTTCATATCCAGCCAATATCCAATATCATTTTGCTGCAAGTGCATCAAGATGCACAAGATGCAATATGTAAGTAGGAAAACATGATGTAGATCTAAGTCTACATCCAATAGATGACTATTTGGATCTATTTATATTTCTAAGTGAGCGCATGACTTTGTCCGGTAAGGATATCCCTTTTCCTTGATATTATTTTAGCCTAAAGCATTTTGTCTGAATGAAAAATGTTCATTTACAAATGAATTTCAGAGGAGTCATGGTATTTGCATATTAAACAACACCCACAACCAGTTTTTCTCCTGCTAACAGGCATGACTACACATTGTAGGATGAGATTAATTAATGTGTCCTTGAATTACCTGATAATACTTGGTAGAAACAAAATCCACTTTTAAAACTGTGAAAGCCTGAACTTCAGAAAAATTCCCCCCTCCTCCCCAAAAATAATGTTTTAAAAACTACAAGCCGCATTTTAAGTAACTAATACTTTACATTTAATACTGGTACTTCACCAGATATCTATTAATATTAAGACACAACATTGCCACCATTTCAAGTGAAACTTGCTTTAAATGCCTATTACTTATACCAGTAGAAATATTGAAATTAAGAGGTACATAAGTCACTTGAAAATGTATTCATAAAATTCATTTATACAGCAATGATGCTGTTCTCCCATCAAGCTTGCTGCTGTCTTCACCGTCATTATACATATCTTTTTCTTTAACATTATGGGGAATGGAAAATGTACCTATCCTTTCAGCATTGCAAAAAAAAAAAAAAGCAGAAAGTACCAGGAGAATCACAGTTTCTGTATCTTAATGCAAACTCTGTTTTCCTAGAAATTGATCACTTTTCACAGTTTTTCATACAGAACAGTTTTTGAAAATGTTTGTAATTCGTTTGTAAACTAATTTGAAAGACTGATATTGAATAATTACTAAGGAATATCTAACATAGTCCTTTTCTGACATTTTCTTAATATCATATCTTTTGATGGTGGGATTTCTTCATCAATCCATGCTGTGGAGACATCATTAATTTTCTGCAACCCACGTTGAACATCCCTGTACAACCGTTCCATAGATTTTTGCACCATATTGTGAAATTCATTGTAGTGATGCTGTGACTCTCACTTGTGTATCTGCCCTTTCAGGTTTTTCTACTAAGAGAAATGATTCACAGTGTTTAAAACATTCAAAACTGCTTTTAAAATCAGGATCAATAACTTTATGGGGAAGGAATTTCTTCTCCATCTCAAATTCCAGTACAAGAAATGTTCCTGAGAATTTCACTCAAATAATTTATGACAGCTCTGACAAGCAAATTCACAGTTATTACCTACATCACAGGAACAACAGAAACAGGTTTGATTATCTCACTTTTGTTCTATTGTTCATCTATCACATACATCTATTTTATTTACAGCTGACAAGGAGAAAAAAACCCACCCAAAACTTGAGTAACTTAAAGTTTCCAAGAGAAAAGGAGGGTGAAATAAAACTTCTGTGTTAGTGGTCCAGTGGTCACAGCCTTTTCAGAACATATGTGAGGCAAAATCAAACTCTGAGCATTGCAAAAGAAGAAGCAGTAAGGTCAGGTGTTTAATGAGTGAGGTAAAAGGAAGCAGTGCAGGTGGTGAGAAACACTAGGGGAACCATTAAACAGATGGAGTCAGAAGACAGGTGAATACAATTCTATAACATTTTAGAAAAGATTCTCTGTTGCATTCTGTGATTTTCAGTTTTTGAAACCAGGAAATGAAAGGCTAAGAAGGGATGTATCTATAAATACACCAGGACTGTTATTACTGGGGAGGATAAAGAGCTATTACAGTTAAAAGGCAACACTGGCACAGTTACAAATGGTTATAGACTTGAGCTGAATACATCTAGTCTGAGAATTAGAATAGTTTTTCTAACCATTGATGTAGTGGAACCACTTCTTAGTGCAAGCACTGGAAACATAAGCCTCAGCTAGATTTTACAAGAAACTCTACTAAATGTGTTTCTGAGATTATAACTCTGAAAGAGGATTTGACTTGATGATGTGAGGAGCACCCTTTGAATCCTTAACTTTTAATTCCATGAGAAATAATGGAGATACTCCTGTGACCACATAAGCAGAGTTCTAGATAGGCAAATTCTGTGGAATAGTTGCAGGAAAAAATTTTATTCTGTTCTTTTCAAGCTAAGTCCTAGAAGATTTTAAATTTATGCCATTGCTATTAATTCAGGTCAATTCTTAAAATTCAAGTCTGATGGAATCCTGTAATCCTTTCAGAGTGCTGAATTACCATCTCCAGAGTCTGTTGTGCTGTGTGTCAGCACAGTACCCTTGTGGTGACAGAGATTCTCCACTTTTGTGGTTGTGCTATGAAAGTGAGGTCAGCAGGTAACTTGTAAGGAGATGCAGGGGGAGGAGAGGGAATCTCAATGCAGCCTTCCAAGTTCTGGTGGGAAATTACTGCAAAAGCAGAGGCAAACTTGTCTCCAGTGTGCAGAGCAATAGGGCAAGCAACAGCCAAAGGCCTCAAGCAAGGTAAGAAAGTCAGTTTCATTAAGCAATGCAAAAGATTTCTCACAGAGATTAGAATCTCCATCATTAGAGGTTTTCAAAACTAAGCTGAACAAGGCCATGAACAAACATCTCTAATTTTGGAATTATCTCCACTCTGAGTAGGAGTCAGATGACTTTTTTTTTTTTTTTGATTGACATTGAGAATTGTTCACAAATTAATTTCTGCCATGATTTTTCCAGGTAGAGGTGCACTTCACATGCCTAACTTAAAACATGTAAGGATATCTCTAAATGCACATTTTAAATGCCACTTTTGCTAAGCTTGCCTTCTGCCCATTAGGTCTAGTAATTTTATATCTGCTAAGTAAACATCTTCCTGCAGATAATTCAGCTAAGAGGCATGCATTGAAACTTTCTGGCTGACTTTACCAAGATTACATAAAATAAGGTTCTTGGTGAATTTAAGATTTGTTTATCTTCTTAGATGGTGTTCAGAATGCTTTTAAAAGGTACAGAAATGCTCAGTCTCCACATTAACAGTCGGATGCAAGATAGCTGTTGAAATACTTGAAAAACTAATATCCTATTTTAGGAGACTATTAACTTATTTCAATGTTAGGTATTATGATATGTAATAAAACCTCTACAAAACCAAATCCACAAGAATCTTAATTTTTAAGAAAAAAAAGCTAGTTAGTTTCTTTTTAATTAAAGGGGGTTACGACAGTAACTGTTTTTCTAGGAGCACTTTGCCAAAAAGTCTGTCATTTTCCTTCCTCTGACTCCATGCTTCTCATATCATGGTAAGCCCATTTTTATTAATTACTCTTCTGTTTCATAATGATAGTTCTAAACCCATATTTTTGGGGGGTTGAAGTTTAGGATTGTGCAAAATGATAGTTATAAATAATGAAGTGTGAAAAAGGAATATGTCCAGATTCTCCAAAACATTGTCACTACTTGTCATTACCAAGTTATTTGTACTGTAAGTGTGTTGCAATAGATCACCTTTTTCCCCCTTGGAAAAAATCTACAACCTAGTGACATTAATACCCACTAGCTTTTGTGGAAGTTAAAGTCAGATTTTGAATGTGCTGAATACCATATTCCAGTGATTTCACATTTAATGTGCACTTCCTTGGACACAAATTAATTGGCATTGCTTCATAATGGTTTATCAGTTACTTTTCCTAACTACTCTAAACAGTGCAAACCTGGCAAATGGGTACATTGTTGCACATGGTGAGATTTCTTTTTCTCTATTACTTAACTCTTGAAATGCAAAGTGCTCCCTCAAAGTAAAGTCATTCTACTTTATTCACTGCCAAAGCACACAGACTTTAACTATTTTAACTACTTTAACTACTTTAACTACTAGGTCTATTGCATTTTCGAACTGGTTTCTCCACAATTTTAAAAAAGTTACTAGATTGAAAAGCCTAATATATAAACAGACCTTCTTCTAACTGGCAAAAATCCAAGAAACTTACGTGCACTTATCCCTCCTTGAGAAGGAAAAGCTGCTGCCTGCATAATGTCAGTATTAATTTTCAGAAATTGTTGCAAGCAAAATTTTCCTTGCCACCTACTAAGGATTAGAGTCCATGTCATTTAGCCTGATATTGTCCAAAACTTGACATTGCTCTTACTTTGTAGGTATGAAATTTTGTATATGTTTGAAGAAATTAAATTAAGGAAGGTATTATTAAGTTATACTGAATGTGTCTGAGAGTATCTCAATAAGATCAAAGAAAATTGAAAGTATGTTTGATCATTTTTCTATATGACAGGATCAGTAATGGAAACTAAAGGAGTAAATGGATTAAGGTATTGGAAATAGGATGACATAATATTCTGAACTCAGTAACCTGGTTCTGCTTTCAGCATCCAGGTGTATATTTTCTGAGCATTCAATCAGTTCACTTTGGAGTGTGCAGAATTTGGATTTCACCATGTTCTTCTACACTTGGCTTGGATGTTAAGATGAACTTTAAAGCCAAAAGGCATTTCACATGACTTGTAGAACAGCAAAAATAAATCCCCTGACAATCACAATGATGGAAAAAATTCTGCTAATTTGAAGCCAAAATATCTAAACGTATTCAACATATACCTTGTGTTTCAATTTTGTTTTTCCAGGTTAAAAATTAGGTAGAAAACTAATAGCATGATGCTTGCATATTAACTATAAAGTTGTATGAGTAGTTCCACAGAATCATAAATCATATAATCATTTAGATTGGAAAAGGCTGTTGAGATCACCAAGTCCAACCCTTAACTCTGCCAAGTCCACCATTAAACCGTTAAACCAGTGTCATATCTGTATATCTTCTAAGTAGCTCCAGGAAAGGTAACACAACCACTTTCCTGGGCAGTGGTTTCTCCAGTGTCTGACAACCCTTGCTGTGAATAATTTTTTCCTAATAGCTAATATAAATCTTCTCTGGTGCAATTGAAGCAACTTGTTACTTGGGAGAAGAGGCTAAACCTTAAGCAAAGAGGTACACCTTTGACCTTTGAGACCTGTTTCCAATGAGCCTGGTGCCATGAAAACTGAATTGTGATTAAAAAAAAAAATGTCACTACAATAGGTCTCAGCTAAGCTTGAACATAGATATTGCAATAAAGTTACCGTATGGTTTAAATATCTCTTCAATTTCCTTTGATCCCATTGATAGAAATTCATCTTGTGGTTTGCCAAAATAAAACATTAAATACAACCTCTAACTAAAGTGTCAGCATGCACACCCTAACTGTGTGTTGCTCTTTTCTAATGGTGTTTCCAACCACCTGAACTACTGGGAACAGTGGCAGAGCCTCTCACAGCCTGATCCATAAAAATGCTTCTGTACATGTGTGGGTTTCCTTCACATGAGCAGTACGTTATGTGAGGTTCACACTCATGAAGACATTGTTTCCAGCAGAGAGGTAACAATGTCCCTGCCAACCGCCAGAGAACTGCATTATCTTAAGACTATATCCATAGTCCCTCTCCTTGGTTAAAGTGATATTTAATTATGTGCGAGGAGGTACTTAACCACACAAGGTGCTTTACTGATAAATAAGCTGAGAGACTTAAGCTCTTAAGAGTTGTCTAATGGCTGAAAAGTATGGAACACAAATGGTACAGACCTTAATCACTAGTGTATCAATAATTTTACTCTTTGCCTGTGCATTCGTTGGAACCGGGGCACCTTTGACAAATCTCATTACCTAATTGCTCCTTAGATACTTAAATCTCTTACTAAATCTGGCCCCCAGGCTCCCATCATGACCAAAAATCCATCAGGATCTGGGCATATAATTGTTACTATTGCTTAATCTTATTTTTGCTATAGGGAGACTTATATATCTTTAAAAATGAGAATAAATTTTACTTCTATCGATATTCTATGAAATTTGTGTTAATCTGCTCTTGTGATATGAATCTTCTTTTTTTTGTCATCACACACTTCATCTGTTTCTAGTTAGCTTGATGGACATGAATTTGAGGCTTCAGCAAGATCTTATTTAACACATGAATAAAAGGAGTAGGTTCATTTGAGATTCACTTTCTCTTTCTAGTGGAGTCATTAATAGATTACTGTGCAATAAGGAGAATGAGTTCAGTCTTGACTATTCAACAGTTTTAATAATGCACACATTATGCAAAGAAAAATAATGAAATAAAAATGATTCTAAAAGAAAAGTAATTGAATCATGTAGTTAAAGGAACAAAATGGATAAGCAACCAAAGGAACACAGTAATAATACCCTTTTAATCAATAAATGAAATTGAAAAATAAATTCTACATTCTTCTTTAATAAGAATTTAACTTAGAATTTCATTTTTCTGAGTAAATTCCCAAAGTAGTAGAAAATTAATGTACAGAATTAAGCTTATATTGAGCAAAGGAACTGCAGAGGAAATACTATATGGAACATCTATTTTTTTTTAAAGACCCAAAACCCAACCAAAAATAAGACCAAGAAATCAGCATTGGTAAAAAAAAAAAGTGCATATTATTCCCTGAATAATCCATATAAAACTTAATCCACCAATTCAAGATGTTTCCCCGTCATTTTACCACACCTCCTGTCTGCACTAAACTGGTCTGGTCAATTCCAAGTCAGTGCCTCTGTCTGCTCCTGATCCTTCCTGAGGAAGGACTGTGCTCTGAACAAAATGTGCTCTCATCCAGGCTATCACCATCCCCACATTACGTGGGTACAACACTCTCAGTCTGATTTGAATTCCTAGGAAGATTTCATAGCTTCAGAATCATTGTGGTGCCTCCAGGTTGTTCAGACCCTCCATCTGTGCTTCAGACTCACATCCCCAGCATCAAGGATTTCTGCCTTCTCCACCAACCAACACACTAAATGTATGATGCCACCATTTGGAAGGCACCCAGCTTCACTGATCTTTGTGTTGCAGTCTTGCTTTCCAGAATTCATTTTTCTTAGAAATTTTTTTAGATCCTAAACCCCTAAATTAGGAAGCCTATTTCCCATAAGGTGAACACCTTTACTGAAACAGCAGAATGATTTTAGAAAGCTGTCAATGTTTTCATGTCCTACATACAATGGCTTAGTATTTTACAGTACCCAAGATTTATTCAATGAAAATCAACTCTGCCAACACACACACTGAAGTTTTAACTTGGTTAACTGAACCAAGAATGAACTCCTGCTTTGCAAAATCAGATCTGTACCTGTGATGGCCAGTCACAATTAATTACATTTAAGATGTACCCTATTTTCCATTTGATTACTCAAGAACATCCAAGTTAACCTGTTCAGATTTTGACAGCTCAGTATAAAATGTCACATCTAATCACACATCAGTTCTTCCAGCCTGTTTTATAAGTCAGATTGTGGGATTATTAAGGACAAACAGAAAACACACTGGATGCAGAAAGCTATGAATTTATTGTTAGTATAAATGAAATCTTAAAAATACAATCAGCAAGATATAATTAGAGATGATCTATTTTAATGAAAAAATAAACACTGTTACAGAAAGTAAATTCCAAAATAATGAGATTAAAATTCATATACAGTGTACACATAATTTTTCCTGATGTCTATGCCTTTTTTTCATCTTATCCAAACCCTTCCATTGCCTTTTGGAGTCCTAATGTTGATGGCATCCATATAATGGTGGTAATGAAGTGTACAGCTGGGCATCACCATCCTATATTCTTTGCCATGTGCTGTTGATATTGATGGTCTCCTGTCCCTTGCTAGATGGTGATTCTAAAAGAAAAGAATTTCCACCTTAGGAAATTATTAACTTTGCTCATATGTTTTTTACAATTTGCTTTCCCTTCATTGTTTTGTGAGCTCATGTTACTTCCATTATCCTGTGTATGGTGGTATTCATGTAGCTGCTCATATTCAATCTTTGTTCTCTTTCTCCTAACCCTGTCCTGAGCACTGGTAAGACATGATAGTCAAGAGGTCACCAGTGCCAGCTTGTGACCCTGCCTGTGTATCTGATCCTCTGATCCCACTTCTCAAGGCCTCACCTGTGATACCACAACTCTTTGTCCACAGTTTATCTTTATATCAGCCTCATAAATTTCTTACTCTGTGAAGACTATATTGTTTTATACTACCCATATATAACATGACTAGACCATATGAAGAAAAGTAAAAGAAATTAGATATAGGCATTAGAAAAGTTGCTGTTATAGCTAAAACATGTTATAGCTAAAACATAAACACAGCTCCAGGCAGGCAAGTTCATGTGAAGCAAGCATTACGAGCCTCAATGCTGAGGCCTTGCAGACTCGTACAAAGATTTTTTGTTTTGCCAGCAATGCCACTACTGCAGTTACTGGAGAATTACAGGACAACTGACAGTCACAGCTGAAAACAGAAATCCTAACCTGTACATGTGTGTATATAAATAATGTCCAGATACAGAGTAGGATCACACCTTGCTGATCCAACCAAAACAGAGTGCCATTTGGGAAATATTTATTGAAGAAGTATTGCAATTGCAAATAAATCTGACATAATATATGTAATGAGTCCCAGCAAGATATCAAAGCCAATATCAAAGCTATTTGTATTTATTAGGGACAGTTGGAACAAGTCCCGGAAATGTTTAAGTCCTTTAAGTTTGTCTGTACATTGACACTTAAAAAAAGGGTATAAATTTGTTTGATATCACTAAGCTTCTGTCTCATAATTTTTCTGAAAACAAAAGGGGACCCATACTGGTCCACTTGAAAGAAACTAAAGCCATTGCACATGTTTAAGAGAATGCTACATGGGTGACAGTCACTTTAACTTTTTTTCCAAATATTTTGTAAATTGTAACTGTTTTCTCACATATTTCAGTCACAACCCATAAGCCATTAGAGAATTCCTGACTTCTGTTAAAATTGGAAGCTTACATGTTAGTGATTCAGCAAAATCTTCATTATTTTCACCTTCATGAGTCATCACAAGTTGTTTACACCTTAAGTAAAAAAATAATGGAATGTACAGCCAATCTTGATTTGACCAGTGTAACTGTTATAATCTATTGTCTAATAGTAACCTACATTTGTTAAGATATTGATGAGATTCAGTAATCAAACAGAAGATATTTAATTGTCATAATAAAAAAAAGTAGCATTTCAGAGCTAATGGGTGGTAACTTGTGGCTGTGGATTTTGGATGGATTTTTTAGGAGTGAGGACCTGATATCACATTGCCATTAATTTTTTTGTACATGAAAATATCTTTTCCCCCCCATTTTCCTCCTAGTTGCATGCCCATACCAGTAATAAATGGCACAGTAAACTTCTTGACGGTGATAGTGGAAACTGTATCTGTAGTAAGTGGGCCAGGAGACCAGCTCTCTTTCACTGCCTATATTAAGTGATCAGCTCTGGGTGGGGGCCCGAGGGGTTGCGCACACCGCTGCTGCTCCCTTTGGCGACTCAGAGGAGAAGGTGATCAGTTCTGCTTCACAGCAGAACTGGGGCTTCTGTTCTCACGGGTGTGCCTAGGAAAACATCTTCTGGCTCGTCAGCTAGGGTCCTCATTCTAGTCCAGTTCCACTTAGGTGATGGTGACTCTGAAACCCTGTTGGTGGAGTAGAGGTGTTGCATCCTGGGATTGGGTTTTAGGGGTTCTTATTTGTGTTAGCTAGCCGAGTCCTGTGTACCCCCGCGTTTCCCCTGTGTCGTTCCCCCCCCCTGTGGTTTCTGGCCCCATGCTGCCTGTTGCTGGATTCTTCCCCCTCTGCCACTCCTGTAACCACCCTGCCGTCCGGCCCCGGAAACCCCGTGCTGGCCGCCCCGAACCACACGATCCCGCTCAGCCCGCGGCTCGGTGCCCGCCCCTGTGGGGTTCTCTGGTTGGTCGCTGTTGCTGGCGTCACCGCAATGGCAGCCGCCCCTATTGGCCGGCAGGCCGTGGATCCTCTTGCCCCGCCCCTCCATAAAACCCTACCCCACCGGCACCCAGGCACCATTTTCTCCCATGCGAGTGCCGGGAGCGGTAGTGTCTTTCCATCGAACCGCGCCATGTGACCAATAAACCGTTCCTGCCAAGCACGGAGTAAATGGACAAATTCCTTACCTCTTTACTGGATCCCTAGCGCATGGTAACAGAGGCTGGCCAGCCCACGCGCCCGAGACACGGAGCCGTGTCCGGGAACCCGCGGCAGAAAACCCCAGCAGCACGTGGAAGCTACGCCACAGCTGGGCTCCAAAGAGCCGCGTGCAGCCGGGGAGAACAAAAGCTAACGCCGCATAGAGGGACTTTTCCCCAGTAGGTCCAGTCACTTAGTTCTTCAAATTTTAGGTTGGCTCATTGTCTAGGGTCTTTTGTTGGGTTTTCTTAAGCTTTTCTTAATTTGCATTTGTTTCCAGCTGCTATTTTGGGGAGCACCAGAGGCAATACCTGAGGGATTTAGTAACGGTACAGGTAAGAGGGGTACAACCAGGGTGTGTGTAAGGGAGTTAACAGTGAGGGTACAACAAGGGTTATTGGCTTATTACAGCTTTAAGTGCATTAACATTTCTAACCATATTGAACTTGTTCATAACAGTATCCATGCAGACATGAATCAAGTACTCTATGTCACAGTTTTGGAGACAAACCAGTGACAAGACACACTGAGTTCATGCAGCCACAGTTCACTTTATTCAGATCTTGCTTCCTTATATACCTAAGGAGCCCATGAGGTTAGTCCTCATTGGCTGAGCCAGTTACTTCCTGGTCAACCAGTCAATAGGAGCCTGAGTCCCCAATGGCCTGGGCCTGCTCTTACTGGTCAAATTATATAAGTAAGGTAATTATGTAATTGATCACATATTTCCGTTATAAATTTATAATTATTTATACTTTGAGGTCTACAGGCCAGCTGTAGTCCACCACCACACTCTATAGGTAATCTCTCTACATTCGCAGCTAAATGTATTTAGATGGGTTGGCTATTCTGAATAGATGTTAGCACTTTGATAAGGGGATTTATGACATTAGCTACATTTAGACAGCAACTAACATTAACTTACTGTGCATTAAAAGCAAAAAATTAAGATATTCAAACAGGACCAGTGATGAGATCGATCTGAAATAGCCATAAGTGTTCCGTTTGGAAAAGAAACTGATTTAAGCACTATACTGCCATAAATAGCAGCTCTTAAACATCTATTTATCTTGGCCATTTAAATAATTCCCTAGGGATTAGGAAGGCACTAATGAATGAAATATCATAGGGGAGTACTGTAGAATCTTGCTAGGGTAAACTGCCCAGCCCAGCAGATTTAGACTTACATACTTATCTATATTTTCTGTAATACCTCTGCCAAAATCACCTTAGACTCCAATGCTGTACAATAATGGGACTTCTGTGATATTAAAAAAATCAAGAAAGACATTTTCAAGAACATGAGATTTTATTTAAATGAAGTGTCTTCTACTAAACTCTGTCAGCATTTACAGCTATTTCTACACCCAGGCCTTGGTTTAACCATTAATTATTAAAAGTCCCAGATTATGAAAACTTTACACAAGCAACAGAAAAATAATTGTCAGAGGTAGTGTCTTCTGCAGTCCACATGGTAATGTGTGACTGTGTGTGGTCATGCAGTACTTTCCTCCACTGAAAATCCTACAGGAAGGAGGGATATTTAATGGATAGTATTCATGCTGATTAGTGCTGGAGAATTTGGGGTAATAGACTATAGGCTCAGGCATGGGGCATGATGATATAAGCGCTCTGAAACCCTCTCTCAACACCTTTTGTTCTTCCTGGGTAGCTTAATAAGAGTAGCCTCATCCTTTAGTACCAAAAGACAGACAAGGGTGAATTCCTAGTGTTGCACATTATATTTATAACTTCTACATTCTTCTGTGCTGTTTCACAGTGTATCTTCTTTGGCTTTAAATATGGGAGCTCACATTGATTAAGTGATTAAATTTTCTATTGGCTTTCCACAGCATCGCAAAACTTGGCAGAGTAGCAAGATAATTTTTAAAGGTAGCTCCTTATTTTGGTTACCCACCCTCCCAGTCCTATCTAGGACTCCAGGATCTCTGGATCAAATGTTATTATTTCAGCAAATTGTGGTTATAGGCACCATAGCAGCAGATGTAAAACACCTTGCATTAGTCTGACAAACTGATATTAGCCAGATCAAATAAGCATCAGCAAATCTGCCTGCTTAAGATCTTGTGAGAACAATTTATACTATAAAGTACCAGAAGAGAATGCACCCATGAGGAGCTGTTGTCATGCAGGCCTGAGCCAAATTTTATCCTTTTCCTTCTGCCAGCCATACAAAAATATATTCTAAAAGAGAAAGAAGTTGAAAACAGCTGCCTCAAATGTGCAGACTGCAGACAGATGTTAAGAATACCAAAAGAAAATGATCACACATGGTCTATTAAATGCTCAGAAAGAACTGAGACAAGTCACATTTTTAATGATAGTTTGAAAACACTGTATCAATATTTTTTCTGATGTAACAGCTCAAGTAAAAAAACCTGCTAGTCTTGCTTAAGAATCTTTAATATAGCAGAAGTGAACCTCAAATGAAAGAAGGACAAGAGAAAAAAAAAAGCAGAACTTGTTTCTCAAAATTACTGGGGCTTAATGTGAAAAAGAAACCCATGTGAACTGTTTGTGTTTGGCAGTCAAGAACTAAGAAAATAACCATCTTATGACTGTTCTTCATATGACCAAATATGACTGTTTGTGACTTCCATTTCACTTTAATCACCCATTTAAGTTGTGATTGTAAACATATTTAATTATTTATATTCACAGATGCAGAATCTCCACCTACCATTTAGTGTTCTGCCGCAAGATAACTTTGCAAAGTGCAAGTTAGGCAACAGCATTAAACATGCTAATACACCTTGACCATTGTTTATAGTGACTATTTCTTTGGAAAATGGACTCATCTCTTCCCTAGAACTTCATTGAGTACATGATTTCATTCAGAGGAAAGAACCTTTCAAATGGGGTTACAGATAATTCTGCCCCATCCTGTAATGTGCCACATCTTGAAAAGCATCCTACATACATGGAAAGCCAAAGTGAGATCTTCTGTGGAGATCAGAAAGAGCCCTTTAATATAAAAGATAACTGAAAATCAAAGGAAAGAAGTTTCAGAGCAGGCTGTGGGGTGAGAATGTCGAGCTAAACCTGATAACTCAGGCTGAATGGATTATTCTCCTCCTCTCTGCCATTTCTTTCTGTCAACATGAAAAAGAAGACAATCTACACAAAGAAGTACTCAGTTCTAGACATGTTAAACACTATTTTTGTTTTCCAGAATTTAAAGAGAAAAGTGGAATTTTCAAAGTTTTGATTTTGTTTAATATTCAAGGGTCTCTCCAATGTATGTATTCTGTCTCATGTACATATACTGGTATGTTCTTGCCTTTCCAAACATGTTTTTCCATATATTCTTAGATTTTGCAAATATGTAAACGCATATTTTTACAAGACACTTAAGCAGCAGATGTGTGAACAGTGCTTTTGAGTGCAGATGTTTCCTGTAGATGCAGTATTTCTCCTTAAAAACTGAGAGCTTTAATATATGAAAATAAATTTTATTTGCAAGATATGTCTAGACTAAAAGAAATGCTAAGCACAACAATATTTTAAAAAAACCCGGTGAAGATGGTTCCCTCGAATCAGTTCTGTGCAAAATAAAACAAAACACACCAAACAACAACAAAAAATCTTCAGATCTTTCTAATATAAAAAAAGTCTCTGGTCCTTTTGAGCAGATAAGAGAAAGTCAGGATGTACCAAGCCTATTGATGTACTACCTTCTCTTTCTCCTAGATTCCCTTATAGTTTCTTTCTCTGATCAAACACCTTCTATCTCTGCTTTCAAATCTTTTATTTTTATTTTTGTTTCTGGCTGTGTGTGCACAGAGGGACTGGAGAACAGATGCACTCACTGAGAGATGTAACACTGTAAATGAGAAGTCGTTTCAACGATGCTTAATCTGCATCTTTCAAAAAATATCTACTCAGCAGAAGCACAGAACTTCACATGGTAGCTGATTAAAACCATCGCCATTTTTTTCCGGGGAATTTTAAAACTCTTTGATTTTATCCCTGAAAAAAAATATTGAAGCAGCATGTTGTTCTGTTATGTAAGGGATCTATCAATCATTGAAAAAATGAAGTTATATAAAATTTGCAAGAAAAATTATCTACTCGTGATAATCATTGCTAGTTGGGATTTACCATAAAGAAATCTCAAGATAGCAAAATTTCTTCAGATTAATTTAAAAAAAAATCAAAGTACTTATTTCTTCTCTATCAGGAGGAACAAAACAAAAATGAAGGGATTAAAGTCTTTAATTTAGAAATCTTTTAAATTCTTTTTAGTGTGAAACTGAGTCAAAAGGCATTACCTGCCAATAGGCAGTTAAATGATCATTTTTATAAGCTGCATTTTTAACAAAAAAAAAGAGAATGGAAAATGACCTGTTCAATTTTACTTCACATTGACCCAGAATTCACTGTAAATCATTGATCCTTAGCATTCAACATTCAATTTCCTTCTATTTAAATGTGTATTTTTAAGAGATTGAGCTTACATGGGCTTCATGTATAATTGAAATTCCCCAGGCAAAGCTATTTTATTACTATAATCACATTAAATATAAGTGATCTATAGAAAAAAATATTTAAGTGGGAGGGAAATGGAAACAAATGGAAATGTTAAGTGAAATATAAATGCTGCTTGAATATATTTCTTAAGTGAAGACTGCAAGTGAGAAAATCTGGAATGAAAAGTGGTAGTGGAACTCCATCTCTGTGGAATCTATAAAAAATGCAGGGAACACTAAAAAATCAGTGAATTGAAGATTCGTCTCTTGAGTCAAATAATTCAAAAGGCAAATTAACATCTCCTACATGGGGACTTGATCCATTACTAAGTGACAGACACTTTCAAGAACTCTGGGTCTCAAATGGGTTATTTGATGGGATACCAAACCCAGAGGTACACTGACTCGGCCCCAGGAAATTCAAACTACTCAGCCAGCTTTTCAGATTAATTTATTCTGCAGATTTACAGAAGTGGCTAAAATATTCAAGATTACACTAGCTAAGAATTGATGTCTTACATGTATTTTAAACATTTTAAAAGGTTTACATTAATATCCAATTCCCGTCTAAAGTGTACGGATGGAGAAAGAAATCCACAGTAAGCAACCTAACAGAATAATCCTGCTATTAAAGAAGAGAAGGGCCATCCTGAATGGCAATTGGTATAGCTGTTGGCAAGATGATTAGCAGTACCACTAGCACCATTAATCTAATTGGACTCATGCATGCAAGTTAAATTATCCTCAGGATCTATGTCACTTAAGGGAAAAGCTTAACTGAACCAAGCATTTAAACATTCTTTTTGGATCTGGCTCATTATACCACCTGGTATGGGAATATGCTGATCTGCTCTGATCTGCACTGACCCCCATCAGTAACAGTCTCTGCAACCCAAAGGTGCTGGACTGGCACAGGAGCTCTGCACAGGTACTGGGATCGTCACAGCCACCCCTGCTGCTACTGGTAAATTGAATTAACTTGCTCCTAAGTGCATCCAAACTGTTGACACCACACCCTGATCTTAGGGACATGTACACTGCATGGTTTCTAATATTCAAGGAGAGGAGAGTTCTCGTCATTTCTCACCAGATTTGTCATTGAAAACAATGCCATTTTTCACAATTATATTTTAGAAAAATCACATTTTCACTGTGAAGCTTCTGGCTCATGTCATTGAACCAGTATCAACAATGAGGATTTGATTATTGAATTGCTGCTATTTCAGTGTTTAAAATTATTATTAGTTTTACTCTGTTCTGGTTAGGGCTCTAATGCCCTGACAGAATCTGATCCTTGAGGAAGGGAGGACCATTTTTTCTATTCATTCTTTATAAGTAGTTTCATGACTCATATTGTCCTTTGAAAGGATTGATTCAAGCCACTGTAGAGATCTTCTGTGAATTCATCACTGGAATTACATGGCATCACTAACATGTGCCAATAACATTCACATTCAAATGAGAGATGAATGATGGAAAATTTTAATTATGATCCATCACTCTGGTGATGTATCTTTTATGAACATTGTTTGGAAAATGTCAGAATCTGACGCTCTATGTGCTCCCTGGAAATGCTTCTCAAAGTGGAATCCCACAGAGGTCTTCTACAAGGTGACAGATAAGTCAGAAAGTGACAGAAAGTGTGTCTTGCACTTTCTGGAGAAATACAACAGACAATTTAGGAATAAAGTTTAACAAAGGATATTTAATGATTACACATTTACTCTAAAGACAAGAGTTACAAAGTCTTGCAAACATTCTGTGATGCTTTTGTCTCTCATCTAGTCTCATCCTTCTGTGTGGTGGGAAACCTTCTGGCATTTCAGTCTAGGTGAAGTCCTACAACCCATTTGCTTTCCAGTCTCTCCCAGTGTGGTCCTTCTGAAGTGCAATATCCTTTTGAATGGATATTCAGACATCAAATTTGTTTCCTGTTATTCCTAGGGTATTGTATGGAGACTCTCTTGTTTTTCAGGGACTGCTAAGAGCTGGAGAGTCAGCCAGAGTCAATGTTCCTGCTTTTGTCTTGAAAAGTTTTTAAAGATCAATGCACAATAATAACAGAAAAGTGGCCTCAAGATTGTCACAAGGCTGGTGTACCAGAATCAATACATAATTTCTGACAGACAATTGCCAATTTTTTGGACAGAAGATTCCAATCTTCTCAAAATTGCTGTCTTCCAAATTTCACCAACTACTTACAGAGAAAGAGTAATGTGAACGTACCTTCCATCCTAACAGTCCTACCTCACTTGGTCTTTGCTGATAGCTCATACTTCCCAGACTGCTCCCCCAGGCAAACCTTGATAGCAGCAACAACACAGGATGTGGCATGTCCTAAGCCACATTCCTCTCTGCAGGATCTGCAATATGTTTCCCATATATCTTGAACATTTTAAGGCTGCATGGGCCATCCTCTGAAGTGCAGGTCTCTCCCTACAGGTCTGTAGATGGCTGCATGAAACACACCTCTTTCAGTTTGGCCGACCTCAAATAGCTCCTACCCTTAGCATTTGCAGATGCAAACATTAAGTTCACAACAGAAATGCCATTAAATCTTTTTTTTTTCTTTAAAACAGACTTCTGCTAATATCTGCTAAATCTTTCAGAGAGTTTTTGAAGCACTCCTATGATATCCTTCCTTCCTTCCTTCCTTCCTTCCTTCCTTCCTTCCTTCCTTCCTTCCTTCCTTCCTTCCTTCCTTCCTTCCTTCCTTCCTTCCTTCCTTCCTTCCTTCCTTCCTTCCTTCCTTCCTTCCTTCCTTCCTTCCTTCCTTCCTTCCTTCCTTCCTTCCTTCCTTCCTTCCTTCCTTCCTTCCTTCCTTCCTTCCTTCCTTCCTTCCTTCCTTCCTTCCTTCCTTCCTTCCTTCCTTCCTTCCTTCCTTCCTTCCTTCCTTCCTTCCTTCCTTCCTTCCTTCCTTCCTTCCTTCCTTCCTTCCTTCCTTCCTTCCTTCCTTCCTTCCTTCCTTCCTTCCTTCCTTCCTTCCTTCCTTCCTTCCTTCCTTCCTTCCTTCCTTCCTTCCTTCTTCCTTCCTTCCTTCCTTCCTTCCTTCCTTCCTTCCTTCCTTCCTTCCTTCCTTCCTTCCTTCCTTCCTTCCTTCCTTCCTTCCTTCCTTCCTTCCTTCCTTCCTTCCTTCCTTCCTTCCTTCCTTCCTTCCTTCCTTCCTTCCTTCCTTCCTTCCTTCCTTCCTTCCTTCCTTCCTTCCTTCCTTCCTTCCTTCCTTCCTTCCTTCCTTCCTTCCTTCCTTCCTTCCTTCCTTCCTTCCTTCCTTCCTTCCTTCCTTCCTTCCTTCCTTCCTTCCTTCCTTCCTTCCTTCCTTCCTTCCTTCCTTCCTTCCTTCCTTCCTTCCTTCCTTCCTTCCTTCCTTCCTTCCTTCCTTCCTTCCTTCCTTCCTTCCTTCCTTCCTTCCATCCTTCCTGCCTGCCTTCCTGCCTGCCTTCCTTCCTTCCATCCTTCCTTCCTTCCTTCCTTCCTTCCTTCCTTCCTTCCTGCCTTCCTTCCTGCCTTCCTTCCTGCCTGCCTTCCTGCCTGCCTTCCTGCCTGCCTTCCTGCCTGCCTTCCTGCCTGCCTGCCTTCCTGCCTGCCTTCCTGCCTTCCTGCCTTCCTGCCTGCCTGCCTTCCTGCCTGCCTTCCTGCCTGCCTTCCTGCCTGCCTTCCTGCCTTCCTGCCTTCCTGCCTTCCTGCCTTCCTGCCTTCCTGCCTTCCTTCCTGCCTGCCTTCCTTCCTGCCTGCCTTCCTGCCTTCCTGCCTTCCTGCCTTCCTGCCTTCCTGCCTTCCTGCCTGCCTTCCTGCCTTCCTGTCTTCCTGCCTTCCTGCCTTCCTCCCTCCCTCCCTTCCTCCCTTCCTTCCTTCCTCCCTTCCTCCCTTCCTCCCTCCCTTCCTCCCTCCCTTCCCTCCCTTCCCTCCCTTCCCTCCCTTCCCTCCTTCTCTTATCACTGCAAACCTCTATAATTTCCATTTTCACATTGCTATTTTTCAAGCTGTTCAAAAATGCAAATATCAAACAAGCTCGGCCCTGTGAGATTTTCTCATGCTTCACTAGTAACATCTTTTGCTTTCAGCACAGTTGGTTGCTCTCTGTGCTCTGGCCCATCCCTTATCTTCCACACAATTCACGCGCTAATCCCTATCTTCTCCCTTTTAAATAATGATTGTCACATCAAATGCTTTATTGAAATTGAGAGAGATTACATCTACTTCATTTTTCTTGTTTAACATGCTCTTATTTTATCAAAGAGAGTATCAGATGTGTCTGGTGTTACCACTCTTTGATAAGTACAGGATGGCACTCACAGACTGATCCAGATATACCCTGATCATATGCATTAACAATTTATGTTTCTTTCCCAACCCAATTGGACCCCACTATAAAACCATTTCACTCCTACAAAAGTCACATTTCTTCTAGGAATTAAATCTATTTTCATTCTTGTATTTTGTGATCTGAACCACTCTGAAGATCCTGTGTAACACCAAAGGTGGGACTAAGAGTGGAATCAAATATCAGTGGTATATGCTTTGGGGAAAGTAACTTAAAAAGAACTATACCTGTGATTGTCACACCTGATAGATTTTATCTATAATAGTTATTGTGGTAGAGGCATTTTTCTGCAAATCCCCTTCTGTAAAAATATTAGGTTTTACAGTACCTGCAGGGAAAACTGATGTGCAGTTATTCCAGTAATATCTTCTCTAGTCCCACTCTTATATAACTCAGTCAATGCCAGTAGCAAGAGAGAAATGCTCCAAGAAAAAGATAAATGAAATATCTCCTTTGAAGGGATATAGAATTTGGCATAAAATATCAGTCTGTTCATTCCCTACAGTAAATACAGGTGAGAGAGTATTTCTGATGCCTCAGAGTAGAGACAAAAATAAAAATAGTAGAACACCTAATATACCTGACTGTTTAATAAAATTCTCCCTGACATTCACAGTGGATATAGTGAAGCACCCATGAAATATTCTTACATCAAATTCAATGGATTCATGCAGAATTAACTTAACACTAAATATAACTGCGCTAAGAACATTGTCTCTATGAACCAATAGTTCATATTGGAGAAGATAAAACCAGGCAGATTCTTGTCTCGGAGTTGAGAGAAAGGGATTAAAAGCACTTTCCAAGTTTTCATCAGTTCGTATGCTCAAAATCACAGGTTTGGTCATTGTCCCACAACTATCCACTGTCACCAGAGGACACAAGGAAAAACGATGCACCACAGTTATGGTTACAATGAAGAGACTAATTTATTTCCTCTGACTCTTAACATTTATAGTTCTCAAAAGGTACCAGTGGATTGGAGGGTGAATGTGTCCCCTCTCCAACGACACTGGACAAACTACTAGTACATCAAATTTCTCCGCCTCTATGAAAGAATGCAAAACAATAGGTTGTTTACAGAAAGTTGTGTGAGAAAGTTCTCTACAAGAATGTAAATTCAGAAGGCTTTAGAAAATCTTAAAAATCAGGGCGAAAGTCCACAGCTCCATCCAGCTATCCATCATTTGCTAGCTCTCCTGTCTCCATTCTCTTTCTATTCAGGGTTTTCTTCTCTCTTATGTCACACCTGCTTTAATAATTACAGGGAATGATTTTTCAGCCATCTGCCAGAGTAGATTTGGGTCTGGATGATGCCTTTTCTTTTCTTTTTGCATGACCAGATTTGGAAAGTGGTCTGGAATTGAAAATAGAGGTGCAAAAGAATGGGAGTTAGGAAAAAAACTGTGATCTATAGTACTGTCATCATGCATATTATGACATTAAATGACACCTGAGATGGTAATGGAGAAGGTTCTAAAATTGTACTTTTTTTTCCCCACTTCCAGCTATCTGAAAAAAAAACCCAAACTTTTTTCCTTTTAGCTGAGAGGAGGAATATTACTAGAAAGGAATAAGTAGGTATCCACAGCACAGAAGCTTGGTGACTTGTTGACATTTACACAGGAAGTGTGAAAAGTACACCAAGTGGGTCATCACACCATGTGTGACTTGAAGAACACATAAGTCTCTTAATGGTATGAATGAATCAGAAATTGTGACCGTGTATGCATTTTAGAAGGGCAGAATTTGTCCCATCATGTTGTCTGGAGAAAAGTATGACACATTGTAATGTGCTTTAATTTATTCTCCTGTGTGCAAACTCATTGTGAATGCAGAAACAGACATTGTGGTGATTATATTTAATAGGATTAGGACTCCCTGATGCCTTGCTTGTACAGTGATTGTTCAAATTCTTGTAGAAGGAGCATTTTAATTTCATTTCTTTGTAAAATTCAAACTTCATTACCTCTTCAGCTCATTTATAATTTGATTCATTACATAATATTTATTTTCTCTTCTAATAGTTACACCATTGTGTCGTGGTTTGACATGGAAGTGAATTTTTTCCAGGAAGTTGGGTCAAACCAATCAGTGGTCAGGTTTGGATATTGGCACCTGGAGTGACCACTGAAAGTATGGACATGCCTCTGAGAACACAGGGGGTTAAAAGCAAGAACTCCCAGGAGAACTCTCTTTTTGGTTCCGGTCGTCAGAGAGTGCAGACTCCCCCCCTGCCCAGCCTTAGGCTGGGTGGGGGAGGGGAAGCCACGCGGCCTTGTCCAGGTAGGCCGAGGGGCTGAGGGTCTGGAACCGAGCCAGCTCCTGCGGACGGAAGGGTGGAGAGAAGTGGAGATGCCTTTGCTCCCCCCCCCAAGAGGGAAAGAGACAGAGAGGCTGGTGGCACCTGGAAATTTGCCAGCAGAGGAGAAGGAGAAAGGGGGGGGGGGGGGGATGGTGCCCAGCGTGGGAGGCGGAACATCGGACCGAGATATCAGCCGTCCAAGGAGTCTGAACTTTTAACCCTTTCCAGGAAATGAGGGCTTTCTAAAAGTATTACTCCTCCTTGATTTGTAGTGGAAGAGAGATAGTCCGGGACCTGAGATGTTAGAAGAAGAAATATTTAGGTGGGAAGAGATGATGAAGTAGCTTTTGGCTGGACTTTTCTTGTTAGCCATGGACTGAACCAAAATCTCCTGCAATGGAGACTGCATTTTAGGGGGATGCAGTGGTGACCCAGGGAGACCTGTTTCAGCTTTGAACAGCACAAGAATGGCGAGAAACGAAGAAAGCTGAAGAGGGAATGGTGATACCCTCTGTCTTCGGGAAGAAGATGAGTCCTGTTTGGACCCCTCGGCCCCAGGGGAAGATGGGGGGGGACTGTAGTCCCAGGATGAGAAGCTGAACTGTTGTATCTTTGGGTCTGTGGCAAAGCATCCTTAAAGGAGCCCTATGAGCAGTCTGTCCATGCACGGTGGTGAGAGCACTGTGACATGGAAAGGAGAGTGTCACACTGGCAGATTTTCTCCGGGCGGTTGCCATGTGTGACAGGGAAACACAGGGGGCAGCTGTGTTTCCTGGGGGGTCTGTGGTACAAGAGAGACTTCTCTCTCTCTTGATAGTTTGAGTATTGATTATCTAAAGGGTGGTAATTTGATCAGGAATCCCGGGTGATGTTTCATGCTGGGTGTTTTTGGAAATTGGGAGGAGGAGGGGTGTTTTAAAGGGTCTTCATCCTGGATTTAGTTTATGTGTTTTCTGTATTAGTAGTAGTTTAATAAAGTTTTTTCCTTTGTTATTAAGCTTGGGCCTGCTCTGCTCTGTTCCTGATAACATCTCACAGCATTTATTTAGGGAAGGTGCATTTTCATGGGGACGCTGGCATTGCGCCAGTGTCCAACCATGACACGTTGCTTCACCTTCCGAACTATGCTGGTACAGGGCTGAGTTTTGGATTTGTGCTGGACACAAGGTTGATAATACAGAGATGTTTTTGTTATTGTTGAGCAGGACTTGCATAGAGCCAGGGCCTTGTCTGTTTTTCCCACTGCTATGCTGGCAAGGAAATTGAGGGCTCATGGGAGGTTGGGAAGGGTCACAGCTGGGACAGGTGACCCTAACTACCAAAGGGATATTCCAAATCATATCACATCATGCTCATATTTAAAGTCAGGGAAGAAGGAGGAAGAGGGGGACATTTGAGTCATGGTGTTGGTCTTCCCAAGTAACCTTTACATGTGATGGGGCCCTGCTCTCCTGGAGATGGCTGAACAGCTGCCTGCCCACGGGAAGTGGTGAATCAATTAATTGCTTTGTTTTCCTTTGTACACAGCTTTTACTTTCCCTATTAAACTGTCTTCACCTCAACCAGTTTCCCAGCTTTTATCTTTCCAGCTCTCCCTGAATAGGCTGCTGTCTGGGGTTATGCTATGACAAGAGCAAGTGATCTCTCTTTCTGTACAGTACTCTCTGTATCAGGCTTGGTACTTTTGCTGATTTTCTGTTGCAATTCTCTCTTTAGTCCTAATAACTACCAGACCCATGTTCCTTGTAACAGCATGCTCCTGTTCATACAGGTAGTTACTTTCTTAACCATTCCCTACAGTGCAAAACTCAATCTCCTCTTTTTAAGCATAGCCTCACTGGAGAGAATGAACAGATTAAAGAGAAAAACTGTCAGGTATCTTAGACTCATTTTCCTCTAGGTATCCATTATACTCAGTTTTTGAAACCATTCTCAATTCTCTCTTGTATACAGGATGGCGACTTAGCCACACCAATGACCAAACAGAGCTTGTTAGGTCATTTTTACTGGCATGAGCAGGAACTAATTTCTGGCAGACTGTTGCAGTCTCTAGGTTTTTATTTTACTAACTGGGATTGGACAAAAAGGGTATCACCATGCTGGTATCACCATCGATTCAAGATGCTTGGTGTTGTTGTTACTGGTATTGCTTGGAAGACAGGGCTGCATTCCTCGCTGCTACTCTATCCCACTTTTAATAGTTCCTGTGAGGTCTGGTGTTAGTATATGGGTATCTTCTGTAACTGCAGCACAGAGAAAATCTTCACCCTAATAACTGGCCACATGATTCCTATACATGTGCTTTATAACCAAAGCAAGACAGAAGTTATCTCATCCATTCTGTAAAGAATACACTTAACTCAATGGGGTCCAATAAGAAATAAAAGCTAGAGTGATAGCACCCCTCTAGAATGGATTGTAAAAAAGATCTAAATTAAGCCACATTCAGATGACAATTTTTTAAATTCTACTCTGCACATGAGCCAGCGAGTTAAATATAGTGTTCTCTTTAGTAAACTATATAATCACAGTGGTCTATTCTTCTTAAATATGCCAAAAAACACAGTTTCTAACATCTTCTCAGTGCCAAAGCAATGGCTGGAAGGTTAATTTATTAATGTGGTCTTATGGTTTGGGTGCAACTGCAGTTTATCACCCAAAACTCTAGAGATGAAAACTTCTGTTTCAGAAAAATAAAAGCCATTTCTTTTTTCCCTAAAGATCAAGGCAGAAGTTAACAGTCAGGGGTCACACTTGTCACTACAGCTTTGTAGGAACGAAGCCTAATGCTGTGAGATATGTGGTGATTTCTTTCTGTTATGTTCTACTGTGCTCTGAATTATATTCTGTCAATTCTGTAGCACCCTTATGTAAAACCCATAGCCTTTGTAATCTCTTTCTTTTTAGCTATCAATGTTTTACATTTTTTACTTTTTTTTTTTTTTACATGTAAAGTGGGAGCCTCCCATTTTTGATGCAGTAGCAGGATATTTGATTACAGACACACCTCCAGACTTCTTCCAAAAGTATAAATTGACATTGGAAATGCTCCACGGCAGAGGAGGAGAATGCAGCCCCATCTGCAGACAAGACATCTGCTACTCTCTCTCCCCAAAGCAGAGGCCTCTTCAGTAAGATTTGCACCTTTGCCTGTCTCAAAGCATTCATAGGAGAAATTAAGCTTAATTAATGGTAAAGTTAAGCTTAATGAATTGCCAGTTATGGAGGGGTTTTTTGGTTTGGTTTGGTTTTTTTTTGAGTTTTATTTTTCAGTTGGCTGGTTGTTTTTTTTTTGGTTTGGGGTTTTTGGTTTTTTTCTTTCTTTTTTAAGATTTAGCACTAAAGCATTAAGTGCATTTTTAAAAGGCAATTCCAAATTTTTATTTCTGTTGCTTCAGTGAACCACACTATTTGTGAACCTGCACTTGTGAAAGTTCCTCTTGCACGTCACCAGGCTGAGAGTGCCAAATGGGCTATAATCAGAATAAATCCCAACCACAGCCAGCCCTCCGATCTCTGAGCAGCAGATGGAACACAAGGAGTTTATTTTCTGCTGAATTTCTATTCTTTTCATTCAGCAAGTTACATTTTACCCAAAATTAAATATAAATTAATAATTATAGGTAAAATATAAGAAATACTGCCACTCTGCTTGGCTTGTAATACCTGATGTTTCACATGTTGAAAAAAATATATTAAAAATATATGGCTTTTAATAATTATCTAGTAGTATAGTTCCATTTGGAATGGGATATTTGGAGGTACATTTTTTGACATTGCATACAACATGGACTGTGAATGATCGGCCACAGTGTGGAAACACATTTCTCCTGCTTCTTAATATTACCAGATGATGAGATAAAGAGTGAGATTGAAATTAATTACTTTAGCATAAGTAACTCTTTCTGTAACTGTTTGCATGATCCATTATGTAAGTTATAGTAATGTTCCAGTACTGTATGAGTATAATTATCAGTGGTAAAATGACAAAAAAGCCTCTAATTAAAGAAAAAGAGAAGACTGAACAAACACAATACTACGAGATGCATCCATTAAGGTTGAGGAAGTAGAAACATATATCTTGGACATCAGCTTCATGGACACCAGCAAATATTAGTAATTGAAAGAGTAAAAGATCACCAAATATTAACTGGCATTGCTTCATGGACTTCCTAATCAGACTATAAAACTTTTAACAGTGTTTGAGAGACTTCCTCAGTCCTAATTTTTCACATACTTGAAACTATCTAATCAATTTAGTTACAGCTTTCTAAAGAACTGGAATCATATGAAGTATGCTTATCACCTTTTAAATATCTCAGATCAAGTATTACTGCTAAATTTCCTGTTAAGAATTATGTAAATCAAAAATCTTTTGAAACTATCATAGGAATTATATAAGCCTATTTTTATAAACTGTACCTTGGTTCTTTGAAGATTATTATTCTATTAAAGATAAAAGTGTTCAAGGATGCAGTATAATGCTAAAGGGATAATTGAGATTTCCTATAGGTGAATGTTCTGATAACAAGTTTGTATCACTAGCTTCTCTGGCATTAAATGCTCTTGGTGTATTTTATCTATTCCTTCATTATTTTTATACATTTTAAAATGTTGTTTAGGGCACAGAGTTAAACTTAGCACTTATTTTAAGTAAAAGCATAATAGACAGTTATATTTTTATTTTTCTTTCCCTAAATCCAGAGGATGCGTGAAGGTTATTTCAGCTTATGCCTACACTTTGAGATTTGGAGGGCACTTAATTTGTGAATTACTAAACCTGTGATTTTTTTCCTGGTGTAACTTTTTCCAGGTTGTATCAGAACCTTGATAATGCTGTTACTAAGGACTTCACTGTTGAGTTTTTGGTCTAAGATTATGCAATTAACAGCAAGTGACCATATTAGAAAATAAAATTCAGAATTAACTACCAGTTTACAAATAATTTAATTTCAAATAAGGCAAAAGGACTCAGAGAGAGGAAGACTCAGTAGGCCCAGATTAACACAGGGTATTAATACAGGAGAAAATTATTTTTAAGCCTAGGGGTCATTTGGACAGACATTTTCACTGCCCAGTTACTAAATTGTCTGTTCTTTGCTTTGTTAATTCACCTTACGTTCTCCTACTTTGACATACTCACTTTTCAATGGCAGTATTTAGGTTGACCAAAAAATATGCATTAGAATTACATGTTTTGCATGTTTTTTGGTGGGGAGGGGAGAAAGACAAATGAATCAGTTAGATTAATAGAACAGTTCATTTAAAAAACAGAAGAGGTTAAATCCAATTATATAGCCTCTCCTTCTTTACAGAATTGGTAAAGGACATTTTGCTGTAATTTCTTTATGAAAAATTTAATATTCATGTAAGCATACTTAAAAATCTACTGTTGCTTTAAAAGACTTCGAATGAATGAAAAAAACATCATTCCTAGGGAGATTAATGTAATGATTCATTATCCTCATTATTAAAAATAAAAAAAATGCCTTATTTTTTATAGATTAATCTAATTTCTGTAACCATTAAGACTTCTGATAAAATACAAGCCTGTCTAATACCAGAAAGTTCTCTCCCACATAGGAATTATAAAACCACCTGGTTACTTTTCTTTGGATGACTGGACTGAATTTCTCTGCTTATTACTGGAAAATTATTTCTTACATTTTAGATCATTTTTGTTGTTCTTCCTGATGAAGCTTGAGCAAATTTCTTGTATTTTGACAATGACAAATAGACATCAAACCAAACCAAACACAGCTGCATATCCATACCTAATATTGCCTTTGTATTTCCACACTGACATGGTCTAGAGTGTCTTTAACCTTTTATTCTATGTAAAACAGAGAAGTTTTATTTATTTTTTGCTAGATTGAGAACAACCTCTTCACATATTGAACAAGGAAGTAGCTGTCAGATCCTCAAAGGTCAGTTGCTGCCTGAGTGATAAACACTCACTTTTTTCATAAGGACCTCCAAATTTTTTCAGATATAGATGCAAACTTAATCTTATTTTAAGTCATTTTATTTTTATGACTGTTCAGAAGTTTGGACCCAGCTGACCTTTACATCCTGTAGAAAGGCATAAACCAGACATGTTTATTTTCTTTACTGTTTAACCTGATTTGTACTCTTAAAGCACAACTGGCTGAGGTCAGCCAAATAAAGAGATATTACCTTCCCTGCTGCAAAGTACCCGTTATCCAAGTTCAGCAGTAAAAGTTGATGAGTCAAGTTCCAACTTTGCCAGGTTAAAACAAGACCTATTTCTCTTAATCTCTTATGGTTTCCATTTTAGCCCTTCTTTCACAAGTTGATACAAGAAATACGTGTTCATTAAGAGGAATCTGTACTATAAGGATCTTTAGTTATACCTATCCTTATTCATACCTATAACATTTAAGGATACCTAAATTTATATTTATGTAGAAAGGCATATTTTACCTCCTATGAGATAGAGAAAGGCTCTTCTCTATCTTGACACTCTGTTTCTGTGGCATTTATTTATTCAACATAGAAAAGAAGACCTTCAACAGCCATTTTGAAACTAAAGAGCTTCTAGAGCCTGTCTTCTCCCACCACTCCATTTCCCTTCCCTCCACCACTGTAAAATGTTCTGTAGATAGTAATACAAGGCTTGCTTTCAGTGGAGGACATTCTTGAACCTGAGCTACCATATGATACAAGGATTGCTTTAGTATTGATGCTTATTTTTTATTTGCATTTCATAAATGAATAAATACATTTTTAAATTCCAAAAAGAGACAATAAACAGAGAGCCAGAGAAGCTGTAAAATTTCCATCATTGGAGAAGTTCAAAATTCAGGCGGAAAAGGTCCTAAGCAATCTCATCTAACATCAAAGTTGGGTACATCTTAAAAATTGGCCCTGCTTGGAAGATGAGAAAGGAACAGATAGTCTTCAGAGTTGCATTCCAGCCTGAATAATCTTATAGTTCTGAAACTGTGTTCAGTTCTACAAAGCATGCCTCAGTCTTGGGAAAGATTGAGTTACATTCCATCTGTGTCCTCACGATTTCATATTGATTGGGGAGGCAGTAAATTCTGAGCAATTGTACTCAGAATTTATTGGTAGCACTAAACCATTCATGAACATTGCCACTAAATGCCTATGGAATATGGGAATCTCAGGTAATTAAATGCTGGAAGACTAAGAGCTAGGATCTGAACAACTGTGCAGTAACGTAGACTTTCTTAGCAGATCTGTTTGCTCACTAGCAAAACAGAAAAGGCCTTTTCAGCTGTGTAGCTTTTGCATGAAGCTCCCATTCCTGTAAATTGAGTTTAAGTTTTATAGGTCTAAAGGTATGACATTATTTTTGTTTGCTATTAAAATTAATTTTATTGCTTTATTATGGCTGTATCCTCAATTTTTTTTCCTAATTCATATCATTAAAAAAACAAAAGGGAAAAAATTCTGTGAGTTCTTACAGAAAATTTTGCTATTTTGAAAAAAAATAGAAATGCCACAATTTTTATTTACTATCATATTTGTACAGATTTGAGGTATGCATTTGTTTTGATTGAAGAAAGGCAATCAATTGCCAGTTGAACAATGTCATTAAAATTGGCAAGGATACATCATCCTCCCGGAAAACACGGCGCACTTGTGAAACATGATTATCTCAAATGAATCTGTCATTTCACACACTTGAGAGCAACATAATTGTTGCCTAATGTGTGATTTTGTTTCAGTTTACATTACCCTAAAAAAAGGAAAGAAGTGTTAAAGCCTACTATTCTTTACTCAGGTTTGTTGGGGCTTTTTGTGTTAAAACTGGATACATTTCAAAGATTTGTGTGAATTTTAACTGTAACATGTTCTACAATCCCATCCCACTTCTGCGAAAACTGACACTTTCCTGTTTAAATAAAAGTGAATTTTCATATGTGTTGTAAGGACTGAAAAATCTACACTGTGGTCTGGCTGAGCACTGCCAAACACCCTGGTGCATTAATTTGGTGTCTTCCTTCAGAAGCTGCATCAAACAGAACATCTGTTTGGAGCTCTCCATAATCCAAACCCCTGATTTATGTGAACTAAAATTACCAGCCCATACTGGTTTATGCCAGTATGGTTTATACCACTGGAAGATCTCATCCATGAAAGAAAGCAAACAGAAGGACATCTATTCCAGGAGGGAGATTTACCTAAACCTCCCAATTTTTAACCCCCTTTTCATCAAATGCACTATTTATAGCTGTGAATAAGCTGATTTAAATCTTGATGTGGTAGTTTGCACAGCTTACATGTAGTTTTTGGCACACAGGTGGGCCCAAAAAATGTGGATGTACATAACATTGGTTGTAGGAATCAAGAAAACCAACTTGCATTTTCTTTACACGCTGTTGGCGAATCTCTGGATAGTTTGAGTAGGCTCCTCCTTGTTTAGACAGACTTTCCAAGGAACTTTTAGTTTGCTCCAAGGTAATGTACAGTCACTTTCACTGTCAAATCAACTCCACAAAGGTACATGTAAATTGCTTTACATGTTCTCAAATCATATTGTTGCTGTCAACACTATATATGTTCTCAGTCCTTCATGAGGTTTTTGTATTAGATATTACATAACCATTGCTGCTTTGCCACCTTTTGTTATGTCTTAAAGTCCGCAACCAATATCTAATATTTTAGAATATTAGGCTTCATAGAATTGACATGTGCTGAATTCTTTTGAGGGGAGAAAAGAACCTTAGCAAGTAGACTAAAAACCTATAACCTAGAGAAAGTAAGGTCTTGTAGTTTTCTGAATATGTACTAGTACACTGCTTTCTGTAAAAAATGCATTTTTAGAAACTTTTTTTTTCCTCTAATAGCAAGCTTTTTGGATTTAAAAATTATTTTTTGCTTTATATGTTTTGATGATGTAATTTTTTCTTTGCATTTTCTTTGTGGTCATATAATCAACTGTCAGGATAATTTCTATGTGTTCTTTTCATTCATGTAGAGATAACTGGGCAAGATTAAGGAATGTAAAACATAGCATCGTTATGCTTCTAGGCCATTTCATTATTAATCCCATTATTCAGATGACAAATCACTTCAGGCTGGATGTTGGTGTAGATATATTTTGATTCTAAGCATATTATATATAAAACTTTTCGCTTTTCTTCCACCAGACTAGCTATATCTTTAGGTTTGCTATATCAACATCAATATTGTATAAGGCTGTCCCAAATATTTCCTTATATAAATATTGCTGGAAATAAAAATTTTACCCCTGTAGTGCATCATATCAATTGCTTACATTAAATCAATGGTGAAATTGGTACACTTACAAGAAAAAAATCTATTGCAATTACTCTGAACTGAAAATAAGCCTGTTGCCACCTTTCTCTTTCTTCTCTTTCTTCTCTTTCTTCTCTTTCTTCTCTTTCTTCTCCTTCTTCTCTTTCTTCTCTTTCTTCTAGGGCTGAGTGGCTTTAAAGCCCCTGTTACCAAACCCAGTTTCTTTGGCGTGTACCTCCATAGCACATTAGCATGCAGCTACCTTCATATTACAAAACTTTTTTCTCAGGCCATGCAGGAAACATAGAACAGGTTTTGGATAGTACTGGTCTAGAGTCAACCCAAAAGATCACATTGACATTCACATCGAGTTTCAGAGTTGGTCCCCATTCAGGAATTGTAAAAAGTCAGTGGGAATATCTGAGAATAGGTAGAAGGCTGAGGAAGGCTGAGGGAGGGATGTAGGAGCTGGTTTTGGTGTACAGGGAGAATAAGAATAAGAGGCTACTGACACAGATTGCAGCAGGAGAGGCTCCCTGTCAAGAGGGGCTGCTGAGTGTCCATCCCTGGACGTGCTTGAAACAATGACTAGCCTAATGTGGCCTCACAGCTGGCTTCGCTGAGGAGGACAGGCTGGCCAATTTTCACTGCTTCCTCCCAGAATAAATATCTCATGCACTGAGGTTCATCATGTTAACAAAAGTTTATATTTCCTTTTAAAAAAAATACTCGAATTCTAAAGCAATTTTTTCTCTGTTTCCCCAAGAAACTTCCCAATACAAGACCTTGTAGTCTTTTGTAAAAAAAATATAGCTCCAGTATACTGGTAAATTATCTAATATTAGATTTCTAATATTAGATTTCTCTTAATTCTCATATTTAACACAGTCATCTCAATTGAGTAGAAAAGCTGTTTCTGTTTTAAAAAAGATTCATGTTTTCACCAAAATAATTTCTATAAACTATAAAAAATGTAAACTATATTATATTATAATTAAAATATAAGCTTTATTATAAATCATATATCCTGAAATAATTTCTGACCAATCACAATCAATACTTTTTTTTTTTTGCTATCTCACTTTTTCAATATTTTGATTCTGTAACTAGCAGAAATATCTATAATCCAATTATGTAAAAAGCTTATTTTTGGACTTTAATTTCATTTTCAAGAAGACTGCTAGAACATTCTGAACTTTCAAAACATTTAAGAATGCACAAAAAGGCTAACGAGAAACTTATCAGAACTGGTGACTTTCTACAATATATTTTTGTTTTGATAAGTCTTTTTCTGATGAAAATTACTTCTAAGATGTTAAATACTGTGCATCCAGTTACACTCTGAACTCTATAAAAATCAAGCTGCTGCTGCTGCTTAGATAATAAGGGCAGGCTGATAAAAGCTTGCTGCAACAGAAATTTCAGTTCAGCCTTTTATAGGTATCTAGACTACATGAAAGTCACCTCTCTTTTCTCCATTCTCCCTCTCCTTCTTTGCCCTTCAATGTGCAGTCACTCACAGCCTACAAGAGTGAAACAATATTAAAGTAAACTCAATATGAAAGTAAGATCCAGTTTCTGCAGGCTTTTTAATTTTATCTCTGCTGATGGTCTTTAAGACCTAAGGACAACATGAAATGAGATCCTAAGGACAATACTATTGTTGTTTACTTCTAATGGAATTAATTTTGCATATTTTTTCTCATAGTTGCAGGCATAGAAATGTCATTTCCAATTATTCTTTGTGAGAGGATGAAATAGAATAGATAAAGACATAAAAATACAATAAAGAAAAGTAGATAAGTGTGAATAATTCACATTTCATCAATGTTCCTTTTTATGATGGATATCCTTCTTATCAGGCCTATATTTGCTTCTAAGCCTGGCACTATCTGACTTCTATTACTGCAAATTATTGTTGGCAATATTGAATTGTGGTACCAAAATGCTAGAAAAATGACTTAAACTTAAGAGTATTGCTTTCACCCCAGTTAAAGCTGCTTGCACAACCTTTTTTGCCTCAGTATTATGTTTGTTATGCTAATGAATGTTTGCAGACCCATACTTGCCAGCAGCCCTTAGGCAGGATCAGCTCTGCCTTGTGCCATAAAGGCAGCAGGGAAAGTATATCTACTTATGGAAACTTCCTAAAAAGCAGCTCATGGACTCAAGGGCTGATTCTCAGAACCGGAAGATTTTTTTTTTTCTCTATGACAGTTATTTGCAGGCATAAATGCTTGCAGATACCAAAGTAGCAACAAGGGAGTATCAAGACTGAGCAATATATAGAAGGAGAGATATTTCAAAAATATTAGCAGAAAGTTTTTGTTGAACACCTTACAGCTATGGATTTGCATTCGAAATAAGGACTCAGACTTGCAAAAAAAGGAAAAAAAAAAAAAAAGACAGAATCTCTCCTAAGATGGGATCCATTTAGTTTTATACATCCAAAACAGGTAAGCAGCCCCAGTAATTTTCCATGTCATTTATAGTCCTGGCTAGATCAAGGAAAACATGGCAAGAGAGAGAGAAGTAGATTTGCAAATGCCTGCGTATGGCTGCAGTCGTGATTTGATATTAGTCCTGTCTTACTCTCTGGTGTCAGGTTATTGGAATGTTTCAGAAGGTGGGAGAAGCTGAAAGGATAGGCTATTTAAATGCACTGCAGTTTTCTTCCCCTCCTATTAAATTGTGAATATAAATTTATCATGCAGCTACAAAACTTGAGTTTTTATCCAAGCTTCTGCTATCCTGAGTCAGAAAAACTTAAAAGGACCGGTCAGTGGCACCAATGGAAAAAAATATTTGGCAGAATAGACTCCAGTCAGAAAAAATGAAGAAATACTAGAATTACCTTAGTGAACATCATATTATATAGCAGAATGTCATCACCCATGCATAGAAATCACCATCTCTATACAAGTATTGAGATCCTTTGGATTTCATGTGTCTGGTGAACAAAAAAATGGATAACATATTTTGATTATGGCTTTGGTTATAAATTAATGTCTATTTTTTATATCCATATGCATGTTTGGGAGGCTGAAAAAAAAAAGCGTAAAGCGGAAACCAGCATGCACCTATTAATGTCCTTGTAACATGATCCTAAGAAAACCAAAGAAAGCAAGAAAAACATAACTTGCTTGATAGTCAGTATTTTAAGGATGAGTTGGTATTTTGAGAGAGATCTTGTACAACGCTCAAACATCTGTCTTCTGCTGAGTCAGGTTTACTGTGCTTGAAAAATCCAAAATATATGTTTTCCATTTCATTCTTAAAACCTTTTCCTAAAGAGGCATTCCTTTGTGTCCCTTGGGATGGAAACAAACACTGTGAACAAAACTGCACAAGAGAGAAGCTTTGTGACAGGATTGCACAATTCAAAATCTAAATCCCAATGTAAATTTTTATTTACAGCCATATTAGTTTGTAGGAAACCAGTTCTGTGTCCTTTTTTGAGATACAGAATTCAGTGTCAGATATTTTTAAAAGCAGAAATGCAGACCTAAGCTATCACCCAGGAGTTAGTCTTAGCTTGAAAACAATTTCCTGTCATGGTTTTTATATAACTTGTGTAAGTTTGCACATTATTAGGTACCATCACCTATCCTCCCACTACCCAGTGTCCCAAGATGGGGGAACATTAACAGGCTAAGTACAGTATAAACATTCAGCTCAAATATGCCTCTTGAATTTCTCAGAATATGTTCAAAAGCAGGGAGGGATCTAAGTGCCTCAAAACTTATGAATTGCAATAAATACCTTTCCAGAATATGATCTTTTTGTGCTACATCTATCACTACCTCAGCATGTAATTCCTGAGTAGTTAAATATTTTTTTCAGAAAATCAATTCTAGAAATATTCAACGTCTCTGAGCCTATCTTTTTATTTTTGGGAGAGATGAGGTACTACAGATAAGATATTTTAAAGAGATTTCAGTTGCTAGTTCTCAACATCAGTGGGCATAGAGGACCTAAATATCTTTTTAAGATCTGACCACTGGATTGATTTTTCCTGGCAAATCCTCTCTGAGCTCTCTGATGAAGTTAAAAAACTCCCAAAAAAACTAAAGAAAGCAGAGACATTGAAATTTTATCTTTAGGTAATAATTTATCTTAAAAATATATATTTTTAGTTGCAAACCAGTTTGAAATTATCTTTTGTTTGCTCCTCTACTCCATAATTTTTCCTAGAAGCCATATTAGATGGGCAGCAGAAAAATGATACATTTGCTTTCAGGAAAATTACTAATCCTGAAAACTGAAGTACTGCAGTCTCCTTTGACAGGTCACCCACAAAACAGACTAAAAGGTCTCTCCAATATTTCTGCTTTCTCACAGAGTTTGGAGCATGATGACAACATCTTTCCTATTAAAGACAGCCCTTATTTTTATATAGCTGTCAACAGGTTTCTGTGTCAGCTGAGAAAATTTTGCTGAACTTCAGAGTGACTGCAGCAAAAGTTTCTCTTTTTTGTTATCCCCAAATAAACATAAGTCTCAATTTTATTGATAAGTAATATTTTTTGTTTCTTTCTGCTGGTAAGATGACAGCAACTTTTGCTTGATAGTACTGCCCTGGAACATATTTTACTCACTGAAAGTGGTAAGAAGTGTAACAAAATTCTTTTGTTGACAGAAGGAAAACAGACCTTTAAGGAAATTAATTTTGTCATTGGGAAAAAAAAAAAGTATGTTTTCTAAAAATTCCTTCAATTTACCACAAAACAACTTCTCTGCAAAAATATGTTTCTTACTCAGAATTCATGTCTCCAAGTTCCTTACCCCTTGCATTTCTTCTCTGATTGTTTAAGTTTCAACCTTATACCCTTTTAAGTCACTAAAAGGATATACTTAGACTGTTATATACATCTTCTTCTATTGTTTTAATTCTTCATAAATTGCTTTTTGGAAATGGCAAGCCAAAAATATTTTTTTCAAGCTATCATCTGTATTATTCATTTCTTACTATTAATTCTTGAATTAAGGTCTTAATTGTGAAACTTACTTCTAGAAAATCAAAAAATTTCTCTGTCTCCAATATGAGCCACCTGAAAAACTAAGAGAAATTTAGGAGGTGTGAATGCTCACATTTTTTTAAATTTTCACATGAATTTTTATGTACCAAAAATAATTGCTTGGTTTTAATTTTTTCATTTATACTGTGTTGTATTTCAGATTCCACTGGCATGTAATTACTTAATAACAGCAATGTAGAACTGATCAAAAAATGAAAGGCAACAACTTTGAAAATTCTGGAGATCTGACGTTTGCACAGCTTGACCAGATAGTCTGCAAGACAGAAATGTTTCTGAGTCTGACACTCTCTGCAAGCATGCCCCAAGAGCTTTCACTTGTATTAGAGTATTATCTGCATAATGCGGCCATTTCTTTCACCTATAAAATAGGGAAAAATCAAATATTCCTTTACCTGATGTCAGAGTTTTGTCTGAATTCCCCTCATTCTATACAGCTCACTGAATCATGATGGATTCAGCTAGGCTTTCTTTTTTCATGTTACCTTTCACGAAGGTTTGTCTTTGAGCTTTAATGGTTCCATGAGTTTCCTGCCTAGTCAGTCATCTAAAAAATTGCTGTGAAGACAACTAATTCAAATAATCTTTTCATTGCAATGCGATCAAAATTAAAAAAAAAAAAACAGATCACTGGGTACACTATAATTTCTGCCAAAAAAATATAAAATTTCTGTTACTTTATTTAGACCTCCCAACTCTACATTGCATATATGACAGCTAGTGAGAAAAATGCATTATCCTAATCTTTATTACATATGTAGTGTGAAATTTCCTGGAATATATATATTTAGGAAAATTCTGGAGAAAAATCTAGGCATATTATAGTGTCTCCGTACATAGAGTTCATGCAATCCTAGCCAGTTTCCTTTAGATTATGTTTCAATCTGATAAGGTTGTTTAAGAGCAAGTGCCAAAAATCTGATATGGTAGTGTACGTCAGGTTATACTTCACAGGTTCACTAAAAAGTAGGCACTACAATCAGAATAACATTCACTGAATGTTTACAGCCCAATAAAAATATCATTCAATAAACTGTATAAAATTTTAAAAATCACAATAATACTGATGATAACAATGATGAGAATGATAATAACAATATTATTAACAATAACAAAAATAAAACTATAACCCTACAACTCTCCAGTGTAACCCTAAACTCGGCTTCTAAAAGAACAAGTTATTGCATCAAGAGTAACTGAGGCAGGGTATCTCCATTTCTGAATGTCCATTACAAAGTATCAGGTAAGAAGTTCAGTAACACAGAAACATTTTCAGCATTGCAGAAGAATTAATTTCTTGCTGAAATTCCATCTATAGCAGTAAAATACTTGTATTGCCATCAAATCTGCAACAAAAAGCGGAGTTGAGATATGTTTCATAGAGATGATTTTTTTGTGAGTTGTATCTCTGGAAGTCTGACACATCTTACCAGGTGTGGAGACTTCTCAGCAATCTCTAAAGATGAAAGATTTGAAAACTTGGACAGATATTCCCTGCCACTGAATTCAAAAGTATAGTCTTAATTTTATTTTAACAATAGTAGTTAGATTATTCAATGTAACAGAGAAGGGATAGCAAAGACGTGAGAACACAAAATGATGTTGTTCATAAATATACAACTCGCACAATATAAATAAAAAGAGCAAAACCAGTGGAATTAATCTCACTTGACTCCTATCACCCAAAGTCCATACTGGGGATGAATTCCTGCAGTTTTGCATACCTATTTAACAAGTAAAGTGTGTGCTACAGAAAATGCTTGTGTCCACTGACTTTAATGCTGTGAATTTAGATTTGACGCTTGACTTTTAGCCAGCTACAGTCAGGTGATATGAACTTCATCGTAAGTCTCTAGAGAAAATTCTAGAAAGGGTCTCCTGAATTAAACTAAAATACATCCAAAACATGGAGTTTACACAGAGGGTATTTTCATATGTGTTTGAGATAACCTGTTGTTTCTCCCTGGCACTACATATAGAATGTCTAAGAAACCCTTAAGTACATAAAGATTCTCTGCAGAATAGACCACATATTTTGCAGATGAACTTGAATTTCTCTTATAAATCACAAATCTCTTACAAATCACAGAGACTTTAAGTTATATAACACTACAGTGAAAACTCCAGCTCTTTTCTTTTCAGAGACAGGACTCAAAAACTGATATGAAGTCTTGTCAAATGAAGAAAGGTTTTTATTTTCACTGTCACCACCAAAAAAGCTGCAAAAGAACAACTTGCTCAGGATTGCTGTACTTAAGGGATTTGTCTTTCCTTTTTTTGAAGTTTGAAAGTCACTAAGAATGACAGGACTGAGTTCAGCAGGCCCCGTTCCTAATGGACCATCCACACCTAGTGCCTCTGCCCTGGGAGCATTTGCCAGAGCTGTACACTTAGAAGGGAGACTGGGAAGAGGAGAGAGGTCATAAGCAACATTTTTAAAATCACATTATAATTAAATGGAATAGATTCAATAAATTTAATGTTGTAACCCAAAGCCTGAAAAAACAGTTTTTACAAGAGCGCCAATATTTTTGGTTTTCACTCTGAAGTGGAATGGAATATATGTCAAAGTAGCAACAGATCAATTCTTGATGAACATATTTTAGAAATGGTTCAAAACCAGCTCTTCCTCCATAGAAACATAAGTCCTTTCTGAACATAAAACTGTCTTTATAAAATGTGATGTCTGTAAGAAATATTCCCTATATAGAATCCAAAGCTACTGAAACGTATTCAATAAATTCATATGATAATAAATTTATAAAAATCAGAATTATTTTGCTGATATCTGACATCTTTTTATGCAGTTCTGGCTATATTTTGAATTATACTAGTTTAAATAAGCCAAAAAAATCCATATGTAAGGTAGAATTTATGTAACACTATGAATTAATATTTTGTTTTTCCGTTAACAAATCAAGCATTTTTAAAAGATAGTGTGAAAAATGAAATATTTCTTTGACAAGTCTTCACAGGGAGAATTAATGGATAAAGTTATTTCTATAAAAATTATATTATTGGATTAATATGATTTCTTTGAGTTATATTACTTTCCAAAACCTCTGAACAACCCAGTGAGTTTATCAGATATATTTTAAGTCTCCTTAAAAAATAACATTCCTATAATATTTCTATATTAAGCCAAATGAAGTTAAATAATTTGTCATTTTAGAGAAAAGCTAAATAGGACTGTAATAACTTAGGGGGTGAAAAGAATATTAAAAGCACTTTATTTAATTACCTCAGGATTCCTACCTGCATCTTCTGACTCACACTTATGCTGCAGACTTGCAAAGAAATTAAAATTTAATGATATTAAAAAAAAAAAAGTTGTTTTAGGGAAAAATAAAATTTGATGTATTTACTGAAAGCACTTACTTCTAACTGCAAATGTAACTGCAGGCAAAAAAAAATTAGGAAAAAAAAAGAAAAAAGTAATAATTTAAAATAATCTTAAACTCTATAATGATTTTGAACTTGCATGAGCATTACTCCATAGCTTGAAGAGCTTCCCAAATCAAATATCTATTTTGAGAAATTTAAATAGCCTATAAATTCTCTAGCTTATTGTTTCCATTTGCATTCCACATTGTGCACTATTAGAGCACTATTTGATGCACCCACAAAATATATAAAGTCTGATTTAATAAAGTTGGCTAAAGTTCTGGAGCTGGTGTGCCTTTCTGAGCTACTGGGGAGGTGTTTCAGCTGCATAATTGAATAGATAAAATCTCTCTCAGTTACAAAAGGCATAGCTCACTTCCTGCAAGGGAATAATTCATGTGAATGTCAGGGCAAATTTCAGCAAAAGCTGCAGAGTCATTGCCCTCGTACCAAAGAGAGGAGACATCTAAACAAATTGCCAGATTCATAGGATCTAGATGTTTTTAAAGTTTGCAGGTAGAATAGGATAATGCTGTACTTTTGATAAACACTAAATAACTGAGTGTGGCTGATTAATCTTTACATATATCTATATGTAATATGTGTTTCATTGATAATTAGATTTACATTATTTTATTATAATTATTATATTCATGGAAATGTTCACTGAAGCAATGTATGCATCTTAGCCTTTTTCTAAACTTTTTCATCAAAGGATCACCAGTTTTCTTCTATAATTTTAAAGCAGCTAAAATTTACCACTTAGACTGTCATTACTCTGCTGTGTTTTAGCTTAAACCACAATCTTCTCATTCTCAATTTTCTAGGAAGAATAATTGTCTTGTCAGTCATAATGAACATAAATATAGTGAGATACTGGCAGGTGCCAGCATTTTAAAACATGTACAGTCTGATGCATAGTTTAGTAATAGAAGAATTGTATTTAAGTAAACAGCTTAGAGTAGTTGACAGAGTGAAAGCAAAGGAACCAAAAGGTTAATACAGCTGTCTACACCTTAATATTTACTCTGTATTTGTTTAATTAAGGAACCACTTCTGAATAATATATGAAAACTAATAATTGAAAAATTTGCTATCATTGGTCTTGGAACATTAAGCTAGAAGGATCCCTAGAAGATGTTATTTGGTCCATTCATATAGACAAAATAAGACCAGCCTTACTACCATAATTCAGCATTTGTTTGTCTACCAAATCTGTCCATCCTTACACAGATAAAGCTTCGTTGCTCTACCCAAGAGGCTGACAATCTTTCAAGTCACAAAGTTTTCCCTGACACCTGGTCTGAACCTTCATTGTATCAATAAAATTCTACTATTCTTTCTCTTACAAAGCTGAGACTCCTTTCACATACACCTCCTCCACCATTTCTTCTTCAGTCTAAACAATCTTGAATCTCTAAGTGTTTCTGTAAGGAGCATTTTCTGCATGCCTAGGAGTTGTGTCCTACTGTACTGTCTTCAAGTGATCTAAGTCTCTCTCAGGGTGAAGTAATCATTTGTATAATAATGTGTTACTCATTTTGCATAGGACAAGGTTACACCATTGCTTATCTCAAATTATTCTGTTTTCCAGAATATTTACCTTGTAAGGTATCAGTGCTGCCTCACATCCAGTTTACAATCCAGACACATCTGAACCTGTAGTCAGCTACAGTGCCAATACTATGTCCTGCAGCTGCCACACTGTTTATACCTGCCAAGGCTGGGTCTTAACATTTACCCATGTTAAATGCAAATTCCCATTTTCCATACTATTTCTCCAATTTCTCTACATAATGTAGTCTCAAATTATGTCAGGAAGTGTACTACAAGACTATTTCTGGCTCTTTGCACCTTCTAGTAGCACCTGACCATTTAAAAACCACTGAATGGCAGCAGGGTTAGAGCAACCCTTACCAAATTGCATTGAGTTCCCCTTCCATTTCCATAATGGCATGGAGCTATCTAAAATAAGCCTCCAAGTAGGTTCACAGACAGACTAAAAGCTGTGATTCAGGCTTTTTTTCCTAGACCATGCTGCCTGGCATCAGGACTACTCTGCAGTTTATAAGACTTGTGTATATGGAAGTTGTGCCATTAATCAAATCTATCTTGCTATATATTTTTGCCTACACTTAAGCTCTTGTCTCTGCTTATCGAATAAATAACTCAAAAACAAATTATGGGCAAACACAAAAGGAGGCAGATGGTATGCTTTACTTTTTCTTGTACTTGTTTACCACCCACCAGGGCAATGCTCTTGGGTCAGAATGGTCTGTGACAGACAAGAAGAAAAGAACCAGATGTTAACTATAAATTGTATTAAATTAATGCCAGTCTGAAATACAACCAGCAATGGGGTCACTACTGCTGTGACACAAAAGAGAAAAAGCAGAGACTATAACAGATGTTTCTAATTTCTTTCCAAAAGGATTTATTATTATTATTTCTCACTAATCTAAAGCTTCAGTAACAAAATTCTATTACTGACCTCAAGACATACAGAGAAATGTAGACGCTTCTCAAAATTTTGTAGTTCCTGATCTGAACATGGTCAAAGGTAGAACAGGGCTATGCAGATACTAGCCTCAGTTGTGGAAGCCATACTGGCAACCTAGTGGAATAATGCCAGGGGCTAATTTTCCACTCCAAGGAGGCTCAAATTGGAAAATGGCCATGCTGCTGCCAGCACCCAAGAAACCTTGCTCACAGCTAGGTCAAATATCTGTGCATGGCACTGTATCACATGGTGTAGGGATACTAAGGGGAAAGGAAGTAAAATACTACAGATGTCTGTAAACTAACATCTGATGAAATAAAACCCCTGAAAGTTATAAAGAAAAGCAATCCTCTAATTATTCTAGTCACTTTCATTGTATGTTACTTAATTGGCAGTGAGACAGCTATACGTATTATGGATGAATACTACTTTAAAGGAAATTCCCAGCCCTGTCTCATTCAGAAATAGATCCTTAGCCAGTGTAGAATGACATATCCCCCTTTCAAGCCAAGATGTTGTAGCTGTTTAAAACAGCTTCAGATGTGGCCCACTAAGACCTCTTCCATATGGCCTTCGGCCATAACCATTTGGTGTATCTTATTTCTGTACATCTGCACTACTTCCCCTGCAGTGACAGGACAGGACCTTCTGTAGGGACAGTTGATGCTTGTTTGATGCGAGATGAACCATGGGCATTGACAATAGATGTCCAGGAGATGAGAACATCTTTTAAAATATGTATAAGCTTGGAAAATTGAGTGATATTCACAGAAAAAAAAACAAAAAGAAATTTTTTCAAAGGAAAAAAAATAAATCATGGCACTAAATGAAGTGATCAATTTCAAAGGCTGAGATTGACTCTCTTTTAAAATAAACATTTTTACAGCATTACTATTGAGATTACAGCAAAAAAAATTTAAGCATCCATAAGAATAACTTTCAGTAAAGGGCGTGATTCCAAGGACCAATTGTAGACATAATTTTAGTTGCTTTTATCAATACTAACATTAGAGTGTAGGAAAAACCAAGCACATAGGCCACTGGTAGCCCACAAGTTTATTTCTTGTACAGTACAATACTAGTAAAGGTAAGGCTACAGGTACATATACAAGTTCTGAACTGTGATTGTTAAATATCTTTTCAACCAGAAAACCCTTGCTAGAACAGAGGGTGTAGTTGTAAAAGCATAAATGCTAGAAACACAAATTGTCATGGATGTATTCACTAGCACCCACTCTACATGTAGCTTTTCGTTGTAATCTTGAAATGTTAAGGATTACTACATTTCTAGTTAGTAATTTAATTCTACAGTATGGCAAAACAAAATATAGCAAAATTCATTCTTATCTTTATTTTTAAATTTCATGCAGGGAGCTACATTTATTTTTATTTTAGAAAAGTATATCTAGGAGATAAATTTCTGGTCTTCCTGATTTTACTGAATATCTTAGACACATCAGAAATCTTTTGGCCTACTCACTCAGACAGCATCAACAAACATAGCTTGAAGATAAGACCAAAACAGGCCCTGCAAAATATGATCCCTGAAGGATGGAAAAGAGAACAGGCATGTGTCTGCAATCCCTCCTGTGAACAGGAGAAGAGATAACTGTGCTCATGGAAGGCATCTAGTACTCCCACACAGGGTCTCCTCAGTTTCATGTGACATTAGAAATGACAAGCAGAAGTAAAAATTGCACTCATTTCAGGTTTATGTTTTACTCTGCTACAATATATGAGAGGATATTTTTAATATTTGATGATTATTGTTTAATTTACAGACATTTTATCAGTGACCTGAAAATGTTAGCATCATCAAAAGGTTTTTTAACTTTCTAACTTTTATATGAACTGCCTTTTGTAGATGTACAGAAGTATGGTCAGAACAGCACTGGGCATTTCTTTGTAGAAGCACTTACTAGATAGTAGGTGGCATCATGTAAAGTATCATGATAACATGTCAGGCTAGTATCATGTAAGTTTGAGTTATTCTTTCTTTCTTCTGCATTTAGTTCTGTGAAATGTAGGAAAAGAGTAAGCATTGCATAAATTTATCAACATCAAATTAATTTCTTTCAATGGGACAGAAGCTCTGGGAACCCCTGTAAATTCCTTTGCTACTTATAGAGTTATGATAAAATATTTGTCATCCTCAATTCCTTAACAGTGCATACTTGCATTCTTACAAGGGGCAAATCAGTTTCTCTCTCATGCATTGAATGAAAGCAAAAATAGACGAAATGGAACATGGAGTTTAGAGTGTAGATCCTTCATTTAAGAGTATTCATCCTAAACCTTCTGCTTAAACCCATAGAACAGGATAGCTCCTATCCCCAGCCAGTGAGATATGTGCTTGTCATGATAACCCACCTCATTTCTTCAGTGTGGTCACCTCCTTCCATTCTTTTATCTTGATTACCAGCTGACTTTTTCAATAAAACAGCATTTTTAGCTGCAGAGACACATTCCTACCAAATGGCATATATGAAGCTGTAGTGTCTTGGCAGCAGTGGCCAAAATTTGACAAATATATATGTCAAACAAATGGAAAGGTAAATGTCTTACTCTATACAGGATGATAAGAGTTTTGATTAATCAAAAATGTAAATATTAAAATCTCATTCAAAAATATTGGTGCTTTTTAAAGTACAGGGGAGAAAAATGAATGTCCAAAACTGGATGAACTATTGCTATCAAATTTCCTCAAAATGGCCAGTTTACCACAATCTAAAAAGGGACTTCACTTTCCAAATAATTCCTAAAGCCCAAAGTGGTCTCATAGTAATTTAGCAGAGAGAAATTATGACATTCACACCAATTGATTTCCTTCTGTTGGACAAAATCACATGCACTATGTAGTTTGCACTCTTTTTAAACTTTTCCTAATAATATTTACTTCAGATGTATGCAGACATTTTGACTTGGCAGTGAGATCTTCCAGCTATGCAGAATCAGGCGGAGTGCCTGACATTAAAATGTTTAGCACCTTCTCTAGACTTTTTCAGCATTTATTTGGCACTAGCTGTTCTCTGTAAAGTAATTTCAGGTTTACATCTCGTAGTAGGTGACTTGATACAATCCTTTAATGGGTACAAAAGCCAGTAAGCAAAATCACAGGGTAGACAAAACTTGGTAGATGCCAGGCACATATTGATTGGATTTGCCTGGCTGATATCATGTAAGTTTGAGTTATTCTTTCTTTCTTCTGCACTTAGTTCTGTGAAATGTAGGAAAAGAGTAAGCATTGCATAAATTTTGTAGAAATGAACCAGCTATTTTATGTTCTTACAACCTAGGAACATCCCAGTAGGTGCCATAACTCACTCCTTGCTGATATTGCCATAGCACACATCCAAATAGTGCTAGTAAGATGATTAAGAAGCTGAAGAAGAAAGTTTTTGAGGGGAGGCAGGTCTGAACATCCTCACTGAGGCAGCAGGAAAATAATCAGTAATTGCTGACTCAGCTGTTTAACTAGGAAGGAGTGGGGAGTCTGGTTGGTGGCACTGTGTAGATAACATGGGCAGTTTTGCTGTATGGATGTCAGCTATCCCAAAATATTTTTGGACAGATGGTTCTTTATTACTGAACAAAACATCTGTCTGGAGGCTCATATACAATCTGTCTAGTCAGTGGAAATGTCACACCTGTATAAGATGTTTTTTTCCAGATATAATAATTTTATGGCTTTAACAATATTTAACGATGCTGCTGGCTTCCAGAAGCTGCTGGCCAACCTCTCAGCAGTCTAGACTGAACTAACTTCAGTGATAATAGAGCCAGACTGTTCTTAATGATGCCCAGCTACTGGTCAACAAAGAATGGGCATGAACAGAATCACCCAAAACTCTATTTAAATAGAAACTTTTTGTTTTTTTATTGTAAGATGAGTGAAGTACAGAAAATGGTTGCCCAAAGAAATTGTGAAGAGAAAGAAACCCAACTGGAGAGACCTCCGATCAACCTGCTCTAAGTGGCCCTCCTTGAAGCAGCAAACTGGATTCCAGCAAACTGAAGATTTTATCTCCAGAGCTGCCTTCCAGCCCCAGCCATCCTGTGATTCTGTAGTGTCCGTAATTTGGTTTTGTGCTTTTGCAAATTTGGCAACTCTTCATTCTCATAACAATTTCTACAGAAAATGGATTCAAACAGAATCAGCTTGTCTTGGGAAAGGCTGCTTATATTTCAGAAACTGGAATATTATCGAGTAAATCTTCAATAGCCAAAAAATTCAGTGAGAAGATTATGCAAAGCATAACTGGAGCCAAAGAACAAACATGTGCATGGTTATATTACAGTGCTGTAGCATCAGCTACTCAGCTAGGAACAGCTGATATGATTTGTTTTTATTTTAATAAGATTTGGGATACACACAACAGAGCAAACCTTTACAAGTAGATGGCAATTAGTTCTGTAGATGCCATGGAAAGTGGAAATTATGGGAGCAAGTTTTCTCATTTTAGGACTTTTATTCAAGGGTGTTTTGATACACACATTTAAAAGAAAAGTGCATAGAATCTTAGGAAAATAATTTTTTTCTTTTTTTATTCTAGTCAACACCAGTTACCCGTTACCAATGTCCTAGCAGAGATTGCTATCATTATTAGCATTTTTAATTATTAATACTTACAATTAATCCACACAGAGTGATTCTTAACTAGTGTTAGAATAATTTCAGCAGAGTGAAAGATACTATGATACCATATATTTTTTCTACCAAAGAAATACAGTATACCTTTGGCCCCAGACAGTGTTAGACTGAGAGCTCATCAACTAATTTGTAGAGAGATAGTTTATCTGTTAAAAGTTTCATTTATGTGGCCTTCTACATATTTCCTTGCACATACATTTTGTAAATTTGCTACAAGGTCTTGAATGTGTCCAAAACATATTTAATACTGTAGGAAATTATACAAATGTAATGCTGGCACATAAGTAAAAAAGTAAAATACAATAAATAAATGGTCAACAGCAATGGGAAGATAAGTAAAGTTAAATAACAGTGTAGGGTCTGCTTCATTCTCACTCGAGAAGTGATAAAAACTGAACTAAGTTAATAGTCAATGTATGAAATAGAGAATAGTGAATAGTCAGTGTATGTTTGCTGAAAATTAGAAACCTAAAGTGTAGAATTACCTCCCGTAGATAAATAATAAAAATGACAGCAGATTGATAAAATGCATTAACATGGCACAGAGACATGCCTGCAGGGCAACTTATGTCATCTTTTCCAAATTTTAGCTGTTGTTGATGAAAATTCATTTCGGATCTGGATGATCAGGGGTTTTGGACTGTCCATTTGAAATTATTTTCATCTTTGATGACTATTGCCAAATCATATCCGGCGTATTGTTGCTTTAAAGAAACACATTTTTTTTTTTCTACTAATGAGGAACCCTTTTTTTCAAATGCATATGTTATGAAAAATCAACTCAACAGAAATATCACCAATATTCAGCTGTTGCATCAGCTTTTGAATGGTGTGCATGCCTAAATAATTTAAAAAACCCACAAAAATACACTAAAAAAAAATCTACACATATGTGCGCATGCACACACATCTATTTGGATATATATATGTAAATACTAAAATCCCAGATTAAATTCAATAGTGGCTTCTGATACAAATGGACTTTAAAGCTGTTTCCAATGTTAATGAAATTACATAGTATTATTCCTTCTATAATTCTTCTCCTTTTGAGAATTATTGCTATTATTACTATCCCAAATCCAGAGATATACACACTTTATACATTATTGCCATATCCAGTTGCCTAAGTCATATATTCGATCATATACTTACGTAATTTATATTACATATCACCATTTCATCCTATACTTACAGATACGGATTTTCAGTTCTGCCATGTTTTTTTTAATTTTCTCTGCTAAGTAGGGAATATCTGGAGTGTATTTTCCAGTACATATATAATTAAATATGGGTACCTCTCAGGAGCCAGAATCACTTCTGAAATGTACCATCAACTAACCCAAACTCAGTAGCAACATTTTTTTAATGTCACAGTTTAATTCTTGTATTTTCTGTCTTCATTTGAGCAATGCACTGGGAAACATTTCTAGTACGTTTGAACAGTGGTAGGAAATAAGTATGTTGTATTATGTTCTAAATTATACTAAAAGTGTACATACTACATATTTGTATTCAAACTCTTTGTTAGTTTGATTAATGAAAATCATAAGGAAAATAAAGATTAATATGGGCCAATGACCATTCATAATGGTCACAGGATTTTTGCTCATGTGATGGAATTTCTCTCTATTTTTAGTTCAACACTAACTAGATAGTAAAAAAAATGTAGTGTAGCAAATACAGAGGCATGTCTAGATTTCTGTCTCTCTTCAAGGATGGTAGGTATTTCCTCTATTGTCATGTTTAATAGTATTTTGATGCCCTTAGGAAACAAATACAATTCATACTACCCTATGCATGCATAGGATGAGAACAGTAAATTAAGAGCAGAAAAATAATTTTTCAAAATAAGACTTTGTTCTAACTGGCCTTCAGCATCAGTTTATACATAAAAAATCTAAAGACAATATTATTCCTATTATTACTGCTACATTACTATTAATAGAAAGTCCTCTTATTAATCTATTTTCTTCTAGACTCAGCTTGCTTTCCTGATCCATATGGGTTGTTACTAGGAGATAATGAGCTAACTGACATATCGTTTCAGTGTTTTTGTAAGATAAAGGATAATTCTTTTAGTAGTTTCTTATTTCAAAGAATATATAGATATCCACATACTTCTGAGATCAGGTTTTTTCATCAAGAGGAAGAATTAAGATTTGAGATGAAATTTTGATATTTTTCTCTGTTTTAGTTGGGAAACATTTACACTGTCAATAACAGCAACAAAAATCATGCCCATTATCAGTTTGGGTTATCACAGGGATTTCCACTAGTTTTGAAATTTTACATGTTGCTTATAATTGTTTATGTTATAAAATAACGACAATATTTCAAACTGGTTTTGTCTTAAAGGCTTTAGAAAAACTTTTTTAAACTGTTTCAAACAAATTTTAAATTTTCAATTTTTTCCTCCATAAAAATACATTTTGGAAAGGTGAAACAAACTGAAATCAGTGAATTCTTAAAGGAAGATTAGATTTTGGTGAATCTGTATGTTCCAAGCAAAAAACAAAAACAAAACCACAAAACAAACAAACAAACAAACAAACAAAAACAAACAAACAGAAAAACCCAAAACCACAACCAGTTCTTAACTAGTCAAAAATACCATTCCAACAACTTCCCACTAAACCTGTTAAAGGTCTGCCATTCATGTTTTATATCAACATTCACTGTGACCAGTGCTGCAGTGAAATTCCTTGCCATAATTTTTACATTTCTCCTTAACAAAGAATGACGTTTTTTTTTTTCCCTTGGTCTTCAAAGCCTAGGTAAATCCTAGAATTTGTGCTTAATTAAAAACTTGTTATCTGGAAATCTCAATGGTTAAATTATCAATAAAGTAGTCAGAGGTCCAGCTCAGCTAGGGAGCTGAGCTGTAAAACCTCATTAGGTTCTCTCTACAATTTTCATTTAAAAATAATAATCTCAGAAGTGAGAGCAGTAGTCTGTGAAGATGTAACTGAACAGATTTCCACATCAAAGTGTCACCAGTTAAGAGACTTCATCTGAAGTATTTATAGTGCAAGATATGCAATCTCTTTCAAGTCACATAGCACTACTCTTGCTACTAGCTAAAGCCTTATTGCAGAAATAGTCTTTCTGAGATTAATTTATCAATATAGATTTTATATTAATATATAAATATTTTATATTGAATTTATCAATACAGGTACCTGGCTCATACTTTTATATATTAAGGCTACCATGGCCCCTTGATTCAGATGAGTTGCTCAAACTAATTGGTTTACAGATACTTGCTTGTAAACTGTAAAATGATGAACTAATAAAATGCAAAGAAAAGAAGCAAATCTTTCAGGTTAACAGACTGTTTCAAGAGGAGTGGGTGATATTGATCCTGGTGAAACTGAAGATAAATGTTAGGTGCCAATAGGTTCAAAATGAGTGGTAAATGAAGGAATTTTTGAATGGTAGGAGATACTTTTTAAGTACAGAATATGACAGAGATGGTAGATATAAAGAGGTCAAAATCTCACCAAATTTAAAGACAACAATGACAAGGTCCAGTACTGGAACTGGACTGAGGTTACTTACAGGAAGGGGGTTGGGTATGGTGTGTTCATTTATCAGAACATTTCAGACAGTGAGTCATTGGGAGCTCTGAGAAGCAGCTTCATCAGCAAAATCCTGTACTGCATTGCTGCTGGGAAGGATGCATTAATGACACTGATAATGTTGAGAAACTGACAGTGTAAAGATTACTTTAGAGTAAAAAGTACTCTGAAGAAAGTAGGTCACATAGAAGTTGCTCACATCCAAATCATATGGCCACTCTCATCCTTAATTTTAAATTATGTTGTCTGTAATGGGGCAGTTGAGTTTAGCATTTTTTTCTTTTGATAACCTGAGAGGAATGCTTGATTCTTTTTCAACACAGTAATGAATTCTGCTACAGCAAATATACTGTAGTTGATAAAAGCAAACTATTTGACAAACTGTCAGAGATGCATATACAGAATGACAGCTACCCCCTTTAGTGTTGTTGGAATAACAGACTTGAAAATTAAAATCAACTATAAGTAACTTTTACAAATGCAGAGTAGGCAATCATTCCTAGGATGTTCAAGGCTCAGACTTTACTCTCCATTCTCTCTAACTTGAAGAAAAACCTTCTACTTAGCAGTCTACTGGCAATAATGCACAAAGGATTGTAATGGAAGCACAGGAGGAATATGAAGTGTGACATGAGAAGTTCAGCCCCGGATAATGTGACTCCTCAGGAATATGTCAGTGAAAATTGTGTCATATCAAACCCTTAGTCTTTACTAGCTTCCTTCTTTTTTGAAGTGCAGACAAGGAGAAAACACAGTTAAAGGAAGAAACATTTACTTTTTGTGTCCTCATCTCCGGCATCAGTGAATGTGAGAAGATCTGCTTCCAACCTCATAAACCAAGGTACTAAGGAAAGAAGTGAAGCATAGGCCTCATGTCACTGTAGAAACCCCCGTGCAATGGTTTCTCTGAATATCACTTCAGGAATTCTAAAACTTAACTGAAAGCTGGCAGACTTTTTACGGGCTCTTAAACCTTCTATTACACTCTACTTTACTCTGGAATAGCCTACTTGGGAAAGTAATAGAAGATGAAAGTGCTGGAAAATCTCTTCCACTGGCTGAATAGGCTCGAATCTATTTCTCAGATGTTACCTCAAAAGACCTTACAAAATCAGGACAAAGTAACATTGTATCTCCTTCCTGTACAGATCCTAGATCAGGCTTTTCTTTGATTTCAGTGACACAGTTCTACAGTTGAAGACCTCTCTCAGGACACTTAGGAAGAATTTTGGGCTTATCCCTTAATACTGTGTTTAGGAAAGTGACTCTTATGAAGGAACAAATGCATAAGAGGAATGTATCACAGGTTTTCACAGTTTATTTTAACCTGTTTTCTTTGACATAAGTGTAGAGGCTTATGAGACATAGAATGTTATTCCATAGTCAGAAAACCTGAACTATGCAAAGGTATATCCAAGGCTCCTCTATCAGGATAACTCTCACAATGTCTGGGAGTTGTTTCTTTCCTTTTCTATCAATATTACCTATCAATGGTGCAGGACCTCCAAATTTATTATAATTTGGTTGTAAAAGAGGCAAATCCTGGAAACATTTGAACCTCACAAATCATATAATTTCACAGGTGTTACTTCAGGTTTTCACTAGTCTAGAGCAGAATCTGGCCAAGCCTATTAAAAGACATGACAGTTGATGATACAATGAGATATGCCCCAAGACACTGAGCAAAAAGTCACCATAACAGATGCATAGCAGAAAATCAATTCCATTGTACTAGAAAAAGAAAAAGCAGCTTCTTTAGTTTCAGAGGAAATTTTCTGTCATTGTGGAAAGTGATTCGAAAACAAAAGGTGGTGATCCTACATGTTCAGATAGGAAATTTCTGTCCTTTTCTCAGAAAAAATCACTAGTTATTCAATCACTATTTTTTCATGCTCTGTTTAGCTATTTTAAGGTGATGTTCTACTGGGATGGTGATGGGTATTCTTGCTTTAATTGACCACAGCAGTACAGTAAATAAAAAGTAGATCAAATTTCAGCAACATGAGCTGAAATGGAAGAAATAAAAATAATATGGAATAATAGAGCAGAAACATAGGGAGTGATATTTAATTAATTACCAGCATTAGTCAATTAAAACTGTACTTCAAGATCACCTCAAATAAGGCCATTTCTATAGATATGTACAATCCACCTCTGAACAGCCCATCCTAATAATTGATTTTGCCTCCTTGAGATGGCAACAGTAATTGCAGGATTGTTGCAAATGTTTAACCTACAGGAAGAAGATTAAAATGGTGTAAATTACCTGAGACTCATGGGTAGCAGAAGATATGTGCAAGAGAAAGAACAGAAACAGGAGAAACTATAAGCAGGAAAGCAATTCATGCGCCCGGCTTCAGCTGTTTTGGAAGTTCTTGTCTACCTGATCCCACACAAGAGGAACTCTTCCATGGCCCTTCTACCCAGAGTCATCATAAACAAAATCTTTTTGTGATTCACCTAGATCTAAGTCTGGAAAGGATGCTTCCCACTGCTAACAAACCACAATATTAAAAAACAGTCTTTCTGTGGCAGTTCTTAAGTGAATTTGTCTATAATTTGCTGAGAATATGTCCTAGATAGTCCTACTCCCAAACAGAAGGGTTGTCATGCTTTGGAGATATCTGATGAGTACATCACAGATATACAAATACAAAGGAAATATTATTTATACCAGTATACAACTAACAAATTGACTTCAATTAGATAATTTGTAGTAATTTGGTTTATGCTTCACTAATAGCTTTCCTAATTGCAGACAAGCAACAGGCCTGTCATTCAGCACATTTACTGAAAATTCACTGAGAACTGAAAACATATTTGCAAGATTTGTCTTGGGGATGAAATGAGCAGAAGCTGATATTGGTTATTTGTTTTTTTTTTTTTTTTTGTCTGTGATTGAAACCAGTAAAGCTATAAATCCAAATCCTGATGATAAAGTCAAATAATTCAAACTAGTAAATAACACACACACAGAAATATGATTTGTTCCTAGCTCAGCAAAAATAGTGTTAATGTCTCACAAAAATCTTGTACAGACTTCTGTTTTTATGATTGCTAAGGGGGAAGCACAATACAAATTATTTAGGGGCTCCATCTGGACAAGTGCAAGACCTTTCACTGAGTTTACTGATGGTGGAAATTGCAGGGAAGAAAATGAATGGGAAAATAGACAGGTACTCCTCAAACAGCATCAGGATCTCTTGGATTCTGCTGAGCAGCTACCAGTATCATCACACAAGAAAGCACACTTTCCCTCTAACAGACCTTGCTTTGGTAAATACTGCAGCAGTGTCATGAGCTATGATTTCTGCTGGTATGTTTTCAGATTGCTTTGTATTTCATCTTGAATAGAAAAGTTTGGTAACCCAGCTTTCCTACAAATTATTGTCAACATAAAGTGGACTCAGACTGCATCTCTATATTATGCTTATCACGTGGCTTACTACCACTAAAAGCATTACTCCCATCCCACCTCATCCCATCCCTTCCTCCTTTTTTGCTCTCTTACTCCTCATATCCATTCCAGGTGATACTGTCTCTTGAGACAGCTAAAGGTCTGACTGAACTCTTCTGCAGAAAAAGTAGCATAACCTGTCTAAGCAGAAGACTACACTGTATTTTTCTATATTATTTTTCTGCTAAATTTGTGAGAAGCCATGGAGAGGATGAGTGTGTACTAGAGCAATCATGAGTGGCCACAGCACATGACAGAGATGGGCATAAAATTTATGGGGAGAAGGATAGAGAGACAAGAAAGCCATGGACATGAGGGGATGCATTCACCAGTGCTGAGAGAGTTGGTAGACTTCATAATGGGGCTGCTCATGATTATCTTTGAAGGGTTGTGAAGATCAGGAGCAGTGCCTGAGAACTGGAAGAAAGAAAATGTCACCTTAGTCTTTAAAAAGTGCAAGGAGGACCCAGGGAAAGATAGTCTCAACTTCCCTGGAGGGGTGATGGAGTCCCTCATTATGGACCTGTCCTCCATTATGAAGAATTCACAAGACAAGAAGGTGATCACGAGTAACCAGCATTAAAGGTAAATCATGTCTGACCAACCTTATTGCCTTGTGTGATGAAATGGCTACCTGGATGAATGTGGGGAGAGCAGTGGATATTGTCTACCTTCACTTCAGCAAGGCTTTTGACACTGCCTCCATCACAGTGTCTTTATAGGAAAACAGGAAGATTAGGAAAACAGAAGGACTAGATGAGAGGGCAGTGAGATTAATAGAGAGCTGGCTCAGTGGCAATCCCAGAACATTACAATCAGTGGCACAGGATCTAGTTGGAGGCCTGTCACTAGTGGTGTCCCCCAGGGGTCAATACAGGGTCCAGTATTGTTTAACTTTTGAGTAATGGCTTGGAGGAAGGACAGATGCCTCCTCAGCAGATTCGCTGATGACACAAAGCTGGGAGGAGTGGCCAATACCCCAGAGAGCTCTGCAGCCCTTCAGAGGGACCTTGGCAGGCTGGAGAGATGGGTAGAGAAAAACACTCCAAAATTCAGCACAGGAAAATCCAGGGTCCTGCACCTGAGAAGGAATGATCCCATGCACCTGTACAGGCCAGGGGCTGACCTGCTGGGAAGCAGCTTGGTGGAGAAGGACCTGGGGCTCCTGATGTGCATGAGCCAGCAGTGTGTCCTTGTGGCCAAGAAGAACAATGGTAACCTGGGATGCATCAGGAAGAGCATTGCCAGCAGGGAGAGGGAGGTGATTCTGCCCCTCTACTCAGCCCCAGTGAGGCACATCTGGAATGCTGAGCCAAGTTCTGTGCTCTTCAGTACAACGGAGACATGGAACTCCTGGAGTAGGTCTAGTGCAGAGCAATAATATCAAGGGATTGGAGTAGCTCTCTTATAAGAGAGTTTGGCCTGTTCAGCCTGGAGAACAGACAAGTGAGAGAGGACCTCATCAGTGTCTGTCAGTGTCTGCAGGGAGGGGTCAGAGGAGGGACCAGGCTCTGCTCAGTGGTGATGAACAGTGAGACAAGAGGCAATGGGCAGGAACTGATGCACAGGAAGTTTCACCTGAACATGGGGAAGAAATTCGTTACTGTGTGGGTAACAATGGACTGGAACAGATGGCGTAAAAATATTGTGGAGTTACCCATACTGGAGATTTTCAAGAACCATCTGGACACAGTCCTGTGTGCTGTGTGCTCTGGGATGGCCCTGCCTGAGTAGGGAGGTTGGACCTCTTCAACCTGACTCATTCTGACTGTGGACCCCTCCAACCTGACTCATTCTGTGATTCTGTGGAGAGGAGATAACCTACTGCTTGACATGACAGTGGCCTATCACATCAGCTTTCCACATCTTGGCATGGCAACTTGGAAATTTGTCTGAAAACCTAACTTTGGAAATCACCCTTTTTTTCTCTTCTGACCATCTGCCATTTTTACCTGTGTTTACCCTCTCATCCTGGTCCCTTTCCAGGATATGCTTGTTGTCTCATTTCCTCACATCTCTCTTCCAGCATTTCAGCTCTCACATTGGTTCTTGTTTCCCTTGCCACATCCTATTTCTCATTTTCCCCTAATTTTTTAAATTTGCTTTAAAAAAAATTTAGAAAATTCCCAACAATCAGTAATCATTTATCTGCTGCATATAAATAAATACACCCTCTGTAATGTGTAGATGCCTCAAATCAAACTTTCTTACTGACAAGTTACATGACAATAGAAATGACAGCTGTATGTTAAATTCTAATACTTGAGATTTCAGACTGTGTTGACCTTTCTCTCACCCACTGTTTTAAGATATATGTCTCACTTCATCCAATTCCTAACAAAATGTTTTTAGAAGATGCTTTTGAAAGAATTAGAGCTGCCCATGCACCTTAGCAACCAACAAGACACTAATCTAATCTAAGCACAAATCTCTGACATGTCCCATGTAGCAAAAATTATCACTGAGTGCTTATGAGTGTGAAGCAGTTCTTGATGAAACCAACACAGCTCAGCCTTCAGCACCGACTCATCACAACAGATGAGGAATCTCAATTTCCGCACTGCAAGCGCTCCTCTCAGCAGGAGGGTTTTCAGCATCACTGGAGACATAAAGATCTCCCAAATCCTGCACAAAGGAACAACAGGATGTAGCAACTAGTCCTGCTTCAGTATCCAGCAAAGACAAACAGGATAATTTTACACACACTTTGACAGGTGTTGGGAGTGAAATACACACGTGTCTGTACTGTCAGATGCATGGTGATCCTGAGTGGTATGGAGAATCACCACAGGGAAGGGAGTGAGTGATATGGAAGAATTACCACAGAGAAAGGAGTGAGCAATACTGAGAGGAGAAGCCAGCAACCAAGCTGGGAGCTAATCTGGGGCTGCTCTGTTTCTAGGTCATTTTACTGAGGGAGTCAAATGCTGCCTTTTACTGGAGATAGACTGTGGGATGCTGTTCCAGCACAGTGATAGCTGAGTCTTCAAAATGAGGTTCCTTCAGATTAGATATTTCCTCTATTTCCTTAGAAAGGGGAGAAAGCAGCCAGATGTATCACTAAAGTCAGTATTCCAATAGCACAACTAACTAATCACACTTTCTATTTTTCACATTTGACAGCCTTGATTGTGTATAGTATTTCCTATTTTCTGAAGTGTTAGAGGGCCTCAAATTGCATTTCCTGAAACTGGATCATGACTTCTGAAACTTGAAGGCAAACTGTTGGAAGTTCTGATTAAATATCGATTCTTGCATTCACTGTTTAGAGCATAGAACAAACAGATCTCCTTGTCATAGATATAGATGTTTCATTTTGCAGCTAGTATATTTGACTGGATTCAGTTGTTGCCCAAAAGTATGTTATATATTTTGCTAATTATGCTGCAACTATGTGGAGTTAAATAACTCTTATTTATGACTAAATACCTCTCTTATTTATGGCTATTTTCATTTTGGTTATCTGGATCTTTTGAAGTGTACACTTTCCGATCTCACTGCCAAAATTATACTCTGAGCCCTTTGTACTAGCGCAGTGAGCAGATTTTTTCTTTCCAACTGTGCTTGAAGGATATTAAATCCACTACCTTTTTTTTTCCTCATATTTTCATAAGCTTCTTTTAAATTATATAACTTTTTTTGCTGTTACCATAGGATCTTCTCAGCTCCTAATTACTCCACTTAACAAGCTGTCAGGTGACTACTCAAGCAGCAAAAGGAATTGTGTCTATAGAATTGTGAATTATTTATTGCTTATAGGTAGCTGAAAATTAGCCTAACCAGCCCTATGAAAAAGAAAAATAAAAACTGACTTCTTAATTAGTTGAAGTGCTTGGCAGCACTAAACAAAAAGTTTCCAGGCACTATGAAGGCAAAACTGCAGAGGTGCTGTTCCTGATCTTACTTGCCTGCTTTGAGAATTCAGATATCTGCTTGCTACCTGCCTTCCCTAACCCTGTGATGCCTGCACCATCAACAGCTTTTTGTACCCAGTCTGTTCTGATAGGAAGTGTGATATTTCAGTTTCTGTGCACTGATACCATCCTTGAGGAGAGAGACTCTCAATAGAAGGAGGAAATGAGAACAATGGGCATGCAGCTTCCAGCCTGGGAGTACAGAATCATCTCCACATGACTGCAGGTTCTTTATATGACAGAACACTTACTGACTTCACCGTGGTGTTCTCACCTTCTTCAGAGATCCTACCAGACCTGTTAGTGGAATCCAACAAACCTTGCCTTTTGAGCAAACATTTTTTATTCCCTATTCACTGCTGCATAATATTTTTGTTTATTTTTCAAAAAAAGGATGTCACTGTGGACTCCTAAACAAGTATGATAAAGTGTACTACTCATGTGATGCTCTTTTTAAAGTAGTACATCAGAAAGGCAAATTTAGTTCCCTCTTCAGCCTAACAAATCCACATCTACTATAAAGAATCTTTAAATGCAAACTTCAAGACTTCTGTTTAATTTGGCCAGTGAACAGCAGCAAATGCAGCCTTTTGGAAGTAGTGCAAGCACAAAACAGTAAAGATGCAAGGGCTCATTCAGACTGAAATGTTTTGACCAGTTATATTAATCCAATGACTAATATACTTAAATAATATGGAGTTAACACTATTCTCTGGTGCATGACTAGTTACTCTCTAGTTACTATCTACTACATTTTCTTTTCTTTTTTCATCCCTTTGTCAGACTGGCAACCATTCACACAAATTTGGCAAATGTTAGAAACCAATTCTCCCTATGAACTTGGCCAGCCTATCTTTTGAAGAAAGGCCAATTCACTTCCCACCTGGTGGCTTGGACTCACACCCATATATTGTTTAGGTGAGAATTGAGGGTCATAGGGGGAAAAGGCTAGAAGCAGCAGGGAAAGAAGGAGGAAAAGGAGTTTCTGCTGGCTCTCTTGCCTTAACACTTGGTACTACTCCATATATCTGGAGTCATCACTTTTTAATTTCTTGCTTTACATTGCCTTGGCTTCAAAAAGACCCAAAAACATAAATGGAAAGTGGTTTCCAATTAGAGAAACTGGCAAAATGGTGAACAAAATGCATTTTTCTGGACAAAAGTTGTGTGCTGGTCTTTAGTAGATCAGCAAAAAGATAGAAAAATAATTACACTTAACACAATTCTATTTTAAAAGCTGAGGACTGTCACTATTAGAAATTATTGCATTCTGTAGAGCATATGAGGCTTAACAGCACTTTAGAGGCCACTAGGTCATCTCCCATTAGGCATTCTTCAAAATGTGGAAAAGAGTATTAGTTTATCTAGACTGTACTGTAAGTATTGAACACAATGCAGCTCTTACCTCAATTACTTCCCTTGTCACAACATTCCATTATATATGTTATTCAAGTATTTTAAATAAATTGGAAATTTTTATTTTTTGAAATAAAGCTCACATACACTTTTGTCATGACTTTCTAGGCTACATATTCAGTTTTATCTCCTCTGACTCAAACAAAGTCGAGTTCTACTTATCCCCTTCAAGAGTGAAAGTGGATGAAAGTGTTGAATTAAGTAACAGTTTTCACCCAGTAGATATTAAGGGTATGGGAGGACACGAGAAGTTATGGACTGTAACCTTGACTTGCACAGTTTATTTTAAGAAGTACTGTCAGCTCTTTATTCTGATAAGATTCATCTGTGAAAGACCCAGAATGACAGTAGTAGATAACAAATTTAATGGAACAATATGTATAGCTGATTTAGAATGAACTGTAATGGATCATCACAAAGAAATGCCTAACTGGTTTGTGTTCTCTCTGACAAATATTCCCACAAGTGTAATTGTATTAGGGAAGGTTTGCATTAATTTTAAAAGAAAACCATGTTTTATGCTCTAAATGGCATAGCTGACAGCATTATTGCATGATTTTTATAACACTTTCATTTGAATGACAATCTCTGCTCTGAATTAGCAATACCCAGAACCATTTCATCTAGAGAACCAGATGAAAATTTCTCTGTACCATTTTAGAAATGTATCTATAAAATTAAAATAATATAGAATTGTGCAAAACTTAATATTCAAAATTATGAGCAATGGCTGAGGAACAGTCTTCCTGGAAGGCACTGGAGTATGCTGGAAAATGGGAATCCCAGAATCACTGGTGCAAATCATGAAACACAGAAAGAGGGTAAGCAATCCAGCATTTTGTCATGTCTCCCCAGCACCTTCTACCATTGTCCATGAACTTCAGACCCCACTTAGAATGAAATTGTCTTGTAATCTTTATTTTTTCTCTGCATATTTAAGCCACCATTCTTCTCTGCAGTGATAGTTTAAGACCAACTGTGATTTTCATTTAATTATTCAGTTTTCTTTGCAACAGGGTTTAAGTAAATCACTCAATGGACTATAGATTTCAGCAGTAGAAATCATTTCACTCTCCACATCTAATTGCTTGGGTACCAGAGGGTCTGCCAAACTTTCCCATGACAGAAGTCCCAGTATAGTGAAACATTCCCAAGCCCCTGACTATCTCTTATGCTTGATACCTGTATACTCAAGAAACAAACCAACTACACCTGTAATGAGGTCTTATGACATAAAGGAAATTAAACCCCCAAGATGTGTGTAATACACTTATGCAGGAGGTCATGGCTTAGAACTCCAGGAGGAAAGAGCAGAGGATGAGGCTTCAGTGCAGACTTTGTAGACTTCAGCAATTGATACTGGCAAGCTTGTACCTGCGTATTACACATTCAAAATTCAGTTTCAAATGCATGCAGTTTGATATTGCAAAACTGCACAGCACACAAGAGATGTTATTGCCTGTATTTTGCCCTTACTAGAAGAGGAATAAACCAGTTCAAACACTGAAAGAATCTACTGATTCTACCAGTGCCTATAAAGGCATCTCTGTCTGGTTTACTGTGTGAAATGGGCATTGGTTTAGCCCTAGACTGCCATTTCATAATGCATCCAGGCCAATCAGAGGATAAGCAGCAGAATACATTAGTCTTGTGACAAACATCATGACAGAAGCAAAATACACACATGACAAAACTATATTTGCAAAAAAAAAAATAATCTACAGCAATCAAATAAAATAAACAAAAAAAATTAGAATTTTCTACAACTGATCTGTCATAACCACCCAAATTAGAAATAACACTACTTTTAAAGAGTACTGTGAAATACACTCTATCATACATTATTAAAAATAATTTGATTTCCATCACATAAGTAAGAAGTAATGTACTTACAAAGGCACTCACATGAATAATAAAAAACACAAGGATATTTTTATGGGATTAAATTGAAATAAAGGACGATCTTATGCAATTCATAGAAAAGTTTACAGAAAACTGCATATTCTATGACATAGGAAAGTTATTAATATTTCTTCTAGTTTAGACCACCATTAACTACAAGAGCAGATGAAAGGTTCAAGAGCTTTTATGTGAGATTTTGAACGTCAAAAGTTTAAATTGCACAGTAAACTGAAGGCATTTTTAATGACATTTGAAAAGGGTTGCTACTAGCTTATACCATGAGCCACAAAAGCAACACAAAAATTATTCCAAATTAATTTGCACTTTAAAAGCCCAGCAAAGATTTAAGGAAAAAAACCTTCATTTTTAGAACCAAAAGTGTGCAAGTTAATTTAAAAATTAAATGTTTTAGCATATCTTCTGGATAAAGTTATGTGTTTCATGGACAGATGGGTAAACTCAGCCACAAAGGAGTTCAGTAACATGTTTTAAAACACATAGGAAATTACTGGTAGAATTCAGGACTGAATTTCAAAGTACTGTTCCCTAGTGACCTGCTCTCTCCCTTGTACCATAGTTTTTAATCAGAATCTCTCCACTCCCAAACTGTTATTAATGAGTTAATCATCAATTTCTGCTGCTTAATTCATTAAAAAAAATCTACAGGAAAAAAAAATGTTGTAATAGGAAAATTTTGGAAGAGCACAGCTAAGTAGGCAGCTTCCACTGCCTGAGGAAGGCTGAGGAGGAATAAAAAATAACTATGGAGGAAAATAATTAGGGAACTGATAGTGATTCCGTCTATTTAAATACACAGAAGGAAGAGATCTCTTGATTGCAGCACATCCAGGGGCTACTGAATAATTACAAGTGAACTTACATTGACTTCTTCAAAAACCTTCTGAAAATTTCCTTTGGGAAAACATCTGTACGCAGGAGGTTTCTTTTTCTTTCAAGCACAAGTACCCATAATCCACATGACACCATTCTGTGTTATGAAATAACTGAAGAAAAACAGATCCCTGTCTTATCAGAAGTACTCATCACTGGCATTTCAGCTAGGCTAATGCAACAGTGTGACAGACTATATGTAAGAATCTGGGACATTAAAAGCCCTCATCCTTTGAGCAACTAATTTTTCAATTATTCTCTCCATTTTGAGCCCATTTGAATGATCATGAAGAATTTTTTGTTTAGTTTCAGCAAATATTGTATTTGTAAAAATGATGCTTGATTCCAAGTTTTGGAGGAACTAGTGCATTTATAATGATCAAAGGTTGCATGTATTTACACATGGAACAGCATCTTGTATTCGATGGGATTGCACAGGATGTGAATGAGTGGGGAATTTGTTGTGTCATGACTTTGCCTCATCTCAGGAAGAACAGATTTAATTTCTGTGAGCATGAACACTTTTAAATTTAACTTTTCTGCTTCCTTTTTCTTGCCTTCAGCTCCCAACACCATCTGGAGAAAGGGATGGAAGCCCCTGGCAACTCCTTACTGAAGACAGAGGGTGACTAGAGGCTATGCAAGAAGGGAAAATGCTGCATTGAATTAAAAATGCATCTTCTTATGCAACAGGGAGATCTTGTTCAAGAGCTGGCATACGTAGAATTAACTAAGGAACATTCAAAATATCACCATTTTTCATTCCCAGTGCAAGGCATGTATTTTGACCTTGTCATTTCCAGTGTAAGCACGTGTCAGTATCTATGTATGAAAATTCAGAAACATAATGCTCCACTGCACACACTTCTTCCCCTGGGGAGACAGTGAGCGAACAAACACATGCCAGATGGTAGTTGCATTGCTCAGTGCACTACTGGAAGGCACTCAGTTACTGCAGAGACAAACACAACACACAATAAAAGCAGAAGATCTCTACAGAGCAGCCCGTTTTTGGTGCTGTGTGTTCATACACCCCTCAGCACAATGGATTTCTGGTCCACAGCAAGGTCTATGCATATATGCAAACAAAGGACAGTAGCATATCCTAGATTTTACATGGTGAATATAATGGCTAACAGGTGGAGAAAAAAGCACCTTGAATAAGAAAAAAGCTCTTGATTAAATTCAGTCATTTAATCCTATTACAAAATAATGCTAGGGAGAAGATCACAAACATACAAATAAATATCCTAACACTTCTTAGAAGTTAAAAATACTATCAGGTTCAAAGGCTGATACTGCCAGCCCTTGATTTATGGAATTTCAAATGAAACCTGTCAATCTGGGTACCACTTTCTCAATCCAGTCATAAGTATTAATCATCTCTTTTTTTAAGGGAGACTTTGTAACATTTAAAACAGTTGAAAATTTCCACTGCAGAGGGTACTTTCCACTGCAGTAGGAAAATTTACTTTGAGAATTGTGCTGAAGACCAATGGGTTTGCCATCATTTAAAAATCAGCAGTAGAAAATAGTCAGGCAGTAACATGTTATTTAAATTCATGCTATGCAATTTCACTCAAATTTTGTAGGATAGCTTGAAGGGAGGGAAAAACAGTATTTCCCTTCTGTTGCTTGCTCTCCTTGAAAGATTTTGCCAAGGTAAGGTGACTCAAAAGAGCCACTCAAAATAGCTAAGATTTTGCACTTAAAATAGCTGTAGAGACCACTGCAGAAGCAGGAAGACCAGAATAAGCCAGTAAGGCTGTGAGGTACATGCCCCAGTTCAAGTGCCAGGTGGGTACTTAGGTTTCAGGAATCATGGCAGGTTCTGGATCAACAAGGACATTATTCTTAACAGTACTTAACTTTAAATGTGCAATTATTTATTTTCCCTTAGAAAATCCACACAAATATGAGCAAATTATGTCAAAAGAATGACAATTTGCTTTGCTATGACAGTTGAACTCTCTTTGCTTTTGCACAACAGCAGAAACAAATTGTCAGTAAAGGGAGGTATGTTTGGATGGACAATAGTGAAAGGGGAATTTCTTTACTTCTGGGAATCTGATTTTTTTTGTCTAAATAGTAATCTTGTTCTAACCACATAATTATTATTAGTTATTTTTGGACCACCCTCACAGCTGATACAAAAAGAGTTTGTTATTCAGAACTTTACACATCAACTAATTATAAATACATTAAGCTTACAGTGAATTGAAAGACCAGAAAACCAATAGTTGTACTTGTAATTAGAAATTGTTTCCATTAAAGGAGGTTAAGCCTTGGACAGCACTAATGAGTGGATGAGCTGAGCAAATTTATAAGAGGACAGGTGCATCCACAGATGTCTATCAGTTATTTCTCTGCACCTGTGTATTTTCTCTGCAACCTGTGTATGGGATAAAGCACCTTCAAAACTCAAGTTCAGAGGCCTGGACTTAGTACTTATGTATTAATACTTAAGTATTTCCTCCATCTCTAGAATGCATGTATAAATTTAAAAGACATAGAGAATAAAAATCAGTATATTAAAAACATATTTTATTATTATTATCATTATGAAATGTATATTATAAAGTTGTATATTATTAAAAAGTGTAGCCATTGGCCCATGAAGCACTGTTTCACTTTTCTGCACAATAGTGCAACAATTGTTGCACTTCTATCCTTATATTACTAGCATAAAATAGGGCATAGTGCAAGGCATGCAGATGGCTTCTGTCATGCTGATGTTCCTCTCATTCATTTTTTTGGGCATCCATGCATTTCTGTTTGTCATGCCGTAATGGCTTTGGCTGACATATTCACTGACAATGTGGATATTCCATATGCAATTTCATGAATTCTACAACAAATAACTACGTAACCTATTTTTAATGTGTCCGTGAAGTACAGGCCATTGAAATGAATCAAAATACACAATATCAGAAATGGAGAAGGAAGAAAGTCAGATGAGGGAGAATTAAAATAGCTTTTTTTTTTTTTTCCTATTTTTAAGTCTCATTCAGGTAATAGGGAATCAAACAAGAGTCATAAACTCTATAACAAGAGTCATAAATTTGGCTATAAAAATAATATGTTTTTTCATGTTTACATCTCACATATATTGTCAAGTCTTGTTGAATCAAGTTGTCTTTTATTTTCTATGTTTTTTCTTCTACTTTCTCATCTGTAACTGCACAAAAAGCTCACTGAAGAATAATTGCAAAAACAGTTCACTGAATTTCCCAAAGTTTCTACTCTTCTTTTCCCCAAATAAATGAACCATGGAACTCCTGACACTGCATAGTTTATAAAACAACAACAGCAAGCCCAGTCAGTTTTGTTACAAAGGAGAATATCACTGACCTGAGAGATGGATTTTTTTTTTCAAGTACCATACTAGTTTATGTCACTATCAGCAAGGTAACTGGGAGTTCAAATTTTAAAAATGCACCAGAATTTATTTCTCAGCAATGCACTTCAAAAGAATTGGTTTATAATGAGCTCCATAGTAGTCTGGAGATGAAAGATGATGACTTATTAGAAGAGATTGTTTATCTGAACACTACAGCAAACAAGTATTTGATGGAAGGGTTGGCTCAATATTCAGTGATTTACTTTCTTCTCTGGCATGTCAGGGAAAGAGAAGACTATCTACAGGTTTTGAAGCTTTGACAACATGTTGGCTGCTTAGCAGCCTATTGGAGAGTTAGAGATAGAGATTAAAGCTTATTTTTAAAATTCATGGCTAGCAATGTATAGAGAGAATGTCTTTGAAATGGCAGACACACACATTTCAGAGAACTGTTTCTCTGCTTACCCACCTATCTGTTGGAGTCAATGATAGAATGAGGAAGTTTTATGCAAACATTAGTCAATATTTCCCCCAGAATTTAATAAAACAATCCTTGCTATTTCACTCTGAGAATTTCCCCTTTTTATTATAATAGAGATAAATTTCTATGAGATTCATTTGAAAATGAGTATTTGAAAAAATATTTACTGTTGATGTCTTCATTCAACCCTTTAACTCAATATAGCAAGATTTTACTAAAAGCTCAGGAAAAAATAGCATGTCTGCTTCACATGAAATCTACACAGAGGAAAGGTTTTTTTTTTATTTTTAGTTCTGCTGCATACAGAGGGAACTCTACTTCCTGGTGATCAGCTTTGCCTTGCTGCCAATACCCAAACTGAGAAATTATGGGGCCATGGATAATTTGAGTCAGTTGCTCACCAGCATTAGTAGGGAGTATCTCCATCCTTACTGTACACTGTCTTTGGCAAGTGTCTGGCACAGGAATTTCATTAAGGTATAGAAGTAAGTATTTATCCTGTGTACAAGAAATTAGCCATATGTAGCCAAAACCTGCCTCTGTAGCACCCAGTCTGTCTTGCTGACTACACTAGCCCAGGGAAGGATGAAAACACAAGCCTGTCAGGTAAAGGAGGTCAAACACATGGAAAAGTGGCCTATGACTCCACTGGAAAATATCTAGGAATTCACCAAGGAAAGGCTGTGCACCATGGCTGTGGCAGTGTCAGGTCCAACAGCTGCATTTTCACCCTGCACTCACAGGACCAGGAAAATCAAGTCTGGAAAAGCACTCAGCAGTCATCTGAGCTATGCTATGCCCAGAGGCAGAAGTGCCTGTGCACAGGCTTCTCCCACTGCTCACACACTTCATTACTCCTAGGCGTGCTGGTACTTTAATATTGGTTCTTCTTCATAGTTGGAGCTTTCTCCTCTGTGTTTGTACAAAAATATGTACAGCAAGGATTGTCACATTCTAGAACTGAGACATTTTTGTGAAACCTTATTGCTTTTTAGAAAGATTTAATATATTAATCAATGTAGATGAAAATGTAGGTATCTTGTGAGTTTTCTCAAAGGGAAGATTATTTCCCTCACCTTAATTCAGAAATAGTGCTTTTATATTTTTATGTAAATTAGCTGAGTGAAATTGGGTTGTAGAAAGATTATTCCTTATGCTGACCAAATATGACTTTTTGTGTGTGTTCCATTGAATTATTTTATTCAGTGATGCACACAGAAAAAAAAAGCTTTTTAAAAAGTTAAATAAAAATGTGGAAATGATGCTTAATATGGGGCAGAAAATTAAATGCATATGAAATTAAATGTTTCATGCAAATATAAAACATCATGACAGAAGATCTTCAAATTCCCTGAACTATCTGTCTTGCTGACTGACTACACTGAGGCAGAACTACCCCAAGGAAGGATGAAAACACCAACCTGTCAGGTAAAGGAGGTCAAACACATGGAGAAGTGTTACTTACTGTCATCTAAAGTTTAATTAACTCATTTTTAATAATTTATTATTTGTGGTCTGGACAGGAGTCTTTATCCTGTGGCTAATTTAGCCCTGCATATTTATGGCATGGGAAAGGATGTCTTGGGGGAATTCAGTTTATTAAACAACAATTAAAAAAAGAGCAGAAAGGAGGTAAGAAGAGAACACTGCAGCCGATGGGGAAGGTGTCACAGAGAAGAGGGATGAGAAAACATGTTGATATCTAAGGTGATCCTGATGGTCAGCTGATGCCTCACAAAAACTTTTTACTCACTATTAAACCAATTGATCTTGTGATGTCCCACTCTGGTTGCAATCAACTGCAATCATTGGAGCACTAGGATAAGTACAGTAGTGAATCCTGATCACTCACTCCTGTCCTTCCTGGCTGATTTAGCAATAGGCATGAAAGTCAGTAGCTCTAATTTATTTGTGGAAAAAAGCCTCAAAAAGTCTCTTAATGTTGAAATATATGGAGTTTATTGGATTATTTCTGTGAAACAGTATCATAATCCAAAGTGCCCTCTGAAGAATGATTTTGAAATAGAACCCACTTCATAATAGACATCACTAGGAAGCTATTACTCTTGCACCTTGATAGAGCAGTAAGGTTTTATACTCTACCTCCTCTTCTGTGAGACTGCTTCTGTAGATGTGTTGAAACCTTTAACTAGGATTTAAAATGTCCTATCCTTATGTTCTTAAATTGACAGATTATCCTTTGACTGCTAATGTTTGTGATCAGACAACACCCATCTACTTTTTCATTCACTATAGAAAGTAAATGAAAGTTTCTCCCTAGCCTCTAGCCCTTTCCCCTCTTTCTTGGGACTTAGTGTACTAGAGACAGAATTGGAATTAATTACCACCTAGAAATATGTGGAAAAAGAAGTGTTCAATATCAATGACAGCTTCATAGCTGAAGCTCCTCATACCAGAATCTGAAAGGACTCAGGAGAGAAATCAAGGCACTATCAAAGTTTATGGCAAAGTTTTACTGAGGTCAATGCTACCCACAAAGAAGGTAAAGAAATTCAAAACAACTTTATCTCTTAGCTCCTCAGAAAATAAATTGCTGTTTGTGAAGAATTTTGTGAGCAATTTCCTTCCTATGAAGAATTGCTATTGCAGCAATTTGAAAAGCCTTATCAAAAACCAAATTTTACTCAGAGTTCCAAATAGTTTGAAACAGTGTATTAAAACAGAAAATTCATGTCAACTGTTGTGACTGAGGCCTTCTGTTCTTCCAAAAGAACAATTGTATTAGCTCAAATCAAAGCCATCCATAGTCCAGTAACCAACTTCCAGTTTTTCCCAAACCATCTTTTCATGGTCACTTATGAGTCTATAGACCTCTACTTCTCATAATTTAAAAAATGTCCTTGTCTGCTTGCCATGTATGACTACCCATCTGTAACTTGTTCATCCATATTGTTCCTCTCTAAATCTCTTCCTCTTCTGTGACATTTTTCTAAGTTGGCAAGATCAGAATTGCATACTTTGTTGAGGGTTCAGACATACCGTGGAATTATACACCAGTAAAATTAAATTTTCTGGGTTTTTTCCCATTATAGCATTTTTAGGTGTTGCAGGGCAGTTAGGTCTTATTGGGTAATGAGTTCATGCTTCTGCAAAACACCTGTAATTTAAAAAAATATCCCTGAGTATTTATATTCATTCAGTCCCTGTTGTTTTTTTAAGGTGTTATTAAAATATTTTCCTTTAATGAATTATTTTTCATTCATTTACATAAAATTTTCACTGTCACCTAATCATTCAGTCAGTCAAAAATGAGAACTTATTTACAGATTGTAAGAAAAATAAGTAGGAAAACAGTTTTGCTAAAAAATATTAAGTTTATTCTCATAGCAAACCAGAACTTAGAAGGTTCTGCATAGCCAGTAGTGTAGTCATTTTTGCCTCCTGGGAAAATTTCAACATTTGGATGAAATGTAATTTTTCATAATCCAGATAAACAGTGTATGCTATGCTTACATGCTGTAGGATATTTGCTTAGAAAATAATTGCTCTGGTTCCTCTACTGGCATGTGATAGAACCTTCATTGACTGGGCTCCCTCTCAAATTAGCTTCCTTTTTCTTCTTGTAGGCCTTATCTAGGAAAAAAACACATACAAATATGGGCTCCAAATGAGACAAAACCACACAACAAACCCACCATCACCATCAACAACAAAACCCAGAGAAATTCAGCTCTGGTCACAGGAAGATTGTACCACCTGTGAAGAGCTGAGCTATTATAGGCCCCAGTGAGGATGGCTTTGCACAGCACCTGTAAGCATTTAGGGAAGCCTCTGCTGTGCCAGCTGGAGCTTTACACACCAGTGGTAGCTGGAGCAGACCCTGGAGAATACCATGTGTCACTGTGCAGTGACAACAATACTGGCATCACTGAATAATCTCAGAGGTCCTTCTGGGAAGCATATTGAGAAAACATCATCTGCATGCATAGAAACACAGAAAATAACAGTGCTTTTTTCAAGTGAGAAAGTCTTTGTTGCTGCTTCCAGGACACCTTGCCTGAGTGCTTACTTTTAAAATAAGTCATGTCTAAGTTATTAGGCCAAACAATGGATCTAAAATAAATATGTACTCTCATGTCTTATGCATTTGCATCTATACAAAGAAGAGTAAAAAACACTTGGCTCTGCACATATGCAGGTGTTAAAATATTATTTCCACTACCACTAGCTGGCTGCAGGGCCTACAAACTAAGCTTCAATTGCAAGTAACATAACCAAGAGCTTGGTAGCCAAAACGCATTAATAACATGTAACTGCAGAAAATTTTCACCTTCATGATCTTCATGTAAATCAGAAGCATATACTAATATTAATGAAAATATTGCAAATGTAAACATTGGAAACATCTATTGCAGCAGATTTGAAAGGAAGAGTAATTTGCTTACTGACTACAGAAAAACATCCAAATTGCTTAATATTGCCATAGGGCTTGTAAATCAGCCTTAGTTCTGCAGCCTTGCAGAACAGCATTTCAATATTGTTGAGCCTACTGATCTGTAGAGCTGAAGAAGTTTGAGTAGAAGGAATGCAGAACTGTAATTTTTGTGGCTAGCTAACAAGAAATGGTTTAGAAATTATCAAGAAATTACTATTAATTGCTGACATACTGACACTGACAGGAAAAAGTAGGTAGCATTAGTTCAAGATGCGAAAATGCACTCAAAAGAAACCCCTTGATGAAAAGTCCTGATTTGCTGAGACTTGAATAACTGCAAAGCCAATGAAAGAGCCTGCAGAAACCATTTTTAAAAAAAGTCCATGTGAGATTGTTTCCTACTCTTTTCAACTGTGTTTTTTTTTCTTTATTGAGAGAGAAGTGTTAACACTTTGGCTAACGGAGGAAAGCAATATAAATATGCAAGTGTATAACATCATATTCTCTAAATGGTTCTATCAAACGATTTCTGACTTACACAGTAATTTCATAAAAATTCACCCACATAATTGCTCAAAAATTTACTAGTGCCTTCCCAATCAGATATAGCCTCAACCAACATTCTCCTGTTGGAGCACCAACTAGGCTACTGATGCAGCAAAGGGAAAATCAATTCAAGATTTGAGAAATATCTTCTCTTCAGTCTTAAGTTGAAGGATCTTGGAGAAAAGCTCAACGCAGCCCAAGGCAGGTTCTCTTCACTACAAATTCAGAACGCAAAGCTGCACCCCAGAGCACCCAGATAGAGCAGGGCAGGGAGAGCTTGCCCCTGACTTTTCAATTTCCAGTGCAGAGTGGGTGGAGTAAATCCAGCCCATCCCTGACCCCTGCTTGAATCATTTTATGCAAAGTCTCACTGGGAATGATCAGGGATCTAACACACATTGTTCAGACACTGTACAGCACCTCCAGCTTGCACTTAAGCAGTGCTGTAGGAGGGGTTCTGGTTGATACTGTGGCACTGTATTTATACACAAATACCTATTGTAAGGGAGGTTCAAAGAGAGATACATTTTTAAAATAACATGATTAACTAGGTACCTAGAAAAGTCTTGAAATTTTTCTTCTGGTGACAAGAAGATATGAGTACTCTTTAAAAGTCTCTCTCTATACTTTAAAATTTTTATACAAATTATTCAGTCCTTTGTTTTTGTTGTGCACCATGGAAAATGCAAAAAAACACTCTGGTTACATTGAGAAGATTTTCAGGAGGCCTCAGGAAATCAGAAAAAGCAGAAAGAAATTAAGAAAATAGGTCTTAAAAGGATGACTTTTGGATTTATAGGTGCCATAAAATGGCTTCCTTTTCCAGCCTGGGGTAGATTGCAAGAAGCATGAAGTCAGCAACCACATGGTCAAGTGAAGACACTCAGACTGAGAAGTTTAAACTGTGATTTCTTCCAATACTCAGGTTTTCACCAATCATTTGGATTTGGGCTCTGGATTTTTGTATAGACACTAACAATATAACGAGCTCCCATTCATCAGAGGATGCAAATTCAAGTACTTCCTTTGGATGCAATAGGAGCAGCTGCCTACCTGATCTTTTGGATCAGCTGCCATTCTCATCTGACATTCAGAGCAGACACAAGTGCATAAACCAAAACAACTAATTAAATCAAATGCACCCATATGAAATTTACAGCCTCCTACACAATTGAGTCTAACAAAAATGTGAAGCCCACAGGAAAATTTTAGGTTTAAGAATAATATTCTGTTTAATATCTTCGTGAAGTAATTACTTGGAAGCTTTAAAAATTATTAGGTAGTTTTAAAATAAACCCCAAAAATTGGACTAGAGGTTCAGAATACTAAGATTATGTCAGTTGCATACTCAGTGGCTTTCAATGTCATGCAGAGTATAATTCCATGTGTACCTAACATACACTTTAGCATTGCTTTATTTTTTGAAAAACTCATCTTCTAGGGCTTGGTTTTATAACATGAAGTTGTTCACTACAGTAAAGAGGCAGAAATTTGTTAAGAAATGGCATGAACACAGTTCACAGTGTATTTATAAAGTTTTTATCTGATAATATAGGCTGGAAGCAAGGAGGTAGAACATTTTGTTCTATGATTCATAAAGCAAGTCTCCATTGCAGATGACTGAACAGTGAAAACTAGAACAAATGCACCTATGTGAACTTCTGGCTACCCCACTTCTGATAGCAAGAGTATGTGGATAGCATGTGGAACTAGCTCAGATGTCTCTGTGCCACACAGCACTGTGCACTGCGGACCTGCGGACACTCAAACAAATCACCTTCCTAAAACAAGTATAATATCGCCTTTTCACTCACAACAAAGACTTATGCTTCTCAGCCATTGTGGTTCAGAATAAGATAGTCTGCAGTGTTGAAAAGCAACCCATGCATTGAAGAAATTATTCTTACTTGCATGTCTTACTTGCAGTTTGGTTTGTTATTGTGGAAAGTTTGCTATTAGTGTTTTCCATATTAAATAGAGAACTTTGTCTTTTTTATTATTATTATTCAGTTTTGCAGTTTTGATCAGCTTTGTACAAACTCCTCCAGAATGTCTTTGAAAGAAAAGATCTCTCCACTAGATCTGAAGTCTAGAACTGTCTCCGATAAGCAAGTGGAAGGAAGTTGCGGGAGGGAGGAAGGGAGGAAGGGAGGAAGGGAGGAAGGGAGGAAGGGAGGAAGGGAGGGAGGAAGGGAGGAAGGGAGGAAGGGAGGAAGGGAGGAAGGGAGGAAGGGAGGAAGGGAGGAAGGGAGGAAGGGAGGAAGGGAGGAAGGAAGGAAGGGAGGAAGGGAGGAAGGGAGGAAGGGAGGAAGGAAGGAAGGAAGGAAGGAAGGAAGGAAGGAAGGAAGGAAGGAAGGAAGGAAGGAAGGAAGGAAGGAAGGAAGGAAGGAAGGAAGGAAGGAAGGAAGGAAGGAAGGAAGGAAGGAAGGAAGGAAGGAAGGAAGGAAGGAAGGAAGGAAGGAAGGAAGGAAGGAAGGAAGGAAGGAAGGAAGGAAGGAAGGAAGGAAGGAAGGAAGGAAGGAAGGAAGGAAGGAAGGAAGGAAGGAAGGAAGGAAGGAAGGAAGGAAGGAAGGAAGGAAGGAAGGAAGGAAGGAAGGAAGGAAGGAAGGAAGGAAGGAAGGAAGGAAGGAAGGAAGGAAGGAAGGAAGGAAGGAAGGAAGGAAGGAAGGAAGGAAGGAAGGAAGGAAGGAAGGAAGGAAGGAAGGAAGGAAGGAAGAAGGAAGGAAGGAAGGAAGGAAGGAAGGAAGGAAGGAAGGAAGGAAGGAAGGAAGGAAGGAAGGAAGGAAGGAAGGAAGGAAGGAAGGAAGGAAGGAAGGAAGGAAGGAAGGAAGGAAGGAAGGAAGGAAGGAAGGAAGGAAGGAAGGAAGGAAGGAAGGAAGGAAGGAAGGAAGGAAGGAAGGAAGGAAGGAAGGAAGGAAGGAAGGAAGGAAGGAAGGAAGGAAGGAAGGAAGGAAGGAAGGAAGGAAGGAAGGAAGGAAGGAAGGAAGGAAGGAAGGAAGGAAGGAAGGAAGGAAGGAAGGAAGGAAGGAAGGAAGGAAGGAAGGAAGGAAGGAAGGAAGGAAGGAAAAGTACTGAATAAATATTGTTAAATTCAATAGAGGCTATATGCTGAATTATAGTACTGAGTCATTTTTCAGTGTCATGGCCAAGGTTGCTTTATTGATCTGTCCCTTTTCTACAAGTAAGCAGACTCCAGCTGGGACTTTTCATTGCCATCTAAACTTGAACATATACTTTTAATTTGGGTGCCCAGATAAGTTAGACTTCTTTGAAAACTGTAGCCTGACTAATCTGACATAATTTCTTCAGGACATTAAGAACAGCCTTTTTCTGAGGAGAAGCTCTGAAAAATTTTGTGAATATCTAAAGCATTGAGAATCTCCCCATCCACAGGAGCAGCTGGTGCACAGGAGGGATGCACATGTTTAACCTTCCCCTGGCCATTGCACAAATTTCATGAGAGGAATCTCCACTTATGCTCAGAGGAAGGCAAGCTGATTACTGGCAAAGCTGAGAATCATATCTCCATGCAATTTCATTGCGGAGGGGAATATTTACAGTGAATCTATCATCCTGGACCAAGCACATCTTGTGTAACAGAGAATGTACTCATTATAAAGCCCTCCTTTGGTGGGCAGGTCAATTTTACTTTCCTGTCTGCTGCTTTTCCTCTGCACCATTGTTTATTGTACCTTCTACTTGATGATACAAATGAGGTTTACTTTTTGAGCATTTCAGTTCATTGACAACATTTGCTGTAGAGCCTGAAAAATACCTGTAACCACACAGCTAAGGGAAATCGGAGGGGAAGGGAGATGGAGAGAAAAGAAGGAAAGGACTTGGACAAACATGAGCATTCTTCCTCAAAGCCAGCTTTATCACTGCAGCCAGAGGCATTGTGAAATGGCAATACAGTTACAAAAGGTACTCAATAGCCAGTGCTCCTCAACTACATACTGAAAGAGCAGATGGCTAAAGGGAGTCAGCAAACAGTGGGAGAAAGGGAAATTGAGATGCCCCTAAAGTAAGTGCTAATTTTCATAATTCCCCTCACAGGTATGGGAAATCACCTTACCATTTTCAAGATACAGGTGACATTCAACTATTTTTAAAAATATTTAAAAACTTGCTGTGCAGCAAAATAAAGAAACAATTACCAGCACTCAGAACTAAAGCTTACATAGAGATGGTAAGAAAGAGCAGGAGGAGAGGAATATACAATGGTAGGGAAAAGAAAGGAAAATAGGGCAAAATAAGTGCAAAGCCAGACAACATGATGGAGAGGGAGCCTCAGGGCTCACAGAGCACTGGGAAAGGCTGTGCTGCCAGGCTGGCAGAGGATGCTGCTGGGAAGCAGCAGGATCTGTGCCCAAGTGTCAGGCTAGGTTAGGGTATTAATCCCACAAACTGCCACAGTGATGACAGACAATGTGAACATAGCCATAAGTTGCACCTCTGTTTAAAGAAGTCGGCAACAGAAAACTGATTTAACTTACATATAAAATCTGTAACTCAAAACTTATCTGAATAGGATGATGAGGTCAGCACTTCCAGGTATGAAAATGTTCTGCTTTCCACCCGCCTAGCTTATTGCCCCCTTTTATCTTCACTTTCTTATCTATGCACTCATTACCTCTTTTCCACTTTCACTTTTAGCACTTGAATAAAATGAGGGTTACCATATTTCTGTTGAAGATGCACACTCATGGAGATTTATGCATGATGGATGTTAGTTTTTCCATATATGTAGTGCATTTCACCTCATCATTTCAAGCTGTCACCAGTCTAAAATTTACAATAAGTGATACTGGATAACTAGCAAAAAAAAAAACTGTCTACATGAAATTTCCAAAAGAGGACACTTCCTAGCAAGCCTACATGTATGACTACTTTACTTAAGGATAGGGAAAGGAGAAGAGAGGAGAGAAAAGAGAAGGATAGGGGAGGGGAGAATTCATTTTCCAAATGCAAGATAAAAATGTTACAGAAAAGTCCAAAATACCAGTCTCATTTTTTTTTTTTTTTTCATTAGGGCATGCACAGGAACTTTTAGGGCATGAGTTATCTGATTTAGACATCTACTTTAGAACTGTGCTCTGAATATACCTACTTCTCCCTAATATCTTTTATAGGAGTTTAGGAATATTTGCTCTATACAGCAAGGTAAGTATCCATATGATGGGCAGAGCCATTGAACCATGTTTCACAAGCACTTTTTATGTTAGAAAAAAAGCAAGTTTCACCTGAGTTTTGACCCACTCACTATCCAACTTCAGAAAAATTGTTTCTGTGTCAGTTCTCCTGTAACACTTTGCCTTTTATCTGTCACTCTCTTTCTTAATACTCACAGGAGAAATAGACATGTACCTGGTTATCATGAAAGTATTTACCTGGTTATCATGAAACTGCTCTGAAAAACAGGAATTAGTTTACCATTGTAATCATTTGCATATGTCTTTAAAGTTTTATTCAATCTGTGAGTAAAATAAAATGGGGTTGTTTTTCTCTACGCCTAAGAAAGTCAAGCTGGGCTTTGCCCTTGTTGAGCATTGGGGTCTGCACAAAATATCTGCCAAACAAATAGTCCCTCAAGGGCAGTAGTGCAGCCCCAATGCCTACCTTGTGATGGACATGACCTCAAAAAGGTATTCTGATAATGGCACTCAGGAGGTACAGAAGCCACAGCTTTTTCCTACAGCTGAGTCAGTTCAAAAAATTAAGAGAATTAAACTGGAATGGGAGCACTGCATGAGACAGTTGTTGAAGGTAGATCTGGATGAACAAACAAGAAACTGCAGCAGCTAGATAATTTCTCCCATTAGAACTGAATTCATTCATTTTTCCAATACCTCCATCTCCCTGTCCTTTAAAAAGGGATAGTGCACCTTTCTCTACAGCTGCTGGAAGATTTAGAAACAGGTTTGGGAAATGTTTGGGTCATATACATGACATCATCATTATCACCTTTGAGATGCAGATAGATTATTTCTAGGTGCAGAAATTTCTGCCTCAGAGCAGAGACAATGTTAGTGCTGCAGGCAGAGAGGCAGGCACTGCTTTGTGCCATAGAGAGCTGTCTTGTTGCTCTGAAGGCAGAGGAGACTGCCAGGTCTCTGCTTTGGCAATGGCCATAGAACAGACCTGGATGATTTGAGGACACTGCAACAGACATTCGTGTGAGCATTCATATTGTTTTTTTAAAGTTCTTTAAACTAGATAAACAACCCCTGTGTAACATTGACCTAAATGCATTTGAAATGCAGCAGGGTAAGGGTGATGACTCTTTATATCACTCTTGGCTGTCTTTTATGTTAGGAAGGCAGATTCCCAGAGTGCAGATGCTTGCCACAGCATGTAGGACTGGGAGCAATGGGGCATTTAAAATCTGCAATTTTACATTCCCCAAGGGAAATGGCAGATAATATTCACCCTAAACATGCAGCCGGCAGTTTTTCAATAATATTTGAAAATATGTCATGCATATTTCACTTCCCCCCTCTTATGTTTTAATCTGTTCCTAGAGTTTCCTTCATATGGTGTTTCGCATTTTTGAAATTTCCTTCACAATTCTATAATCATTTTAGGAATATATGCCATCCTTCTTTCACTTCACACAGCAATAACATCCTTTCTTCTCCACCAAGCCAGGCTGTTCAAGGTTGTGTTTCAAAGCCCTGCAAAGATTGTTTGTCATGTTGAAGTGCTACATAGACCCTAGAAATAACTATATATAATTGCATTCAGTACTTTCTACACTAAGTAGTACTGAGAATTAACAGAATTTTAGGTAAAACTGCATTATGGTAGCTATAATGGGATTTAATTTATTTATCTCAATGGTAAGCTGTTGCCTCCTGGGTTGCATTCAGGTTAGGGGTTTTATAATGTTAGGTAGCCGGTTCTGTGTACACCCTTGCTCCCTCCATGATGATTCGCTCCAGGCTGCCTGCCATTGGAGATTCCCCATGTTAATCCTGTAACCACCCCCTGTTCATTCCTGAAACTTCCTTGTCAGTTACCCCATCCCCATATCCCTATTCATCCCAGAGCCCTGTATCCACCCCTGTCATGTTCCCATTGGTTGCCGTGGTTCACGTCACCTCCCACGTTACCTGTCCCCATTGGGTAGGAGGGCTTCCACCCGTGTCTGCCCGCCCCCTATAAAATCCCATGTGCCTCGGTCCCATCACCATTTTGTCCATGCAGACACTGGGGGCAGACGCTGCTCTCCATCGCAGCACCACGTGACAATAAACCTTCTCCAGCCAACCACAAGGACAGGGTGTGCCTTCCTTAGCCTCTTTACCTCATCCCAGCACTGGTTACCAAGCGCGGCCAGCCCCACACCAGTGCGCTAGACGCCACAGCGCCTGGGCCATGCGGCACCCCAGTCCAGCTGAGAAGCAGCACCTTTAGCCAGGCCCCAGAGCTGCCCGGGCCAGGGAAAAGAACATGAAAGCCGCAGTAAGCGGTACTTTTAAAAAAGCAGTCTTGCATTTAGAATATTCTAATAATCTCCTTTTTCTCCTTGACTTAATTTTGTCAATGTATATATTCAGTCTGACACAAAAAAAATTCTGATGTACATGATTTAAATCATCCTCACTGTGCAAGACTAGCACATATTTTTATCTCATAATTTTCAGAAATACAAGTGTATTAATGGAAAATATCGATATGCTAGAGACTGTATTTTGAAATCAAACAGTGAAGTGAAAAAAAGTCATTTAAAATGTTATTTATTTTCAATACCAGCAGTGAAATCACAATTGCGATTAGTGACATATATTTAATTACAGCATTGATGAACTACTTGATCTGCAGAAAATATCATTTTGTTGGGAAGTCAATATTACTGAGCAAATTAATTTTGAAGATAAGAAAATCATCTAACACATGAAAGAAGTTAGAGGCCTATGAACATATGAAAATGTTTTCTTTTAACAATTCAGGACAAGTTTCACAGGAAATAGTTAACGACCTTCATATGATGACAGAATTTCAACAGCAGAATGAAACCAAGTAGAAATGTAAAGGTAAAAATTATTTGAACTTTTTTGAGACATGACTAAGGCTGGAGAAGAGAAAGTGGCATCTATTTTGTCCATATCACAAATTTGCTTGTAAGAGGAAGATTTTGACTTAGTTCATAGGTCTGATTTTTCATATCAGGTCACATCAGTACTCCAAGACCTCCTTGTTAGCAAATATCATGTTTAATTTAATTTTTTCATGTGACTCCTTCATATATATATAGTAGCCTATAGTTAGAGTATCAACTCTTTGGGTGTTTGCATCATTTATGCTGACATCTCACTGCCCCTCAAGGTTAGTCCTGGAGGCTGAGCAAAAGAGATCTGCCCAAAGTCATCAGTATGGTTGGGTGATATCAATCTCTACTTAACAATTGTTTTTCCTAGGTATAATAAAATTGTTTTAATATAATTGCTTCAATATTGCTTCATATTGCACTATAATAGTTGTAATAGCTCCTATACTCTGTTGCAATTCATTCTGATTAAAATGTTTTTGCCTAATCCTTATCATAATGCATATGTTTATAAATTATAAATTTATAAATTATAAAACACAAATTTATAAATTATATATCTGGTTTGCCATCCTTAATTCTGCAGGACAAATCTGTATAAAGGTTCAATTACACCTGTACAATCCTTTAGACATAAACCATTGACAAAGTCTGTTTGGTTTCGGTTTGTTTGGGTTTTTTTACAAAAGTCCTAATAAATATCCAGGTGCCTTATGCAAGATTTCCTGGAGACCTTACTAACTGTAAGACAGAAAATCGGATAGCAGAAAACATTAATGTTCTTAGCAGGACATACGGGACTGTGTCTCCTGAGCCCTTATCAGCTATGCCCTTGGGCCTCTTGCTGAGCAATACCAGTACTACTCAAACAGATAACATGCAGTAGAGGAGAAGTATTATAGGTATTTTCAGGGAGGGGGGAAGAAGTCTTTCTGTACTTTCTGTCCTCCTGTGGGTGAAATTGCACTAATTGAAGTCCAGTTCCTTTCCTTTACACAAGCATCCTTGTGTCGCTATTGGACACGAAATGAGTACTCAGAAGCTTGGTAAGTTCAAAAGAGAAAAGACCTTAGTTTTATTTAAACATCTGGTATTTATAGAATTCTAAAGGTGACCATGGATTGGAGGATGGAATTACTACTTCTCCAACCACACTGGTCTAAAGATTAATAAATAATTTCTCTCTACTCCCAGAGAAATATGTAAACTATTCTATTTATACATTAAATTGTGTGGGAACTCTGACTCTCAAATATCAGAAGGCTAAAGAAGTTTTATGAGAACTTTAAAAATTTCAAAAGAACTATAAAAAAAACCCGTTAACACTCTTAAAAATCAGGACAACATCCTTGTTTGCTGTCAGCACCCATGCTTCTGCCTCTGGTGCCATCAGGGGCTCCCTAAGGATGTTCCATTTTAGCTGCAAGCCTCCAACTTGTCCCTGCTCCTTCTCCTAACTGATGCCTGCAGTCCACTATAATCCATATGACCAAGACTGACTTAAGTCACTGCCTGAAAAAGACTGTTTTCTGAGACTAAGGACAGCCTGAATCAACATCCAGCAGCTTTGATAAAGTATCATATATTCAGAACAAATACACGACAGGAAAAAAACACTCAGAAAATAATCCTGACTGTCATCCAAATTCCAGGCTGTCATCCAAATTCCGCAAAGAGGCTCTAAGGCTGAAGTACCTCAGACATCTCTGTAGAGTGTCTGTATTGGTCAGTCCTGTTCCACCCCCAAAATTATTTAGTAACTCCACTGCTTCAACTAGTGGTGTCTGATCTGACTGAGAGCTACCAAAAGCAATAAAAACAGTAACAGCAGATGCCTCACTTCCCTGTGGGAGTGCAGCCTAAGACCACTCACCTACTTTGTCTCAGCACTAGAGATTTCCATTAGTGCTTTGTGAGGTGAGCTTGTGATCTGAACCACTGAGGTACACGTATTTGTAGCACCACCACAAGAGTCTTTGAAAATTCCACATAGCCTTAGTGTCTCCACTAGGTTTCACTCTAAACAACTGTTCTCAGTAGATGAGAAGCCTGTCTCTAGTCTTTGTTTAGAAACAGCAGCAAAGAGATTATAGGACCAAGCTGTTCTTCTAACTGAGGCTGCAACTTTAAGAAGCTTCTCAGTGACAGATGGTAGAGGAATATAGAACCATCACACTCACTGTATCCCCAATCTGATCTGAAATTTAAATAACTTGACTCATTAAAGGATAATGCATATGCAGTTATACAAAGTAAAAAAAAAAAAAAAACAAACCACAGAACAACCTAAACCAACAAGCCTGATTTCAATGCTTATGTTCGTCTGTGGTAGGTCATTAAAGGGTATTAGCTTTGGCAGAGGGTAAAATTTCTCAGATAAAAATGACAGCAACAGGAGGGTGTCACAGGCACAAGCAATCTCTTCTAAAACACTGAGACTCTATAGCTGCAGCCAGAAATCCTGCCCCCTAAGTCAAGTAAGAAGGATCCAGAAGAGAGTTTTAAAAAAAGCAGGAGTACATACCTGCAAATTCTGTTCTTGACTAATATGTTCAGTTAGCTTGGTATCCATGCATTGCAAGGCCTGAATATGAAACTGTCATTTCAAATCTTTCTAGTGCCACACATTTTAATTCCCACTTTTCTTTCCCCCTCTTCTCCTCCTACACAGCATTAGTAAATTATTTTAATGTAATGAGGGCTCAAGGGTGTTGTTATTTACATATACTTTACTGTACCATGGGAGTCAGTAACATTTGCAATAGATTGAATCTGGATAGCTGACAAATTCTAGCTATCATTAAAAGACCTTTTGAGTCGGTATGCAATAATATAATGCCAAACACCCCAACACTGTTAAGAACTGTAATTGCAGTGTAGGGGAGTCATCTCTTGGAACTGCAGCTCCAGGTGCTGATATTATTTTGTTCATAAGAGACAGCAACTTCTTTGTGGTAAAACTGACCTGGCTGGCACTATCCTCTGCAAGGGAAGGGACCATGTGAGGGGGAAGTGACCACGTGGAGAGGAGAGACAGAGTATTAATGCATTGCAGAAATGTGGAAATGCAGGGAGTTAGTTAGACAAAGAAAACTGTAGGCTAAGTGGAGGTGGCCAGGACCTTAACAAGGCTAAGAACCTGGAGAGGTGAAAGGAGACAAAAAGCAATTCCATGCTGTTGTCATATTTACTGTGATAAATGTATCTGAAGGAGGTAATCAGGGCAGAGACATTTTCTCAAAGATACAATTTCAAAACTTAAAAAAATTCCGAGCACATAAAAATAATAAGAAGAAACAATCATCAGTAGTTTGTTTTTTTTTTAAATCATCCTCCTCAACAGAAAAGGGATTACCAGATACATCAATAACAGGGAAAAAAAACCATAAACAATTAAATGACTTTTTAGTTACTTTACATTTAAAAGTTAAAAGTTATTTAAAGTTATTTATTATTTTAATTATGACTGATTGTGACACTTTTCCTTGGATATTGTACCTGATGTTAAATTCCATTTTCTACAGCAGCCTCTAAGTCATGTTTCCTCCTGTAGTAAAGCAGCCTGGTATTTTTTTCTTCCTTCCTTAGAGTTTATTAACTCTGATTCAAGAGTCTAATCCTGTTGATTGTTTAGTTCTTCACCACTTTTAGTCTGAGGCATTGTGTTTCACGTTATTGCAGCTTCATAGGGAAGTGGCTATTAGAGAAAAATCTTTTATTGTATAGGATGAAGAAGCATGTTCCAGCTGTGGAAAGGAACAAAGCAGGAAAGAGTCTGGAAAATATATTAGGAGTTCAGTAAGAATGCATCGAGAATAAAGGGGAGTAACTAGATATCAGCTGAACCTCCTAAATAAAGGCCATTTCAATTTTGCCTGGATTCAGAGTCACCTGAAAAGTAATCATAAATCACTGCTGATAGAAAACAGAAAATTAAATTGGAGAAAACCATGGAGGAAAAAAAAAAAGGTATTTTGCTTTGCATTTTTGAGCAAAGATGTTTTATTGAATAAAGGAGTCAGGATGGGCCCTGGTGTGCTGCAGCAGACTGCCAGGATGCACTTCACACCACAGGGTTGCCTGCTGGGACCCCCTAAGAAACAACTTCAAAACACAACAGAAAAGTTTCATTCTGCTTAGATAGTTATTTTTTTCCCCCTTGTAATTAAGAAGAAAGCTTAAGTCCAAGATACATTTTCATGTGTTACCAGATTTAGCACTGCTCCCACCCACTTCTGGCGTGCTCACCTTAGAAGAACTGGTAGCGCTGGGGGCTATGTGGAGTCTAGACAACAACATTCTTTTCTAATCCTTGCTTGAATTAGCTACCAGGAAAGGTAGCTACCAGGAAAGGCAAGTCAGGTATTTGATACAGACGGTGGAGAGATGAAGGCACAAGCTGCAAGTGTCAGGTGAGCCAGGCTAGCGTTGGGTTCCCTAGCAATTCCTGCAGGCCAGTGCAGTCTCCTGCACTCATATCACAGGATGGAAAGGAAATCACTGTGGGTGGATGCACCTGCTCCTCTCAACTGCACAAAGCAGGATGAGACTGCCAATTCAAATTTATAAATCAAACTGTAAGCATTCCCCTACATCTAAGTGGAGTGTCAAGCACTTAATCCTGAAAGAGGGGAAAAAAAAACCGAAACAGTGCATGAATGCTTTGCTTACTTTGGAAAATACTTACAATGATACTACTCTTTCACTGTTACACAGTCAGAGTAATTGCAAGCACAAAAAATGTGTTTCAATTATTCTTCCAAAATGCATGTGTCCTTTGAGGTTTGCAGATAGTTTTTTGTTACTGTTTCCCATCTAAGTCAGCTACGGTAAGGCCTCTGAGCATCTAGCTTTCAGCCAGCAGTGTGCATATGCATGTGAGGAAAAATGAGCCCCCAACTTAATAGGCCTTTGAAGTGATTTATGGCAAACATATGGCTATTTTGCACCCAGACACACCCATTTTTCTTCTTCCAAGTGTTTAATCACAGTTATCCTGCTAAGCTTCTAAACAGGGCTGAAAAAAGAAAATTTAGCTTTTCTTATGCTCACTTGCAATTTCCCTTCCCTCTTTAGTATCTAAATTCTGGAACTGGCAGGAATGTCATTACATAAAATGATCAGTTCACTTGCTCCAAGTTTTAGAAGGCTATTTTTTTAACAGTAATATATACAAATGGACTTTTAGCTTTATTAATAGTCTACATAAAGGAAAGGAGAAATCTTTTAAAAATGTCTTTCCAGGAAAATGATGAATAGTGCTGAATTTCATAATACAAAATTCTTCCTCTCTTTCACAAAATTTCTGTCAGGAGGAAGAACTATCACCAATAGTAATATTACAAATCTTTATGATTTCTAGAAGTCCTGATTTTGTTTATACTTCTGAATTACATATATTCGGGAGAGATAAGCAAGATAAGTATTTTGAATTCTACTAAGCTGTTGCATCCTGGGTTTGGGTTCAGATTAGGGGTTCTGATCTGTGTTAGCTAGCAGAGTTCTGTGTACCCCCATGCATCCCCCGTGTTTTCCCCCGCGGTGGTCGGCTCCGAGTCTCTTACCATTGGAGCTCACTCTGCCAGTCTTGTAACCACTCCCCTGTCCACTCCTGAGAATTCTGTGCCCATCACCCTGTTCCCATGACCCCATTCGCCCCGGTGCCCCGTGTCCGCCCCTGCTGCGTTTCCGTTGGTCACCATGGTCCACGTCACTGCCACAGTGCCTGTCCCCATTGGGCGGGAGGGGTCCTGCCCTCCCTGTCCCACCCCCTATATCATCCTGTGCCTCCCCGGTCCCATCGCCATTTTCGCCCACGTGGAGTTGGGAGCAGTCTGTAGCTTCTCCATTGCGGCTCCTACGGCCATTAAAGCCTTCCAGCCACCAAGAGGATGAATTTGGACATTTCCTTCACCTCTTTATTTCCTCCCTAGTGCCGACGCCAAAGCGTGGCCAGCCCACCCCAGTGCACAGCAGCAGAAACGCCTGGAAATCACAACAAGCACCAGCCCCGCCGAGAAGCAGAGGTGCCCAAGCCTGGCACTTGGGAGCTGACCGGGGCCGAGAAAAATAACGCATTGTCGCACTAAGTGGCATGTAGATTGCCAACTATGGACAAACACAAAGACAGAAAAAGGGTGGTTACTTTGATTTCTTTCATTTGGAGACTGGGGGATCTTTTGTTTTCTACATTATCTTCTGCTGGCTATGGCCATGTTTTTTCATGCAGATTAAGCTATTTGAAAGTGCAAGGTAGCACAAGCAATGGATAATTACTGTAGCCAAAAGGCAAGATGTAAGACAGCTTATTTGCTTTAAATGAATGTGCCAAGCTAACTTTAAGAAAATAGCTTCAGTTCTTTTCAGTCATATGGCTCCAGACTAATCCTTCAGCAGAGAAACAGACATGTACCACTTCTCTAGATCTAAAATACAATGAAATTTTAAGTATGCCTTATTATCTTATGCATAAATTTTAGGCTTGAATGCTCTTAAGTAAGCATACTACTGAATTGAAAACCATTTAACTTTGTCTCTGTCTAGACAGACATTAAACAGTGGAAGTAGAACACAGCCAGATAACAGAAAAAAACACCAAAAACTAAAACCTATGAACATCAAAACCTTCCTATTTTATTCTTTGTTTTCACACAGACTTTCAGAATCCAAGTTCATCACATGTTTATTGAAGTGAACCACTGGAAGGATATCAAGAAACTAGAAGTCACCTTTAATTTCAGAATCTGTACACAAGTGTAGACAGCATATTTTAACTTGGTTGAATGTTTACATTCAGGAGCATGACTTTTCAGTTTGAATGCATAAGTGCCAGCAGTTCTGTAAGGATGTTCAACTGAAAAGACCTTGGGTTCACTCAGAACTTCTGTTTTCAGGCAACTGCTTAACATCCTCCCATTCACAAAGAGTTCGAGTTCAGCCTGACAATTCACTAGAAGAAATTCCACACTCTAGCAAATACAACTCTTTGGACTTCAAATTTAATTCCTGACCAATTAATGTCTATTTGTTCTTTCAATGAGAAAGAATTTTCTATAAAAGCCCACTCCTTTCCTGTTTTCCAAAGCCATTTAAAAAAAAAATTGCCAAACTCTTAGACTTCAAGTGCTCAAGGGCTTTATTCTGTATAGCTATAATAAGTGCATAGTTCAAAAATAGTTATAAACACAGGATATTGAGATGAGGATTTTTAGGAAGTCATAAAAGAGTGAGCAAAAAGTATTAAGATACAGTATACAAAAAATAATTAAAATTATTATCAGATAACAGACAATACTGTCAATATATTAAGAATGCAAGGATTTATGGCTGCAGACATGTAACACTTAGTATAGATATAGTGATCAAAATTAAGTAATTTTTGACACTCAAACAACTAAAGACATGAGTTACGAATGTCACCAGCTGAGTGCAAGTGATGTGTTTTTATGTTATCCTAGGCACATGCACACTAGAAGACTCTTTATGTCTGCTGGATTTGCTGGTGTTTCATGACCCCGGAGAATCTCTAAGTAGATTTTCTTTAATGCAATCTTCCCTTAAATTTCCATAATTTAAAAGAACAGTGAATTTACTTCAAGAAAAATTTCTTCTTCTCCTACATCAGCAACTCCTCTGAACTAACACATTTTATAGAAACAACATCCCTTTTTAAAAGCAAATTATGTGAAACACCACCAAGGCCTGTCTTTAAGTTAAGCATACACATCTAGCTTTTCACAATGCATTACAGAGAGAGTTGGATTTCATGGGTAGACTATTAGATGAATATGAAAAAGGTTGAAGGGTCACATCCAGATGGTAGTGGTGAACCAGACCAATCAGACTCCTGATGGACATCAGTGACAAGTGGTGTCCTTCAGGGGTCTGTACTGGGACCAGTGTTACTTAATAATTTCATTGATGACATAGAGATTGAAATTGAGTGCACTCTCAATAAGATGACACCAAGCTGAGTGGTGCAGCTGCCATGCTTGAAGGATGGGATGCCATCCAGAGGGGTCTGGACAAGCTAGAGAAGTGTGTCCATGGGCATCTCAAGAGGTTCAAAAAAGCCAAATGTAAAGTGCTGCACCCAGTTCCCAGTAATGGGCCTGGTACCAGCACAGGCTGGGCATGAACCGACCCAGAGCAGCCCTGCCCAGAAGGACTTGGGGGTGCTGTGGGTGAGAGGCTGCACATGGCCCGGCCATGGCACTCACAGCCCAGAGAGCCAAACGTGTCCTGGGCTGCATCCAGAGCCCTGTGGGCAGCAGGGCAGGGAGGGGATTCTGCCCCTCTGCTCTGCTCTGGTGAGACCCACCTGGAGCACTGCATGCAGAGCTGGGGCCCCAGCACAGGGAGGACAGGGATCTGATGGAGCCAGTCCAGAGGCTACCAAGATGATCAGAGGGATGGAGCACCTCTCCTATTAGGAAAGGCTGAGAGAACTGGGTTTGTTCGGTCAGAAGAAGAGAAGGCTCCAGGGTGCCCTGATTATGTCCTTTCAGTACCTGAAGGGAGGCTTTAAGGAAGATGAAGGGAAACTATTTTCAAGGGCCTGTAGTGACAAGACAAGGGGAAATGGTTTCAAACTGAAAGAGAGGAGGTGATATTAAGTAGAAATCCTTTACTGTGAGAGTGGTCAGGCACTGGAACTGGTTGCCCAGAGCCATTGTGGATGCTGCATCCCTGGAAGTGTTTAAGGTCAGTTTGGATGGAGGTCTCAGTAACCTGGTCTACTAAAAGGTGTCCCTGCCTATGGCAAGTGGGTTGATGATTTTAAGGTTCCTTCAAACCCAAACCATTCTATGATTCCATAATATAAGGGAAGTAAGTGAATATGTTCGATGTGCTAACTAGCAAGCACTTGTCAAAAACTACGAGACAAAGGCTGTTATTGTAAAAATTCTTTGTTCATATGCAAGAAACCAATTGGGAAATGCATATTGTATTGTGTATTTTATATTGTATAAAGAAAGTAGAGCATCAGTTAATGCAAATCTGATTTTAAAGTACAATTATTTTGTTTTCTAAAAGTAATTTTTCATTTAATAAAACAATGGAATACAAAGAACATTGCTTAGAGAGAGAAACCAAGGGATGAACTTGTGTTCTTGCTCTTCTGGTTCATCTTCCACAAAAGTGTTCACTATATATTCATTAGGCTTTGGATATTGAAGAAGGAATGGCATGAAGCTGTGTCAGGGAGGTTTTCATTGGGTATCAGGAAAAGATTTTTCACCCAGAGGCTGGTTGGGCACTGGATCAGGCTCCCCAAGGAAGTGTTCACAGCATCAAGCCTGACAGAGTTCAGGTGTTTGGACAATGATCTCAGGAAGACACGTGGTAAAGTTCTTGTCTCTGTCCTGTGCAGGGCCAGGTGCTGGACTCAATGATCTTTGTGGCTCCCTTCCAACTCAGCATACTCTGTGATTCTATGAAATTTTTGTCAGTTCCGATATGCAGTAGAAAGGGCCTAGGTTTTCAATAAAAATGCATGTTTTAAAATAACTGATAAAGAACAAATTCTGCAAAGGGAAAATCCACCAGTTGCCTCCATGAATCTCTTTGCTACCTCTAACACCCTTCCTGCTTCTCCCACTGAAGAGCTCCCTTGCACAGGAGGGATTTGCTCTGGTGTCACTGAGGACATGCTACAGAGGTAACAGGATTGCAGGAGTGCAACTGAGGACAGATTTTGGATCACAGAATCTTTCTTACTGGTCATGTAATGTGTGATGGAAAGATCCCAGTCTGACTGTGACAGACTGCATTGGCTTGTCAAAGCTGGCAGCTAAGGAAATAAAAACCTTGTTTATTGTAACCTGGGAGCATTTGATAAGGATTGATTGAGACACAATACACACAGACTCCCAGAGTATAATACTTGGAAGCTCTCTCTGTTGAAATAGAATCGTGTTTCAAAGAAGCATTTGGAGTTTATAACCTTCCCTATCTCCCATTCATCCAGAATAAACATTTTAATTTGCATGCCCAGATTTTAATTGGTACAGCTTGTGGAATTAATAGAAAACATTATCAGCTAAATCAGCATGATCCTTCTGTGAATTAAAATATGTCGCATATTTAGAACACTAAGTGAGAGAAAAGGTCTCTCTAACAGCTAAATCCAACAATTTTCTGTAAACTAGAAGCACACTCAGTACACTGCCAGAGAGTTTCTGTCTTTCAGGCATTATAATATTCAAAAAGCTAAGGAAGGAACAAAGGTGCTGATGGATGTATTCCTAATGCTTTCTCAGCCCCTCTTCCCACTAAAACAGTGTACAGGAGAAAAGAAAAAACTAACTCTTTAAGGCCTCAGTGTTGAATAGAATTATTAAAGAGTGGTTGCAGATAGAATTGGCAGGAAATAGAAAATATATATAATCAACTGAAAAATCAGAGGGAACAGAAAGGATGAGATTATTTCTGAGTAATAAAATATGCCAAGAATCACGGTGATTCCTTTCTACCCAAAAGTACATTTGAAACGGCATTACTGAGAATATAGGATGTTTTGAAATGCCTGGAAAACAACACAGTTTAAGACCTCATTTGGGAAATTTCCTGCTAGCCTGTCTTATATAACTAATAAGAGGATTATATACTTCAAAGCTGGATTTTATCATCCTATTGTGCTGACCAGGACCATCAGTTCACTGGTTTGGCTGATAAACTGGAATTAGATGTCAGAAATGGACTTTTCATAATAGTAAGTAGTTTTATATCTTGAACAATTTATAATTTAAATAAGAAACAGCAGCAATTTGCAAAATATGGTAGTGAAATTCAATAGCTAACTGAACTTTAGACTCCATTAAAAGTGGAAATGGTTTTGACTAAAATTAGAATAATGCCAAGATGCTAGAAAAAAGAATGATGGTATTACCTGTCACCAGAAGAAAGCCACTATTATGACCTGCAGTTTCTAGCAGCTGAGTTCCAGATGTAAATATTACATTAAGTTCTTCTGAAGAGTGTCCTTCAGACAAGAAGGATCCCTTAGAAAGTCCTCTTTCCCACTGCATGAAAGATGCATCAATCTCCTCTACTCTTGCTATACTTGCATGAGCACAATTCTAAAATAGTTTATAGATATGTGAGGATATGATATTTATCTAGGAGTTAAGAAATCTGTTCTCTAAGAACAAACCATCTGACATATGACAGATTACTTATTATTCTTCTATTAGCTGTACCCTCACATAGGGAGAGATGACCACATACATATGTGCCATTTCAAAAATAAGTTTTTCCAAATCATAGGTTTGACCACTGGAGTTGAACCTAGTCTGCACTAGTGCCCTGACCACTTCATTACTCCATAAAGGCTGCTCAGATTATTCTCTTTGCAGTTCAGTCAGTTTCATGTTTGTGATGTAGGTGCACTCAGCTGGCTCTATGAGCTTATCGACAAGCAGGTAGATACAGTCAACCTGTATTGCTTGGACCAAGTGTCCCAGTGAAATTGTAGCCAAGAAGGACTGGTCAGGTAGCCCAAATCTCAGCTATGGCATAAAGTAAAGTAGCAAAACTGCTCCGACTGATACTGTTACGTGACTCACATGTAATGCAGTGATAGAATTGTTATCATGTCCTGCTATTCCTGGAGCTCTCCATCTCTTTGGCTCTCTTCTTCTATGGAGAAAGTGATGAGGCTCTCAGCCAGACAAATATTCTGGTCATGGCTCTAAAGGTCAGTTGAGAAATATGGGCATCATCTCCTTTAAAAAAAAAGTAATTTTAACTCAATGGAAAGTTAGGTCATTAACCTCCTATGTTATAATGCTTCTAATGGTTATTTTTAAAAGTAGTATATACTCACCCTTTAGAATTTGCTAAAGCTAATGAATCTAAGAAAATAATTATAATCAGGAGATTCCAGACTCATCAGCATGACAGCAGCAGGTTGCCTGCTTCCTTCCTGCCCTCATTGTTCCATATTGCCCTTGGTCAGTCAGATTTGCATAGTGAGTGGCCAAATGTTATCCCATTATTTGACTTAAGGACCAGTCACCTGCAAGGAAATTAAATCTTCAAAACTCATATCAAGGTTAAGCTTACATCTGAAAGATTTTGATGGTGGCTGATGAGAGTGCATGCATTTTCTCCTCTGCCATTAACCAATACACTTATTCATTGTTTTTACCATGGAACAGCAGGTACCCCAAGTGCCAGGCAAAATGCCTAGCAGGCTTTCAACCCAGTGAACTTTTTAAAATGGCAGTTTCCCAGTTTCATAAGGTTTCATCTCTAGTTAGATCATATTCATTACTTTCCCTGAGGCAAAAACTGATTTTTATATATATTTTTTTAGGAGAAAACCAAGGTTTTGAGTAGGTAGTGAGTGATGTGTATAGAACAACTTATGAGTAACTTCTATGCGAGGTAAGTAGGCAGAAGCTCTTCATGGAAAAGGAGATGACTGAGGAGTTATGGGCTAGCTGTCAAACTGTAAATGTCACTGCATCACTGCAAATTAACTGTGAAGAGTAGTTTTCCACTATGTGATTTTGGGGTTGTGGGTTTAAAACAAAAGAAGATTTTAGAATAATTTTCAAGGGGGTTGTTATTATCATCATTATTATTACTACTATTACTACTACTACACTGGTGCTACTACTACTACTACTACTATATTCATTGCCATGGGATGTCACTGATCATAACAGTGCAAATAAGTTCTAGATTTAAAAAGTGTGCTAATTGACTTCAGGAGCTAATGAGTACATAAATACAACATAACAGATGCAACCTTCAGGATTTTTTTTTTTAATGCTGACTGCTGGAGCCTGAGAAAATCATGAAAGGAAGAGTAATCTACAACTTGTAAAATTTCTCACAGTTTTCCCTAACCATCTGCTACTGACCATTCCAAGAGCAAGGATACTAAGATGAGTAGACTACCAGTCTATTCTGCTATTGCATTCTCAGTTTAAAAAAGTTTAAATTATCTATTAGTTTACCTTTACTTCATATACGCATAGTAATGACAACCAGTCATAGAAGGAAAAGATACTTATTAACAAAATCATGTCATTCATATATTCAGGAAAATTATAGTTATCAGGAATATTTGACTACTTGTGTGTCACCTGAACCAACTTCATACTGAGTACCTGTACTAAATTTTAAAAGAGCTCTGCCAATTATCTCTGAGAGCAAAAAGCAGGCATTTTTCTGAGCACAAAGAGCAGACGAAGAGCAGAATTTTTGAAGGCGGATTCTGAGTTCTTCTTCTATGCTCAAAACATTATAAAAGTCTGACACTGACCCCACCTGTATTTCAGATTTCAGTCATCAGAGTTTTGCAGAGGCAAAACAAATCTGGTCAAAGGACAAAAAAACCAAAGCCTCTCACTTGCACCAGTGGAACTAGTGGTGGCCACATCAGAGAAAGGCCACAATGCTAGAGAAAATAGCTCTATACAACAGAGAAGGAAGAGAACTGAGACCCTTATGCTCACAGGTCCTTGCTAAGTAGGGACCACTGACAGCAGACCTCCTTCAACATGATCAGGTTGCCTCTGCTACAGGTTTCCACTTCCTGTACAACCTCTCTATAAACAAACCTTTTTGGAACTTCAATTTTCTGGAGGCCTCTTGTTGAAACATGGGTAGGATGGGTGCTTAGGCCATGATCTCCTCCACTCCCTTGCTACAAACATATCTGTGAAACAGGGTGCTCAAGGATAGCATCTCTCTTACTTCACATTTGTGCTTAGTGAGGCCCAGGTATTAAATGATTAAATTTCATCTACAAGACTGTGTCTCTTGTTTATTATTTATTAGTGCTGCTGAAGATAGAAATTAAATTCTCCTGATGAGAGGACCTTACACTTCACACCTGACACAGCTGGCCAGGCCTGCTGAGGATATTGTCTAAACTCTAGCATTGCCCCTGTGTCAGTGTAAATCAGACACAGTCCTGCTTTTGGCAGCTTATGTGCCAGATACCTTATCACGGACTACCAAATCACTCATCTTCACATAAAGAATGAGAAGGAGGAAAGAATCAAAAACCTTGATTTAGGAGACTTCCAACTGTTAATTTAATATTTACACATAAATTTGCAATTTTTTAGCTGTGATAGAGTCCTACAAATTATACTTCATAATTATGGGACAGACCAGGATGGATAGGTTTGGAGCATCACACAGATATCTCAGCTTTGACATAAGACTCATGGGGAAGCACTGAGCAGAATTCCCAGTAACTTCATTTGAAAAGGGGATAGCTTTAGGTATGGGCAAAGCAGGCAACTGATTGTCTATAAAAGCACACTATTTTTGGCTGTAGGAAGACCCTTGAAATGAGCAGGTAACCTCTCCTGCCTGAGTAGACAACACTGCTTTGCACTTGTCTCCACCTTATGCACTCATCCTTTTTATTTAACATTAGGAACCTTCACTGTGAAAATGTGGTGAGACTTGTTATACCAAGGGGAGGAGTGGCTTGTAATCCAAACTGCAAACCCGAGAGCACTAGTGCTTAATTCTACTAGGGAAATTAGGTTCTGCTTGTATTGTTGAGGAAGTCTAATTGTCACAGAGGGAATTTCCCTTCACATTAGGTGCAGCAAATTAAATTCCGAAAAGGTATGAGATAGCTGGCCATTTTGTGAGTACATCAGGGAAAAAAAAATTGATTTAACCGAGTTGTGTTTGCAGAACTTACAATTAGGGGGTTTGGTTTCATTATTGCTATGCTTTTTATTTGTTCATTCTTTCAAGCTGACTACATTTGATGAAGAATTTTTGCCTTCCTTGAAGTATCACACTGTTTTCATGGAATTACACTTTGTCAGTGAAGAGAACTTCTAACACATTAATAAAACAGGGCTTTGGAAACATCCTGTAATGCATTTTTTAAATATATGGAAATATACAGTCTGGTTGCAATGAACTGCCAGTCTACAAAGTAATAAAAAGAGTGCACAGTATTGATTTGTTCTTCCTTTTGTGCCACTTACAAAAAATGGATTATTTCTGCTGAAGTGCTCCATCTAGTTTTGGTCACCATCTATTAGACAAGCTAAAGAGAACACAAGAATGACCAGCAACAATTAAGAGACTTGATTTACAGAACACAAAAAGAAAGATTCAGGTTTTCATAGTTTATGCAAGACTAGGGAGAGCATGACAATAAAGTTCAAACTTGCAGAAAAGTGAAACAAATAATTTTATTGTCACCCATATCAACCAAATGCTAGGCAGGGAGCAAATCCTTTATTTTAAAAAACAGAAGTCTGCACAGGACATATGGAAAAAATTACATCCAGAATTATATTTAAGCACTAGGACTGGTCAATTAGGAAAATAGTAGGATCTTCAGTGACTGCTTTCAAAACATTATAGGATCAACAATGACTGGAGACAGTCTAGGTTATTTAATCTTATCTGGAGGCAAAACACATTTCAGTCTGGAGTGAACAGGGAGAGAATCAAAACTGTAAATCCCTGTATTTCAAGGCCAGGCAGAACAATTTCAGTCATCTCTTCTGAATTTCTGCATAACAGAGGCTAGGAAATTTCAGAAGATGAAGATTGCATTAAACAATGGAATACAGGGGAATCAGGAGACAAAAAAAAAATTAAAACCAAAAAATATTATTATGACTACAGTTTAGCAAAAAATTAGGAATTTTAGACTCAGTGATCTGTAATGGAGTTCACAGGAAAAAAATACAGGAAAAGATCATCTGACAAAGTATTTATTTATATTATTTCTAGGTACTTATGAAACAAAGAGGTAAGCAACTTGTGCCAAACCACTCAGTGGGAAAATAAAGCTTGTGAATTTAGTTAGGAGTCTAACACTGTATGACCTGATACTTTTATAAGTAAACCAAAAATTATCCTCAGTAGCTACAAATAATTTATTGTGAAAGTTTGTGTTCTGTTGTAGGCTTGGACCTTGATAAATATTTTCATCAAGGACAGAGATGATGAACCATAGAATGTCTTTAGAGGTTAACCATTGCAACCGGCTGCCCAGTGACATGGTGGAGTCAACATCCCTGGAAGAGTTAAAAAATAAAAGTGGGTGTGGCACTTGGGGACAGCTTAGTGTTAAAAAGACAGAACTAGGTCAATGGCTGGACTCAATGAGGTTTTTCCCCACTTTAAAAATTCTATGATTCTATGAAAGACTGGAAATGCTTTGGAGAATACAATTTTAAAAATTGTGAAATACCCAGAAAAACTGGAGAAACAGCTAGAAAAAGATTACAGTTTAGTTTAGGACAAATAACATATATAACATTTCAGCAGAAACTGCCACGGCAAATAGAAGATTGAAAGTAAATGAAGAGACAGCAGTTCTAAAAAAGAAAAAAGAAAGGGAAAAAACCCACCAATATCTGAATAAATCAAAGCTAAACATAAATCAGTATTCCATCATCTTAGGGAAAAAAAAAAGCAAACAAGTGTATAAAGAGGGGTTGGTTATCAGGAGATTTTACATTTTATTCTTATATATTTGCCTGCATTCTTGCCTGCCAGTCTTCTGGTAAATAGAGATATCATTTCCAATTTAGTTGTGGGAAGAGTGATCCTAAAATCTAAATGAAGTCTGTGGATACCTTTAGGAAATCATTCTTCTCCAGATGGACTGAAAAACTGTTGAGAAACAACTTCCTTAAAAGAAGATAATAAAGGAGGATGTTAAGTCATCTACAAGACAATGAGGACATTTTTTTTTTAGTTTCAGATTTTAACTGAAAATGCAATTGTAGATTGAGCACTGTGTAATGTAATTACTATCAAGGACATAAAGAACAAGCCTATATAGTTTGCATTAGTCAAGACAAGTTACCGATATTTTAATTTAGATTAAAACTTTTTTCAGAAACACCCTCTCTGGAGAAGTGTTTGGTGTTAAACCATGACTCTCCTGAGCTGCAGCTGACTGTAATGGCTCTCAGGAAGCAGCAGCAGCTACTGTGATTTCATGAACATGTAGTTTCTGACAACTGCCCTTCGTTACCACTATTCCATTCTTTATTGGGATATAAGGGCCACAGGTAGGAAGCTGGTTACATTGATTTTCCATTTGTTGTAGTCCCATAAAGAGTCTCAGAACAGAGTTGAGAGTTCATATATATATATATATATACACATATATATATATATATACATATATATATATATATATGTGCATATATATAAATTTTGAAGTAACTAATTTGAATATTAGTATGAAATGCTAAAAAGATCATCCTATTATTCTAGCCTTATGCGTATAGCAAAGGTGAGGCTTTGAGCAAAATCCAAAATTCTCAAAATCTACCAGCATGCCCACATGTGTAGCATTCATAGTACCAGCATGTATGATTAACTCCTTCTATGTCTTGCACAGGGTTTTTGAGTCCATGGATTTCATCTTTTCTAACTAACATCAATGAACAGTCAGCTGTCAAGCTCATGAATAGAAGTGTGATGACTGCTTTCTCAGATATGCAGAAATATACATTATGGAAGATAGCAGCCTTGTCACCTCAAAAAATCATAAGAAATGGAAGATTATCCTACCATAGAGGAAGTATCATCCCACTTAAAAAGACTAGGTAGAGATACCTAGATGCTGGTCCCTTAACATGGTTATTCCTTCCTTCTTGTTGGAAGGTTAAGATCCACCTACAACATATTTGTCCATCTTAAGGGTCACATGCAACAAGAAAAACAGAACAACCACCTTTGCATCTTATATATGAAAGTCCTGCTAATGCAGCCCTCTGGACAAAAAAACAAAACAAAATAAAAAAAACCTCCAACACTTTTTTCCGCCTGTTTTTCTTCATTCTTCCACATGCAGGGAAACTCTGGCAGAGAAATGTGTATTTACCTTTCCCTTCATAACATCATTGCAATGCAGAATAAATGGAGTAGAGGAAAGCACCTGAATATGATATCATCATTTTTCTTGTTTCTTGGCAGCAAGGGGAATTTTCTTACTATTCCATCTCTCTGAAGGAAAAAAAAAAAAAAACCCACAAAAACCCACCACAATAAATTAACAGTCAGATGAAGTTTTTAGTGCTGATTTTTTCAAAGTCACATAAGGATGGCCAGGTGGAGACTACAGGAGTTACTTTAAGGACAACTGACCAGAACAGAAAAGACAAGTATTAACATTCTTTGTCAAGTATTTTATGTAATGCCCCAGGCCTGAAGTCTCTCAGCATTGCAAGTTACTCTTTCACAAAACATGAAAAGATAAAGCTGTACACTATCCAAACTGAATGTATCCTTTTGTTAGCTTAACAAATTCTGCAACATGTCCTATAGCTGCTGCCCTCTCAAGCAAGGTAGAGCACACTGATATAACATTCCCGGAATTTCAGATGTGTATGGGAACAGATGAGCTCTCAGCTTCTCATCAGTCTCATCTTATCTGGGGCCACCTTTGACAGGCTCTGTGCTATACCCAGACAAAGTGGCAGAGACTTTTGCCTCCATAAACACTTTGATAATGCCAAGCCCCTTCAGTTCTTCATGATGCAAATGGTTCTGCTGCCTGGACACGGCTGTGCCAAAAACCTAGGGAAAACAATCAGAGACAGTGTGGAAGGTCTAGGAGGAGATGTCTCCCTGCCTCAACTAAAAAAAAAAAAATCCACATCCCTCTCAGGTCATCGCATCCTTCATCAATCACACACCACCCTCTGTACCCACAGATTAAGAAATATCTGTATTATAATAGATAATACTGACAACACCTAGTTCTGCCATCATAATGTTGTTAGTAACTGTATACACTGTTAGCCACAGTTCCTGTTACTCAGATTAAAAAAAAATCCTGACAAGGCTAATGACTGCAAGTGTCTCTGGATAAAAATCCCACCAGGTATTATAATCCATCTTCACTCTGAAAGGAATGCAGACCTTCCTCTTGCTCTGTCCCACAAACATCCTGACAAATTTTAAGTACAAAGGTATCCTGAAGTAATTGCATTTGAATTTTATCACATAGAAGATATACTAAAGTCCTGCATACCGCATTTGTAATTTCTCATTGTGGCAATTTTTAATGCCAATATGAAACTCTAAATAAATTTCTGACATATTATTTCCAAATATGCATGCATTTTTTAACTTAAGCATCCCCATTTCATTATTTAGGTGGTTTTGAGTTTTAATATTATTTCCTCAATTTCATACTAAGACCAAAACATTACTCTCCACTCCAAACTGACAAATACCCTTTAACTAAATTAACAGCAATCCAACTACAAAATGTAAAGCAGAAAGTTATACATGGACTGACAAGGCAGAAGAATAAACAGTTTATTTGCAGCACTTCTATTGCATCTGCTGACTTAAATTTTTAGCCATTTTATTACAAGAAGAAAAATGTAATATTTAAAAAAAAAAAAGCATTATGCATGCTGCATAACTTACAGAGGAGCAGCCAAGTGTTCCCATTGTACTTTTATCCTCATAAAAGCACCACACTGTCAGAATACAAACTTCCTACCATACAAGCTTTTTTGAGTAGGAATATTTCCCACATTAGAGCCCTAAGCTGACATATTTATGTCACTACAAACACTCTTCGCAGTTAGCACTTTGTTATAAAGAATCATGGCAAGTCAAGTAGCCTCAAAATGAAGAGACAGCACTCAGATGAAGTTCTCTCCAGGTAACTTGGTCCACAAACACTTGTCTCTCCATCCAAGAGAGATGAAAGTACATTTAGGTAATCAAACATAGTCCTTAGGACTGACTCCATAATTCAGAAAATGGCCTTAGCAGTTTCACCAAAATAAAATTCACCAAATATATCTAAATCTGAAAGAAAATTTTATATCAGTTATATTTGTGCAGAGAGTAGCCCATACCATGATAGCCAGACTCAGGGCTGAGCTAAGAAGGACCTTTGTCTGAAGAGAACTGGAATTAAATCCTCACAGATCTTTTTCTCTAGGTCTTAATACAGGTTTCTATTTTCTACTTCACTGCATATAATCTTGCATTGACATAACAGAGACCCAGTCACTTGAAGTGATAGAGTTCCACCCAATCTTCTTGTAAACAACAAACGCCAGAGGAGGGGCATGGACCTCTTGTCAGCCTTCACCAGCAAAGCACCGGTGTTTCCTGGACTGCTACTTCACTACTCCACTGTATCTAGTTCCTGACATCCTTTTTCAAGCAAGCAAAGAAAAAACCCAAAGGGCAATGCACTCTGCATCTTCTGCCCCAGCTGTACAAGAGTCTGCACTCCCCTGCAGCAAGGGGACCTCCACTTGTGGACATGCAGATTTATTTTACTTTTTTTTTTTTTTCCCCACAAGCTTGAGCTGAATGTTACTCATGAGCAGAAAAGCACATAAAGCTCCTGAGCCTAAGGCTGCAGTGCATCTGTCAAAGCAGAGCTAAAATAAGGTTCAATATTTTGGCTTTCCTATACTGTACAAGATTATTTGGCACTGTGCTTTCTGAGTTTGTGAGGTCAGGCCTTCAATGTTGCTTTGTTATTATGTGGACTTAAGAGGTCAGTTTAAGTTCTTCTGAGCTTTTAATTTTGAAACATTGTTTTGCTATCCATCCACACTCTTCCAAACAAAATGAAAGCAGCACAACAAATATTCAGTGAGACTCACAGCTCTATCTGTGTATGCCACAGGGAGACAAAAATCTCCTTTCAGCTTGAGTATTCATCATGGAGATGCCTGTAAGCTCCAGATACATTTCCAGGCATTTAAGACTTGCAAATTATAAAACTTTTCTCTGAATCTTTCATATGACTATGACTCTATTAAAACTGCTTCAAAAGCTGCTTTTTTAAACTAAGGATGCAGGAAGTTGCACATATCATCTTTAATTGAAACATTTGAGCTCCTGAAGTGCTCTCTTCTTGGACAGACTGTGTAATGAGTTTTTTACATATATATAATAAATTAATAATTTAATTTGCTGTTTTAAAACTAGCAGTGTTGGTGTTGTAATGCAGATCATAATCACCTTCAGAAAGCAAATAAATGCCTATGAGGTTAGGTATTGACTTTAAGGATGGCAGAACATGACCTCACACCTCATTCATATGTTATCAAGCTGCAGGGTGAGTCACTAAGCAATTTGCTTCTTTGTTTGCCAGGACAAAAGCACTAATGAAAAAAAAAAAGCTCACTGAAACTCTTTTCTGTTGAGAATATGTCAGCTGCTGGAAGTGGGGTTGTCCATGAGTCTACTGAGCTACTCACTTTATTTAAGCTTTTTGGCTTTGTATTGCACACCAGTTTCTACCATTTCAGGAAGACTCTATAGCAAAATATAAGATTTCTTGCTCACCACAAGAGAAAACTTACACTTTTATTTCAGGGACATTTGGGATAGATCTGTTTACTCTTTTCAAGGAAAAATCTTGAATATATCATATTAAGTAAATAAACATAACACCTATAGAATCAATAGAATATTAAATGTTAAATTTGCTGAATATTTTCCTATTCCTTGTTAGTCTGGTTTGCACAGCATTACATCTTTGATCGTTGTATATGTCGAAATATAAAAGAGTGCATAATTTCTATTATACAGTCACTGAGTTCTACAGTATTTTGGTTAACTCTATAGGACTTTTTAACATAAAACATGTTAAAGTCACATTAATCCATTACTGTATTAGATTCAAAGCCAGATTTTTGAGGCTGTTGTCTTTTATATTGTGTTCGCACAAACCTAGTTATTACTCTAACTACAACCCTATTGCAAAACTCTTCCAGAGGCAACACCAGCAATATTTTGGATGACAAATGACTTTTCTTAAAATGTCTCTCATTGAACAAAAGATATATTAATTCTTAAATCTTAAAATCCATTTCTTCACAAATGTATGTTTTCTAACACTGTTGTTTTGCCTACAGGTACAGGACTATTACTGAAGTGAACTGGCATGTTTATTAACTGACTTCCCATTTACTGAAACAACAGGGCCTTACAAGGTCCTAGGGAACTTTCTGACCCTGAAAAAGCAGAGGCCTTTACAGGTAGCCCTCTTCTCTGGTTACCTGCTTTCCTGGCTCCAGAGTCTGGGAAGAGATGCTATTTTTAATCAGTTTTCATCCAAGAAGGAACAATTTTTTTTTTTTTTTGAGTATGCATCAGTTATGCTAGTTTTTAGCAAGGAAATTAAGCTAGATAAAAAGCAATTTACTGCCAAGTACACTGAGTATTTGGCACCAGCTACCCTAACCAACAAATTTTGTGTTGAGCTGTTAAATAATCTCTTGTCCTACTTCTCCATATGTGAGCCTAGAAATACCTAGCTGAGATTATCCTTTTCAGATGTAATCTTCAGTGACCCAAAATAATGAGAAAGAAACATTGTCTTTCTGATTCCTGGGGCCTTTATTCTTCCCTGTCCCCAGATAACATCATCTTGAGTTCATACTTCAGTAATTGTTTTCCAGCAGCCTATGGATTCAAATAATCATATGATCCTCCTAAACCAAGGAAAGAAAACTGTAGAGACAGAGCACAAAAATTCAACACTGCACTGTAATTTAAATTCTCTGTGCTATTCTCAGCCTTGAAGTGATATTCTGAACAGTTCTACAGCCTCTAAAGGAAATGCTTAATTATTTCTTTGATGGTTGCCAACTGTCTACTACTGTCTTTATTACCCTGGAGGTAACTACATACAGAAAAAAAAATTCAAACAACAACAAAATAGAGACAAAATATATAGAGAGACAACATGACACTCTTGATCAAAGCAGAATGGACATTTTGTGTTCCAACTTCACAAGGAACAGACTACTCAGAAGCACTGAAAATTTAAAACTGGTTTTATCCTTCTCTTAAAAGTACCACCCCACTAAAAATATACACATTATACATAGTTTTAGCAGTATGTTAAAATACAGCTAGAAATAAATACAGTGACAAACAGTATACAAATGAAAAACATTTCTGAAGTAGTATCCACCTAATAACTATAAGCTAAATGCATATTTTTTCTTAGTTCTTTAAAATTGTAATTCCTGTGCAAACCATAAGCATGGCACATCTGCTAATCCTTATATTTTTCTGTCCTAATCTATAGGAGTTCTTATACAGAGTTCAAAACTACAACAGCTCAGTGCTTCAGTGTATAATGCTACCGTGCCTGTGCTTTGCACTGGTTCACCAAAGAGTGCTTCATCCCTAGATTATGAACATCCTTCACCTGAATTATATGGAACAAATTATGTTGCCCTAACTCAGAGTAGGTTGGTCCTCAATGACATGAACTAAGTTTCCCATGCCAAGGTAACCGAAGTCTCTTCCTGATGGCAGTGGACTCTAAACCATATATTTACTTGCTAAATGAAAATAAAACATGTGGTGGTGGTACTGTCATAAAGGAAAGGTAAAGGAAATGTTCTGTATTGCTCTGACTGGGAACTGGGAAGATGCAAGAATTCAGACTCCCATCTGCAACACATAATGACTGTAAAACAATTCTGTAATTTTTCACCACAGCTGCACCCAGCCCTGAAAAAATATTCTCATATTTAACAAGTTTGCAAAATTACAGTTCTCAACCAATTTCTCTGTTTGGCTGCCTCAAATAGGCCATCTGGGTTTGTAGATAAAGTCAACATCAAATGGTTAGAGTTGATAAAGTTTTCAAAATACATTTCCAACAATCAAAAATATTTAGTAACATCACCTTTGTTGTCTCTCTCTGGAATTAATCTCTGCAATGAACTCCCTCCTTGATGCTCCTGGTTGTGAATATATTTTTGGAAACAAGAGACATTTACTAACCTGAGGTAGAGTTGCCAAAACCTATGAGATCATTTGATCTTGAAATGGAAAACAGAAAAAAAATTAATATCCATGTAATTGATTGGAGAAGAAAATACTTGGAGTGGTCCTAAAAGATAAATTTAAATTTAAAGCCAGCCCTCCAATTAACATAATTTTTGCATAAGTTTTTCTCCTAATCACTAAAATCATTTCTTCTATTTAGCTGAAGATACTTTCTTTAAATCTTTCAAGAGAATAACTATGTGTGAAATAGCATTGGTTTCTATTTAGCTTTCAGAGGTCACTAATAATGTAAGGTAATATGAAAATCTAACATGAAGATTCTAAATTCTGATAAAGAAACCAGAGTCTTCCTATGCCAGAGGCAGTCAGTGCTTCTCTGACCACATACTGAGAGGTCCTCCATCAGACACCAATGGTTCATCAGCAATTTTCTGCATTTAATGGTTATTGACAAATGAATCTTCCTGTTAATGATCTGATTGAAAATAATTTGCAACTGTGTGCAGCATCCCAGCTATCCAATGACACTAAGACACCTGGTTCCAGAGCATGAATACAAGTGCTTCTAAGGAGAATCTGTCCCCTTGAATGGGACCTTATTTGCAGATCTGACTGGGTTCCTTCTGTAGAAGGAATCATACTGTATCCTTATAGGTAGCTAGAACTGAGACAGATCTTTGTCTTTTAGAAATTTATACTGATCTCAAGCCATGCCTTTTTACATGGACAGCTTGGAACAGATCCGGAAACTATAAAAAGTACATCATAGCCAATGAAAGTCTCACGTCTATAATCTTCAAAGACTCATAAAACTGGAGCAAATGATTCATGATTCCTATTGCTGTATCGTAATCATACACAACTCACAGTTCTACATGGCTTGTGAACAAAGTGAAACTTCACAGTTATGAACAAGCTGTGCTTAAAGAGTTTGAATTTATTCAAGCCCTAAACTTGTATTCGAAGGTTGTAGTTTTGAATGCAAACCCACACTCCCTCAACAAACATAATGAAAGAATTTGCATGAGAGCCCCCAAGCCAAAATTAGCTGTTTCAGACTGCTACAGTGTGATATACATGGTGCTGCCTGAGCTTCCCGTTCTTCACAGCAAAAAGTAGGAGGCAGATACAGAAATTATGGAGGTTAACATTCAGCTCTGACCTCAGAGGTCAGTGCTTGGCAGGCCATCTCAGCTGGTGAATCAAAGTACCTAAGACATCTCTGACAACTCCCCAGTCTTTTATTACAGAAGGGGTAAAAACATCTCACTTTGTTATATTTCATTCCAGATTAGTTAAAGATAGTTCTGATGAACAAGAAGAGGTAATCTTACCCTAAATTTTGCCCTTCTCTTATTTAAATTTGCCTTTCCTTTAGCGGCGATGAAGTATATTAGCCCATCTGAAATTAAAATATTTGGCATGAAGTCAAACATTTAATTGCCTGAAATGAAGCCAAATTGTTTCCTTCTTTCTTTGCATCTCTCTTCTATCTACTTTTATCATCTTGGTTGGATCAAAGCCAACAAACTAAGATTAAAATATTTCTAGCTACTCAAGATGTCTATTAGAAAAGACCTCCCATGACTGACAGAGCAACATACAACATGGGAATAATATCCTGAATTTCTGAGAGGAAAATTAAAAGCATCGTTTTTAAACTGACAAATTATTTTTAGCTAAAAGTCCTACCTTATTTTCACAAATTGGGGGATGACCATAAACTGGATAAACTCAATTTAAAAATTGTAATTTTGTTTACCTCTCTATTCCTCTGGCTGTGAACTGTGAGTCAGATCATCTGTCTTCCTCTGGACTGCTGAGTGAGTGGAATAACATCATTCTGACCAAACACAAATGAATATACAGCATAATTCAAAATAATACAATAGCAATATCCAAGGAATACTGCCAGCTACTGATTTTCTATAATAATACTTATAGTCAAAGACAAACTGAAACCTCCTTGGATACAAACCCAGGGAGTATTTATTCCGTTAGTGTCAAACCCACTTTCCTTTGAAATTACCTGATAAAATCAAAGTAAACTTAGACCTGTCATAGCATTAACACATAATTTCTATTTCAGACCAGAAGGAAGGATTATACAATAGGAAGATGACTTCTCATCACCCCTCTGGGCCCCTGCCCCTAAACTTAGTAATTTTCATGGACTAAAATATACTGCTTATTCCCACAAATATTATCCAGGACAGAAATATAAATCTTAATGAACAATGTACTGATGTATAAGACTAATTAAATGAGTTCCTAAACTAAACATTTTACACAGCATAATGACACACAATAATCAGAAGTTCCTGTGCTTTCAGATACTCTGAAATACAGCATATTCATCTCAATATTTAAATACTGTCTTCTTGCCTTTGATTTTAAAAATAAAACAAATAAATTATATCATTGACTAAAGTTGTTTTGAAATAGGTTTGGCAGTTTGCTCATAAACTACAACTTGCTTTAAAGGTACAACTCTAATTGTCAGAAATAATTAAATTCCTTTAAAATATTGCCTGTAACTGAGTGACAAAATTTCTGTGGAACTTATTTACATCAAGATTATTTGAAGATATGACTAAATAGGCATATTAGTGTCATATAGCTGTCATTCTAAGAACAGCTTCGTTTTGAAGTTGATTGGAAGCACATACTAAACTCCCTTGTATGGTGTAACTCTCAGTAAATTAAGTATTCTCCTTAACCTATAGATTTCCTTTCTCAGTTAAGCATTAACTTTAGATGCAGAACCAATAAATAGATTTTAATATAGTATCGCAGTCTTTTCATCTTAATAAACAGCTAACTCCAACTTGTAAATGTCCTATCTTAAAATAAATAAGCAGAAGTATGTCATGGCATGTTCTCATCTCAAGAGTTAGTAGAGAACTCACAAATATTGATGCCTGCTTCCCTCATTATTGCTGGATATAGTACTTCTGTTGATGGGAAATTCTTAAAATTTTTAATACAACAGCACAGCAGTTCTAGTGTCTGCCAAAGTTTATCTAGTCAAACTTTTTATATTATTCAATCAAAGAAGGCAGCCAACCCTTTACCGTACTACATAAACCTACTTACACTCATCTAATATAACCTCACAGTTACCATTTATCTCCACTTACCTTTGCACATCCAAATATTTATCTGCATCACCTCCCTATATTATTTAAGATTTTAATTTCTCTAGATTTTGCTATTCATGGATACTCTGATTTCACTGAAGGATTAAACTATACCAATCACTATGTCTTGTAGCACCTTGATGTAAGCATCTTTATAAATGAGCTCTAGACAATATTACCTTACTCAAAGCACCCTTACAAAGGAAATGTAGACAACATTGCCTCTATTGGAATGTCAAATGAGGGCAATATGGGGAATTTATGACAGTAAAACGGGCAACAGACATGTTCCCAAGGCTGATAACAGCAGACAAGTCTACGGGATTCAAGGTAATAATCCCTAATACTTTCTGATGAAAACCACAAAAAACATTACCTGGGGATTGCTGACTGTGCTGGTTTTGGCTAGGATAGAGTTAATTTTCTTCCCAACAGCTGGTGTGGATCCAATCTATTTGACAGCTGATCCCAAAGGACCACAAGGATATTCCATGCTATGTGGCATCATGCTCAGCATGGGGGCAGTTGGCAGAGGTACCACTGCCTGGGGGGCAGTTGGCAGAAGTGCCACTGCTCAGGCACTGGCTTGGCATCAGTGGATTGGGGGTGAGCAATTATTTTAATCTGCATAATTTGGCTTTATTTCCATCTCTTTGTTATTTTCATTTTCATTACAAATTATTATTATTAATATTATTATTATTATTTCTTCTACTACTACTACTTTAGATTTAATTTCATGTCATTTAATTCCAGTTATTAAACTGATTTTATTTCAAATGAAAAATTTTCTCTCTTTCACCCTTCCAAATCTCTTCCCCCATTCTACAGGGGCAGGAGTGAGCAAATAGCTGTAATGGCATCAGTTGCTCTCGTGGATTAAATCATGACACTGGGCTACATCAATAAATCTAGGAACATGGGAAAAGTGCATACTTGCAAGTTACTGATGTGAGAGAGGCATGGTTACAACTTATGTAGATTGGTATGAATGTCAGTTCATGGTGAGTGGTTAAACTGAATAATGCCCTGAATGAGTAATAGTGTGTAGAAACGTAGTACCTTTTTGTAGCAGCGGAGAAGCTGATTCAACATCTCTATCAGATCAATAGAAATCTCATTCATGAAAGAATGTAAAGTGTTAGCAAAGACTAGCTAATCTTGAATAAGCAATGCATTCACATTGGATATTTTCTCAAGGTCAACTTTAAGAACATGAGGATAGATGTCCACCTACGGTGACCAGCAGCCAAAGGAAGAAAACAGCAACACAAAGATTTTTCACCAATGAATATGCCTAATTAGAGCAAGGTATCTCAAAATATATTGCAGTGACACCAGCCACCAGGCATTTAAACTCCCATTTTGAGGACAATTGGTTTGGAATGGAACACAGTGTTGTTCAGGTCTTGAAGTAAATTTAGAATAATTTGATTTGTCTAAAACAATCCCCATCTTATCTTCTCTTTGTTGAAATTCTCTTCCAGAGCAGGAAAAGATATAACAGAAAATAGGCTGATTTCCTATAACTTTCTATCATCTGACATTTAAGCTACCTGCCTGGAGCAATAAGGCATTCTTCACAGCTCTCACATATTCATTGTGAACTTCAAAAGATTATGTATCTTCTTTCCCTAGGCCCTGGTGTATTATAGTTCCATAGAAAGATACAATTCTTAGTAATTATTTGTGAGGGGCATGTGGCATATATGAATGACAAGTCATATCCAAGCACTGCATGACATGCCCTTTACCCAAAGGAAATAATCAGCCCTAAAAGAATGCAGCTGGTGTATCTTCACTTAGAATATTTCATAGACACTGAGACAATCTAATCACTTTTTGTTTCAAAATTGTTGTAAAGCATTAGAGTAAAGCATGAATTCATCATAATTTCAAATTATTCTTCCCAAGGTGCTTCAAACCACAGACCTTACATTGCACAAAAAAGAAGCGTTTACATATCTTTTCAAAACCACGCCTCTACCCTCAATACTATTCCTATCAGGAAGCATTAAAATTTGAAAGTTTAAACATGATTCACAGCCCTATTATAGGACACCAAACATAATTTTCAACACTGGCATGCTGAGGTTGCTGCTGTTCTTTCCTTTGTAAAGGACTAAATCTTACTACACAAATTTCAAGGTTTCTTGAATGTGAACCCAAAGAAATTTGTCAAAATTGACTGAAGCATAAGGACCATTAAAAAAAAGTAAACACTAAAGGAGAAAATTTCTTTGAAACACATGAAATTTTCGGCAGTGAATGCAGACAACTAGGGTACATATTTATAGACACACTGAAGTATGCAAAACTTGCTATATAATTCAGAGCAAAAAATCTCAGGCTGGGATAGAATCATATTAACAGACATTTACAGGAACTCGCTCAGTTGTAGCCACTCAGGCAACAGGATTTCCTTTTGAGAGACACTTTAACCTTTTATAGCCATGGAGCCCATTTATGCAACCAAGGGGCACAGTAAACATAGAGGTGGCACTTAGAATTACATAACTGTACTAAACTCTCAGGTTTTCATAGTTTCTGTCCATTGCAGGAGAAAAACTACTGAAGTCAATGGAGATCTTTTTCTGAATAAAATATAAGGGTTTGATGCTTATACCCAGCCTCAAGCCAAACATATTTAAAACTTGAACACTAAGATGGAGGAACAGCCATATTCTGATTGTTGAATCTACGAGTCATATATGAAAAAAGATGCCAAATTTCCACTTAAAATGGCACAAAAAAAGAAGCAAAGAAGAAAGTGAAAGCAATATACTGCTGCAAATTTATTGTATTCCCTTGGAGTCAGCTTTGCTTGGCAGCCTACACAGCTTTTGAGGATCTTGGGGGAAACCTGCAGGTTGTGGAGAAGTTCTGCAGGGACTCTTGCCAAATTAGACTTCTCTCACTGAACTAGACTGATTTGAGAAACTCATTAAAAAATCAAAAGCTTCCTAACATATTTGTTTATGTTGACAGCCCCATTAAAATATAGGTGATGTGTTTAAAGAAATTCTCTGTAAATTCTTTCTGTAGGAGAAATGCACTAGCTTCAGTCGTCTTATAGCTCCTGTCCCAATGCTATGCTTCACAGCAGTACTGCAAAAAACCCCACACAACCAAAAGCATCAAATAAACATGGTTTGCAACAGCAGAACCATATCAAATATCCACAAACTGTTAACATTCTGAGTGAAATGTTCTGTCTCACACATGGTTTCTTTGTATAGCACCAACTGCTTTCAGCTTTATATAAGCAACATTTTGGAAGTAGAACCAAGGACATGTTCTTACACTCAGGGCACAAGGAAGTGATCCTAGCTTACTTTGTGGAAAACAAGGCAGCATTCAGAAGAATACTGAAGAAGCATCCTTCTGGGAAGACACTTTCTTTACCACATCTTGTTTCAAAATATAAGACAGCTGCAGAGAGGAACCTTGCACTGCTTTAGTTTCTTGGACAGCCAAGCAATGGTTTTTTAATAAGAAATAATTCCCAGAGCCAGAACAGCCTTGTATTTTCTACTGTGCATTTTAATATTTTCAAAATGAAAACTTCAGCAATAAACTCACTTGATTTCCTGAGTCTGAATCATCATTAGTAACCATTGCATCTCTACTGTGGAGCTCATAGAAGCATGGGCCTAAAATGAGCCCACCCTTATGAAATAATAATACAGTAATAATGTATATGCATATATGTACGTTAGAGCACTATCTACTCTTGGCAGCTAATGCTGTATTTAATAAGGCTAAGTTCTATATCACGTAAATGAGGCAAGATATAAAAGCATATCTATCTATCTATATATATGCATATATATATGCATATATAAAAATATATATCATTTAAATGTATATATAAATTATATAAAAGATAAATGATGCTCAAGATTTATCAGTACCTCCAATTTTCAGGAAAAAAAAAAAAGGCAAAGTTTTTGCAGAGAAAATATTACAGACCAAGCTAGACAAATATTCACCTTGAGATTAATGCCAATAATAAACCAAGGAGAGAAATAATGAGAATAGGCATCAATTAGCATCCTGGAGACAAGAAAATTTAAGGGAAAGTGAGAAGTCCTAGCAGTCAATCTGAGTAAAATCTAGCAGAAAAAATTAAGAAAAACAGGAGGTACATCAACCACAAACACCAAGGAAAACAGCTTTGTCTTATGCCAAGTAGTGCAAAGAACAGTATTTTGGCTATTATCCAAAAAGGAAAATATTTTATCTTAAACAGAATTGGGTACCTAGGAGAAAGCAATCAGAAGGTCAATTAAAATTCTGGGACAATGTTTGTTTGGCTTCTGAAAGGTATCCTGGCTGCCTGCAATAGTAGAAAATTCAATGGCCTACAAAATCCCCTCAGTTCCATGTTTCTTGATAAATAGGTATTTTATAACAACTGATGGCCACACTAACTCCAAGAAGAGTTAAGTGTGTTGTTCTGAGGCACTGTTCTTGCCTCTACACAAGAACCTGAGAAACCTTCCTGATTTCCACATGAACTCAGCCCAACAGTACAGTGCTTATCAGGACTTGAGACATGGATAACATCTGTGTCCTTGCAGCCTCACACAGAGATCCAAGACTCTGAGCTTGCACTTACGTGCTGATTTAGTATTACCTGAACAATGGAGATTAAGAAATTGATGTAAATTTTAAATATGCAGATATTTTAAATAAATATGCAGATATTTTTAATATGAAGATATTTAAAGAGGCTACATATAATTTTAAAATATATTTTCGAGGTCATTAGCATGTCCTCTTTTTCTTCAACCATAGCCTTCATTACAGCATTCCCCAAACTACAGCAACTCAGGTCTGTCAGTCAGACTGGGGGTTCCACAGTTCATTCTGCATCTGAGAGAGGGTGACTGTTCTTGACCCTAGTAGAGCATTCCCATTGCAATTCCAATCTTCTTTCTCTCTCTTCACAAACTTTAAAATGAGCCTCTCACAAGATATATTTAATTTAGTGAACTGCCCTCTTTCCATTTTCTGAGTCTCTCCAGCTCCTCGTTTTCCAAGTGTCCTTCCTTTTGCATGACTGTAACCTAGTTGTGGTGACTGCTGGAGTTAAACAGTAAAGGTTTCTAAAGAAAAAGCTCATCTTAGGCAGCAAGAGAATCAGCTCAGGCAGTCAGGCACCATTTTCTCAGGGTGTTTGCTGGGCTTATGATCCTTCCCCAGCCTGTTGTATCTCAATGTAAAATATACATTGCAAACAGAATTAAAGATTTAGAACATGGGCTGATATACAGCTTGAGTAAAGAGGTATTAATAACCTATATCCACAAAAACTTCTCACACCAGCATGTCCAAGACTGAGCACCAAGATGTTTCCTATTACCGTCCGAGTAGCAGTTGCATCTGGACAGTTTTCCTTATCTCCTGTTAATAGGCCCATCAATGTCTTGCCACATGACTCAGAGATAACACTCTCCAGGAGCCAGTTCTGTTTAACAGGTGATTAAGAACATACCTTGTGACTCAAAATAACATCAGCCCATTGTGAGATGCTCCGCCCAGGGGGAGAAGCTAGGCATTCCCACCTGGATAAATCCAGGCATTTCTAGACAGAAAAGCAGCCTTTCCACAGGTCTCCGAGAAGACACAGCAACCACATCTGCCACTCCAATAGGACTGCAGCCACTCCAATTTGGACTGCTACCAGCACACTGGCCAAAGTGGGTGTCAGGTTGTATTCTGACTTTGCCAGTGGTCTTCCTTTTGTATCATTGCATGTATTTTTGTCTTTTTTTCCCTTTTCCCAATAAATTGCATTTCTGACTTGGAGTCTCTCACTGGTTTTGCTTTCAAACCAGAACACAGCACTTTCGCACAGGATTCCTGGATGGCTGACACTGCCCTCCCCCTTTCTTCCTGGCCTCCTTCCACTCCCACTGCAGATTTTCATATAAAATAATACAATTTCACAGTTCAGTCAAATATGAAAAATATTCAGACAGAAAAAGCCTGTTCCCAAAAATGCAGCTTGTAAGACAACACTCTTTCCAAGGGGAACTCAAAGTGCACTGCCACTGCTGACTCATTTCATCTCCTGCACCTGCAAAATAAGCAGTTCCTTTATTCTGATGTCTTTCAGCATCAAAGAGGTTACAGTGCAGCCTACTATGGACATATTTTGTTTACTTTAAATTATAGTGTTCAAATATCAGTATAGCTTGCTGGAGCTGAAGCTCAGTGCAAACTGACAGCATGGGTGTTTGTTTTACTTCCCAGATGAACTCTGCAGCCCTGCCAAGCTCCTATCCTGCTCACACTGCTGATGCACCACAGGTCAAAGCCCTCTATTCCTTCACATCTCTTCAACTGCAAGAGATTACAAATTGCTAAGTTAGTGTAGCTGAAGAATGCAGAAAGGTGTCTTCATGAAAAGCAAGTTTTCAAAGTAAATAGTGATATATATGGGTTTGTTTATCTGAAGGGACTGAATTTAAAGGAGAGACTCTGTCAGAAGTTGCTCACAAGATGAAAAAATTAGTTTGGATATGGACTCTACCATTTGAAAACATTAAATTATATGGAGTACACTCCATATAACTCCTCTATATTAGTCCTACAAATTTAAGTCAGATTATACTTTTCTTGTATTTTTTTCCTTTGAAGTTTACCAAATGCCATGTATTCTGCTTTCTGAAACTATTTTTCAGATCAGTCATTAATTTTATTCATTCATGTCTTCACATTTAAATTCTAAATGGGCTTTTTGATATTTTCAACATATTTTACAAAATTTTTAAGTCTTAAGTAATAAAATGTTAAAGTATTTCTGAGCACAGCACACATACTCAAAAATTACCAAGAATACTGGCCCAGAATTCCTTCCCATTTTTTCCCTTTACACGGAAAACCAAATAAAACAATATTGCTGTGTTTATACACTAAAAGTATTTCTAGGACATGAAGGATGGCTCAGTGTTTTCACCATTTGACAGCATAAGCTTAAAGCAATCTTATGGTTGCCAGAAACTAATGACTAGGATGTGCAACTAAAACAAGGAAGGAAGTAGAGGAATAGTCAGATACTGAGCTAAGTAACAATATGTCTCCCATTAAAGGGTTCACTGAAAAGCTTTCATGCATGTAGTGCACACAGCTAAAGTACTTTTAAAAGTCCAAGTGCATCATAAACACGTATTGCACCAGAGATAAGCAGTCAGAAGATGTCAGGTAACATCCCCAAAATGCCATTAAAAGGCGGGCCCGTAGAGCTGGGGATGGCTTTCTTTGGATTTTGGCTTTGCTTTATGTTGTTTTTCAACAATGTGCAGCATTATGACTGTAAAACACTTACATTTTGTGGTTTATATGACTGAGAATGTCTTCCAATTTTCCCATCTCACAGACTTTGCTACATTTTCAGACACCTGGAAAATCAAGACCAATTAAATGAACTTAGGCAAAAAAACTCAAAAACACAAAAAAGCTGTAGCAATGAATTTCCTGATAGCAGGCATGTAAATCAAACATTTTCTTCTATGCATCTAGAAAAGTAATTACTTTAGATTTTGTTAACTGTTGAGTGTCTGCTTCCTGGACTCACCTCTATATACCCTTGTATTTTTATTTTTTCAGTACTAAAAATATAATAATCTAGCCTTCTATTCAGTGAAAGAAACAGGGATTAAAATATATATGAAATAAAATTCTGTTTGGTGGAAAGACACCCTCAAATCATGTCAAAATATTCAGGTGAAGTAATCCTTTCAAGAAAAAAAAACACATTTGCAGCCTGCAGGGGAGTGCCGACCCTGAGCCTGTCTCGATGAGCATGGGGGTTCTGTATGGCCCAACAGGGAATATGAGATTCAGTTGGGAATTCTGGTTCTCTGATGTAATGGAGTCAGCCACAGAATTTCAGTAGTTTTATAAGGCATTCAGTGTCTGTGAACACAAGTTTTAATTTTGTAAAATTGATGGTTACTGTTACCTAAATAAGCATATATATATATATATACCTATGTATATGTATTGGCCCTGTAGCCACACAGCATAAATGTAAGCACTGGGTTAACTATTTGGGCCATAAATAATTAGGTTTCTTTCCCCTGTAACCAGGAGACTAAGAAAGACAACCATTATAATAATATACTATGAAGTTCCAGGAGCTCCCTACTAAAAGATTGTGAGGTGCTTAAACAGATGTAATAGTATGAAATAATAATTTATCCAGAATAATTCCATTAAAAGCATCAAGGTTACAACAAATGCCATGAGCTTGTTAGCAGCCCAAAAGAATATGAAGAAACAGCAGCATCTGCTGCTGCAATTCCTTCCAGCTACTTATTTGCAAGTGTGACTTGCTAAAGGACAGAATCAACCAGCAGATTGTTGCATGCCGGGTTGGTTCAGTTAGGGGTTTTAATAATGTTAGTTAGCCAGTTCTATGTACCCCCATTTCCCTCCAACGATGGTTCACTCCGAGTCACTCACCATTGGAGCTTTCCCATGTCAGTCTTGTAGCCACCCCCTGTTCGTTCCTGAAACTTCTGTGTCAGTTACCCCATCCCTGTATTCCTATTTGTCCCGGAACCCTGTATCCAACGCCTGTTGTATTCTTGTTGGCTGCTATGGTCCACATCACTCCCCTGTTGCCTGTCCCCATTGGGCGAGGGGGCTTCTGCCCATGTCTGCCCGCCCCCTGTAAAACCCCATGCATCCTTTGTTTCACCGCCATCTTGACCATGTGCGTGCTAGGGGACAGGTGCCGCTCCAGGCACCGCAGCGGCCACACGGGAATAAACTTTCTCCAGCCACGCAGGACAAGGTGTGCCTTCCTTTGCCCCTTTGTCTCCTCTCAGCACTGGCTACAGAACACGGCTAGCCCATGCCAGAGGCTCAACCCCAGAGCTCCACACACACGCGGCAACCCCAGTCCGGCCAAGAGGCAGCGCCATTAGCTGGGCTCCCCAGCCGCCCAAGACTGGGGAGAAGAATGCAACGCCACAGCAGATGACTGTTGTAAAAGTTAGGTTTAGCCCTGCCTCTTTTCACCTCTTCTTGTGTAAGTATGTGTGCAAAAATGTTAGCAATTTTTGCTGTTGTTGTTTATATACTGCAGAAAGTAGTGAATATTTCATTCTACTGCTAAATTAACACCATACCACAATTATAGATTTCTGCCCTAATGCACTCTATTCTGGATTTCAAGTTCCTTTCACACAGGAGAAAATACATGTTTTTCTGCAAGGAGCTGCTGTTTCAGAACTCAGTGTTCTTTATCTAAGAAGTCTGAAAGAGATTTTCATCTAAACAGCACACAAAAAAGAGAATTTCTCAACTTGTACTTCAAACATTAGTTGTGAGATATACACTTACTTGAAAACATAGACACCACAATCAAACAAAAATGACAGAAAATAATTAACTCAATGTGAATGAAAAAAAAATTGTACAAATTAAAGTTTTTATAAATTTTTAGAACTGAAAAGACATACAGAAATATATTATTTGCAGGATTAGCTTGACATTAACCTTTTTCTGGTTAAAGGTATCTTCAAGTCTATTTTTCTGTTAACACATTGAGGTATTGAGGATTTAAGCAGCTAATATTTGTTGAACTACTGACTCTTCCACACACAAAAGAGTCTAGATTAATTACAGATTTGCAACATGAGTGCTAATATTCAATATATCTGGGGCCATTCACAAATAGACATGGTTTTAATGATGAAATCACTGGAACTAATGAGTGACAGTAAATGACCATGAAATCAATAGCCTCAGTATGATGAAAAGCAGATACACACTTTTTCACATTTATAGTTCTTTTGGGTTTTGTGTTTGTGCAGACCAGTGGATTTTTGTAATTTTTCTTTTATAATCCATGCCAGATCCTCATTCAGTCAAGCTTTGCAGTATTTCTGCACAGATCTTTTATTCAGAAGTCTCAGAGCACTTACTTTACTTTAACTCATGCTGGTTATTAATGATGATGAAATACCCATAATTTTTAGGTATATTTATCTTTCAATAGCTTTTTTTTTCCTGTGTAAACAAGACTTATGTTATGTATTTTCCTCTCCATTATTCCAGTTCCCTTCCTCCCCACATGAGATGTGCAACCTTTCGGCAGCTCACCAGAACATAATAGAGGCAATGAGGTCTCAAGATTAGTTAAGGCCTTGTAATCTTTGTAAAAAGCAGAAATGTGGATATAAATTTAAAAAAATTGGGGTTTTTTTAGGTCTACTGCTACAGTCAAAACCAGTGATACTTATATGACTGATGGGGACTGACCTTGAAGGGAAAATAATAGGTAAATATAAGTTAACACAAAATCATTCTATAATTCAGTTAAGCAGTCAATGAATGGATGAACACCACATGAAAACCTTCTTTAGGTGTGGTGTTCACAGATCTTTTTTAATATTTGGATCAGTAATAAAATCCCATGATCCTAGGCAATATTTTACATTGGATCCATTCAGGCCAGCATCCAGGAATGCATTTAACAGAATGCATGTATGTCCATATCTTTCCTATTCAGTACAAAACCAGCCCTATTCTCAAGTTATTGTAATCAGCTGCCTGAGCATAAATGTACCATCACCCTCTGCTGGAAAGAGTTTAATCTACAGTTAGAGACAGCTACAAATGCTAGATACAGAACAAAACTTAGGCACACAAATCAAAGGTTACAACACATCGTTTTATAGATAATTATCACCTATAATGATGAAGATAATTGCACTGGACATTTGCAGCATTAGATTACATCCTTTAGATAGCCCGTGATTATTGGTTAAAGTGAAAACTCTATTAATGAAATATTAATTATAAGTAATGTTTTTACCAATATATTACCTCAATCAACAATTAAGAAAAATTTTCAATCCTTAAAACATATGTACAGCATTTCCACATTTTCAGAATTAAAATATTTGAACTCCTACTCCTTTCTTTGAATATGTTACTGGTTAAATTTAGTGGAAGTAGGGTTGTTTGCTCTGTTTGTGATATTAAAGAGCCATGGTAAGCAAAGAGCTCTTGATGGCCGTAAAACAGACCTAATAGAAATTTTAAAAAATCATTGAAAGCATGAGACAAATAGGAAAAGCCAGCTGCTCACATACCAAGGCTGAGAGAACTAAATGTGTAACAGATGGTCTAGACTACCTTTGGCCATCAAAATCATGCCCAAACAATATACTACCCAGTTGTGCAGAAGAGTGGAAAATCATATAGATACAAGTGAAGAGAAACACATAATGGCTTGAGGGTTCTAGCAATGAATGTCTTTTCATGAAACAATGTTAATGGACCACCAGCTCTCTCTGTGAATCTCTTTTGATTCAGACCTGCAAGCTATAAAAACTGTCCACTCTCTGGAAAAATGTGAGATGAAACATGATATGAAAACTAGTTGCATTTCTGCTGTTAAAATAATGTTATATATAAACTGATTTTGTGTTTCCATGTGGAAAAATGTATGCAGTTCTAGTCTCTCTACCTTAGAAAGAATTAGCTGCTACAGACATAGCTGCAGTTGTGTGATTAAAACATACCAACAGCACAAGCATAAGGGCATATTGGAAGGAAGATGAGCATTTTTAAAATTTTATGGCAACATTTCACTTAATTTTCAGCAAATCTTGTCACTGTATTGGCATCACTTGTTCCCAAATATAACAGCCCAGCTTGACAAAAAAAGGTTTAAGTATCTCACTCAATGGCACAGGCATTTATGGAGAACATGGTAGATGATATGGTAGTGTGGTAAACCCTCTCTCAGGCTCCAGTAAGCATCAGCTGGAAACAGTAGAGGACAAGTTCAAAACAAGTATGGCAAGGTGGTTTCCACACAGTGGTCAGCTAATGGTGAAAATCCTTTCCACAGCTTGCTGTGGACACTATAAATTTTCAATGTCTCTAAAGAAAACCCCAACTGGACAAATTTATTGAGGAATAACACAACAAAGATGATGAATTACAAAGACACTCATCTCTGGCTTGATGAAAACACGTGTGACTGCACATTCTTACACTCTTCCCCAGGCTTCCCTTACCATGAAATATCACAGAATGTATTCTTTAAACTTGTTTTCCTTGATATGGTACAGTCTGATACAGACAGACTCGCCCCATGCTCAGGTTCTATCTAGTCCTTACGATGCTTAAAAGTAACCATGGTTTTTGTGGAGTGCTCTGCATATCTAAATGTCTTCTGAATATACATAGATGTGCAACTTTTCTCTCTCCCTTTGTCCTGAATCCCAGAATCATAGACTTATTTTAGGTTGGATAAGACTTCCAAGATCATCAAATCCCACCTTTCACTGAAAAGCACCTTGCCAACTAGACCCTGGCACTAAGTGCCATGCCAGGTGTTTCTCGAGCATCTCCAGGGATGGCAACTCCACCACTTCCCTGGCCAGCCTGTTCCATTCCTTTCAGTAAAGAAATTCTTTGTGAATAGGACAGTGCTCTCTCAAAGCTCACCACAGAGACAACAGATACATGCAGCTTATGTTGCCTCATCCCTTCTTCCTCATCTCACATACTCTCTTAGCCTCTAAATAGTCCAGTGGCTAGAGCAGTCATGAAGAGAGAAAAGACTGGATACATTCCTTCTTGGCCTTCTAAAGGGAGGGTTAAAACATAACCAATAAATGGAGAATGAAGTGCAGGGTTGCCCAAGTGCCCAAACAGTTAATTATTGCCCCAAGGAAAGATGTATTTTTCTATTCATAACATAATTTAAGAATAAAACACATTCTGTCTGCTGATCAGGACAAAGCAAGAAATGGGGGCCTGAATCTCTTAAATGATAGGAGAATTGAGCATAGGACCTTCACACATGGGAGAGGTCTACAGCTACTGAGCTGTGAAACACACAGAACAGATTGCCAGCTTTTTACAACAGTTTGAAGGAGATCTGTTCCTTCATTCAATTTCTTGCACAGACAAATCTTGCACATCTAGCTTCTAAAGAAAATCCTGTGTTGTAAACACAACACAGAGAGAAGTGTGGTTCTGAACAGTGAAACAAAGAGCTTTGTGACATCTTTAGGACTCTCCCTTTCTGGAAAGTCCCCTGTTGTCTAGCTTAGGAAAGCTTTGAATCCTCTCTTTCAGTTTCTTATTCCAGACTGTGGATCCCATTTGTGTCTCTCTTTTTCTATTTCTTCCTCTTAAAAGAAATTTAGACTACATAACAGAAAATTAAGAAATAAAATGGAAGCCATTACACATATCTTACCATAAGAGTGAAGAAAAGAAATAAAAGAAAACCTTTATCCTGATATGATGCTATTGTGATCTGACATCCTATTGCTAGAGTTTAACATAGAGATTGATACTGGCTACAGTTAACAATCCCAGACAATTCCTTATTGGCTGGCACTAACTGCTGAAAGACACTATGGACCAGTCTAGCATCAACAGGAAAAGTTAATGTGATTTTTCCAGTTCCATCAAAGTAAACTTGAAATTCACTTTTAAAAATAACCTGGTTCATTCTGACTGGGACTAAATAATTTGTTCTAAAAGTCCTCAGACACTGGACATGGGAAAGACAAATGCTTTCAGCAAAGAGGTGGTTTGGGGACAGATAACAGTAATTTCTTCAAGTCAGCACAAATGCAACTGAAAAAGGACACATGCCACAGTCTAAATCACCAAAGAAATATCAAAACTACCAGCTAAGATGAAGAACTGAGCAATGCTGATAATCTAAAAAAAAACCTCAAAAGATAGTTCACTTTTAGAATATTTGGTTTGAACTGAGAACAGCACATCTGGGAAGACAGGCTGAAATGTGAAACTAAATTGAGAGAGACAGAATGGGGTGAAGAGGTAAGCTTGGGAGTTGCCTGCAAAAAGAAGCTAGCAAAAGCTTTCACAGTGCTTTATATCATTCAAACATTGAAAATAAGGAGGGAAAAGAGAGGGAAAGTGGGACCTATGGATATATGTGAAAGAATTCAAATACAGAAGAAGAGATGATAAAGGAGGTTCTTAAGCAGCTGACAGAGGATTAAGGGGAAATTAAGAGAACAGAAAGAATAAAGATTTATCAAAAAATGAAAGAGTGGAATAGTATAGGAAAATGACACAATTATCCATGTCAAGAGAAGTTGGTTGAATAAATAGGATAAGAATTAGATAAGAATTAATTTCATATATGTATATATATATGAGGTGTGCTTGGAAATGGCAATAAAGCTGAATATTAGAAAGATAAAACATAATAATTACACAAAGCTCTGGAAAAGACTTGTACTTTCAGATGAAAGGATTACTAAAACATTTCAATTTATTTTGGTGTCTTTCAGAAATTTCTACAGCTCAAGCATGTCCATATATACTCATCCTTGCTATTTGATTATAAAACCACAGAGTACTTTATTGCCTCTCAAATAATAATACTTTGACTATGCCAAATTTTAGCTATTATTTTATGATACATTTCCAATTTCCATATTTCTGTTCCATAAAAATTTCCTACAAACTATGCTTATATAAATAAGGTTATTTCACGTACAACCTTAACAAATTAGCAGCTGTTATGCCGCTATTAGTCACTGAAAAATCGAGTGATTTCCCTCAATTATGATGCTGCCAATTCCATTTCCTGGCTTTTGTCTTTCTGGCCGATTCATTCAGCTTGGGGGAAATTCACTTCTGCTGTCCTGTAGACCTAACAGTACTGCACCACTAGACTATGACCTTAGAAAATTATGAATGGTCATGATCAAAAACATGGACACATTTTGGGGTGAAAGACACAGAAGAAAATTATATTAACATTAAATTGAAGAGGAATACTTCTTATAGCTCACCCATATAATATAGCAATGTTAATCTGTTAAAAGTCATGCTGCTATAAGCTACATCTTTTACTTGTATATTTAGTATTATGTCCAGTCAGCTCATGTAGAAACTATACTTCTGTGCTTAAATGACAGAGACAGCTAAAAGCAACAGTATTCTGTAATAACCTTATTCTCAATTCCTGCCTGAAAGCCATCTTTATTGCCTGAATTCACTGTCTGTGCTGGTAAGAAGCATAAGCCTAGTGAAACAGACAAAACAACAGTATAATCTATAAGAAATTTGGAAACCATTTTGAATACTTGACCACTTTGGGGAAAGCACATAATTTTTATTTCCAGTTCCAGAATGCTTTTCCAAGTGTAAAAGCTTTCAACCTTTTCTGTAATTTTTGCAGTGTAACTATTTGCCTTTGTTCTGACAGTTTAAACAAAATCCTTCAGTTTCTCCTGCACTTGCTCCAGGCTGAGATGATGCTTTGCAAAAACAGGTACCATCCAAAGGTACAGGTACTTCCGGAGTACCATCAGTGGCTTGGACACTGCTGTTAATAATCTCTAACACTGTCCCTTTAAGTATATATAAAGATATTTTGCTATATGTTTTGCATTCACATGCTTTTTTGATGTTGTTTTCTCCCTACAAAAGCAATAGGCAACTGCTGATTTACAGTCAGTATGTGATTGACAAATAGATTGGATTGTTTTTTTTTCTAGTTATGAGCCTCCAGTTTATGGCATCATAATGTGTGAAATGTTGCAAGCTATATTAATAATATTTATCTTATTCCTAAAACTTCAGTATTCAAATACACTAAGTATTTCCCATGTCAGGTGCTGGTTGCTATGATGATTTTTCCCAGTTTTGTCTCAAAAAGATCCTTAGAATTCTTCTGTCCTTTAATGCTAATCATTAATGAAAACATTAAATGACATTGACCATAACAGAAAGAGAAAAAATTGAATCTTTCACACCAAACATTGTTGTGATGCACTAAATAGTTATTTAGTTGTTGTTTTGCACTGGGTGATTGGGATTTTGCACTATTGCATTATGTCACACTGGTCTAGTCCACATACCTTTTCCCTCCCCCTCTTCAAGCCTCAGGTGTGATGAGCTCTCCCTGACCTGCTCTCCTCTCCCCTTCTCCCTACCTGTGCCTCATTGGATGGGGCCCCTCGGCTCTGCCCCACACATTTTTCCCTGGGCTCAAAACCCCCCTGGAGAACACTCTCTCTCTCTCTCTGGTATGCCATCAAACACCTTGGCCCCTGTTATCCCCTGAGGTGTTGCCTGGATCTGAAGTGGCTCCTGACAATAAACAGGATTTAGTCCTGAGGAGCAGAGCACCTTTTTTCTTTTACCTGTGTCCATGTAGGATTCCCACCCCGTGATCAGAGGGGACAAAAGGGCATTTCCTACAAAACATCCATTTCAGAGATGGTATCAGCACACGTCCATTTCAGAGATCTTACCAACATACAAGGCTCATTTTTACCAGTGTTAACCTAAGCCTCCTTCTTACAGTTCCTCACTAACCTCCTCCTTCTCTAGCATAATTAATATCATTGCTGTTACTATGCCAAACACTTAATGAAATGTAGGCAGGCTTCTTGTTTTCAGTGAACCATTTCAAGCTGAAAAGCACTAAGTACAAAGTAATCTACCTTTTGGTAAAGAGAGAATTGAATCAATTATGATCTCTTCGTATTCATTCTTATCACCTGCATAATTTTTATTAAAAATTATTGAAATAATATAGTAAGTAAACACCTGAATCACTTCTCTACCCTTTACTTCTATCTGGACATTGGCGTCCTAAACAACAATAGTGCTGCTGCAAACAACAATATCCCTCACTTTTTTGGGATGGAGCTAATAAGGTTCCTTTCTTCTCCCCAGCCAGTCAAACCTGTCTCCCCCTCACATACAGGTAAAATTCATGTCCTCCTCTGTGTCCTTTACTTGTCCATCTTCACCCTAACATTTGCTTTCTTTTTTGCAAAAAAAGATATTCAATAAATTTTCCTGTCTAGAAAAATTCACTCTGTCTAGAGTGCATTTAGTCATGGTTCATCCTTGCTTCCCAATACACTCACTTGTTTTTATGTTGCTCTCTTTGCACGTAGCTATGAGGAAAAAACAAACAACCAAACAAAAACACCCAACAAACCAAAAACTAAACCAAACCAAACCAAACAAAAAACCAACAAACAACAACAACAAAAAAAAAAACACCCAAAACTAAACCAAACAACCAAACAAAACCTCCAAACAAACATACAAAAAAAAAAAAAAAAAAAAACAACTGCAAAAACCACCAAAAAACCTCAAACAACAAACAAAAATCCTGCTTACAAAATACTTGCTTTGGGTTCATTTTCAGGGCTAAACTTAGCTTCACTTCATACAAGTCTAATTTTACTCCTACTGTTTCTGACTTCCAAGGTATACTTTTCTTTGCTAATCAGATTATTTTCCTGTCTCCATATTAGGTTCTTCTTTCGTCATAATTAGTTAAGGAAGTTAGACCTGCCTGACTCCTTACAGGCAGCACTCAGCATTTTACAAGATCATATCCTGCAATGGAATAAATCTGCATGAACTAACTGTGCATAAGCCTCAGAAAGAAAACAAGGTTCTTGATCAACCAAAGAAATATGTTCTGAAACAATTTCCCAACAGAGGGAGGACCTGAAACGCATTTCAGGAATAAGATTTCCTCACTCTGCGGAAGAAAACTATATTATCAATACCTAGCCTTTATTCAGTTTTTCCTTATTGAAAACCAAAATGTCTGTTGCTAAGCAATGGATATCTGAAGCTGGATGCAATCACTTATCAGCACCTCTTATAATGAGAGAATAAGCAATTAATCGGCACATCGATCCTCAGAGAAAGAACTACAGTGCCAAGGATGCCAAGTTTTATTGGGCTGCAAAGGCTACATACTGGTGTTTAGGATTTGCCTACCTTCACACCTGATGAGGCTACAGCAGGTTCTTGAATTTAAATCTATGTTCATAAAGGATGACAAAAATTATTATTGCCTGTTATTCAGGCAAAGCTGAAGAATTCACTGAGATTCTGAACTATCCATGCTTAATTAGTTATAGATTATGCTTTGCATATGATTTGGGCATCCCATTAAAGAATGGAGGTATTCCTAAGGCTGGTCTTTCCTAAAAACAAGCTAATTCTGAATTTTTTAATTCAGCTCTTGCACTTCTAGTGTCTCTGTATTTTATTGAATTTGCTGTTTTCAAAGAAGGGGAACAAACTCGTCTTCCTTATTCTTTCATATCTGTTTTATCTGAACACATGTTCTGACCACAATCACATAGCCTTGTTTCTAGAGGCTAAAGTAGCGGGAAAATAGTGTATTTCAGAAAGTCTTCCTTCCTCCACCCAGCAGCTAACTCTTTTAGTGTCAAGAACAGAAAGAAAGATGGGACCTGCTTCAACGCAAGCTTTTTGAAATATTCACTGGTTTTTGTGTCTTATTTTTAACTACATGATTATAAAGTTAAGAGTTTCCATCAAGTCAGATACATCTAAAACCTGACATTCTGCAGCTTTCCTTTTAATACATTATTTTTCTATACAGATGTGAATAGTTTTTGGAATTTTATGACACAAATTTTAGCATGTCATTTACTTACTGGTTTTATGATGTCTATAATAAAAAAATCACAAAAAAAAAGGCAGCAGGAGCCAGATTATTTTCAGCAGTATTAGTTCAGGCAAGAAAAACTAATATTTTACTTACAGAATGCCAGTCAGATGCAATTAAAAGCTATTGTATATTTTGAGGATTTCTGAGAACGCTTAGCTGTCACAGCTGTCTAAAAATATCTATCATAGGGAAATGATGGATTTTGACTGTTACCAATAAGTCTTTTAAGGACAGATTCTATAGATTTGCTCAGAAGACACATTTGCACAATGTGGCTCTGGTATTTGTGGATCTGAGATTTCATTTACCTTATCAGAGACAGACTTGGGTTTTGCTGGGCTGAGCAACCTAAAGAATGGTCTTAGTCTTCATATGTTCTTATTAGTTTTTTATATGTTCTATTAATTATTTAGTATGTTTTATTAACTATTTGGTATGTTCTATTAAAGCCTGGTAACTGTTCACTACATCAAGCACAATTCTTTTCTTGCTTTTTATTAAAAAAAAAAAAAAAATCTGTTGGTACCGCACATATAAAAGCTCTCAGTATATAGTACTAAATTAAGTGTTTTGGTTTTCTAAATTGCTTTACTCCCTCCAGGAGTCTGTGTATATTATCCCATTCATGATTGGATGCGATAAAATACACTGACAGTATCTTCATGAGCAGCCTGGTTTGTGAAGAACCCTTTGTGAACTTGCAGTGAAAAACATACCTAAAAATTTCAGCTACAGTATGACAGCTTGCTTGACTTTCCTCTTTATCAAGGACTACATCCAACTCCAAAATGTGCCAGTTCTATAGCTGGAAGCTGATGCTTCCTCTAAAGCTTTCATTACAGTAGTAGCAACCCATCTAAGAGGCATATAAAAGTTCCCAAACTCCAAAAATCAGACATAAAACTGCTGCCTTGTGATGGCATCACAGCCTCATATGAAGCCAATGATATTCAGAAGCACTGGCTTATAACAGCATTTCTCTAGCAAAATCAAAATTGAGAGCCCTAATGGGAAGAGAGACAGTTGTACCCTGTGCCCAGACATGCTCTAACATTCCTTAGGGTGCAGAGGGAACACTGGCTGAAGACAGCCACATAGGGGAAGTTTATAGTCCAGCTTGCATTTCTTTTTATTTCATTCCTAGAAGTTCCTCTCCGTGGGGGACCCACTGCTACAAAGTGGCATTTATTTGGCTTTAAAAGGACTCAAGCAGAGACTTGGGAGAGAGGTTGTTCTCATCTGTAACACAACTGGAGTCTAATACTGCAGCTCTCCTCTTCTTCAGGATATCCACATCACCAAGCACAGCAGTATCAAGGCTCCATCCTTTTATTCTTCTTTCTTACTCTAATAAGCTCTCAGTGATACCCTATCATATTCATAGCCAAAATAAAGACCATTTTCAGACACAAAGATCAAAAATGGAAAACAGAATCATAATTCCCTTGTTCCTTCCCTGTTGCTTTTACGTTCATTAAAAATGAGAAAAAAATCATCTGAGTCTTCATTTATTAAAAAAAAAGGAATTACTTATGAGTTATAACAAATAGATCTTTACATAAGCTAACACTTTCTTTCAACTGAAATATTGACTTTATTCAGATAAGCTTAAAAGACCTGCAGTATCACTGGGAATTTATTTCATAACAGAAACACAATTGTCTCTTTTTTTGCTTTATTGTACCATAAAAGATCACCACATGCTAATACAAAGCCAATGAAAAATTAAGAACCTAGTTTTGAAAATTAATTACTTTGCCAGAAATGTTTTCCCTTCCTTAAGCATGGAGGAAAGGTATAAAGGGTGCATGAGAAATATATTTGCCCCACAGTATTCCAAAAGGCAGATCCAAAATATCAGGCTATGCCCTAACCCAGAGAGGGGACTCTAGGTCAAGGCCAGGAAAAGCTTCTCTGAGAGCTGGGCTCTGCACTTTGAGTGCTGCAGCAGGAAGGTCTGGCCTGGGAGAGCCTCCTCCACAAGGTCACCTTCAGCACCTCTGTCCTGTCCACTCACTGCTGTCCACAGCATCCCTCAGTAACCAAATGAGGGAGTACAAAATTGTTCTTGCCAAAATATCCATCCTGACTACCTATGTTCAACAGATAATCAGAATGTCTTGTTAACTCATCACTATTAAAATCTCTGTAACATAAAGCAGGGAAAACAACTCATCCAGTCAGAGATGAAAAGCAAGCAGAGCTGTTTCAATTTTTCAGCAGCAATTCTGACAGGCACAGATTCTGTCTCAAAAAATGACTTGAAGTACTTGAGTAAATTACTTCCAACTACTTCTGTCAGCAGTGGCTGTATGATACACCTCTAATTTTCAGCCATTGAAAAAATATCTGTAATATGTTCTTTGAAGACCTCTGGTGGCAAAGACTGAGCACTGACCTTCCCTCTAATTTGGATAAAAACATGAAATCTTCAGCAGAGAGGCTCATGCAGTGATTTTGAATGGAAATCCTGTGCACATTCAAACAGCTTGCACAGTGGCTGACTGCAGCTTTGCTTTAAGACACAATTCCTGGAACTAATATATCACTGTCCTCATAATACCCAGCACCATGAACAATTGCTTAACTAGAGCTGAGCAAATAATTATTTTAGCTTCTTTTTATGCTGCATGGAATTACCTATAAATTGCAAGTACTGTAGACATAATATTAGATGAAAGAAATAACATTTATTCAAATAGCTAATAATTATTACAGCTTTCTTCTTTTGCCTTCCTTTCTGAACCATAGGATTAAGGCAAGAAGGGATGAATGATTATGACATATTCCCTCTTCTCCTTCACTTCAAGAAAAAAATCCATTTTCCCTTGGTTTTCTTTTAGGAGTTTTTTTGTTGTTCAAGAAGTCAACATGATCCAAGTCACTCTGTACAACTCAAAATGTGGCTATAGATAATTTTGGACACTATATGCCAACTAATAATAAAATTCTGCTTTCCAAGATGTAAAACCATCTCTCTCAATGGCCCAATTTCTGGCTTTGTTTCAGGAATTAGCTTGTTATCAACCTATCCAAATAGCTTTACTACTTCACAGAATCACAGAATAATGAGGTTGGAAGAGACCTCTAAGATCATCAAGTCCAACCTATGCCTTAACACCTCAACCAGACTGCACCAAGTGCCATGTCCAGTCTTTTTATAAACACATCCAGAGATGGTGATTCTACCACCTCCCTGGGAAGACAATTCCAGTACTTTATTATTCTCTTGGTGAAAAATTTCTTCCTAATATCCAACCTGTACCTTCCCTGATGTAGCTTGAGACTGTGTCCCTTTGTTCTGTCAGTTGCTGCCCGGTGGAAGAGACAGACCCCCACCTGTCTACAGCCTCCCTTCAGGAAGTTGTAGAGAGCAATAAGGTCACCTCTGAGCCTCCTCTTCTCCAGGCTAAACAACCCCAGCTCCTTCAAACGTTCCTCATAGGGCTTGTGTTCCAAGCCCCTCATCAGCCTCGTTGCCCTCCTCTGGACACGCTCAAATGTCTCAATGTCCTTCCTAAACTGAGGGGCCAGAACTGGACACAGCACTCAAGATGTGGTCTTACCAGCGCTGAGTACAGGGGAAGAATGACCTCCCTACTCCTGCTGGTCACACAATTCCTAATGCAGGCCAGGATGCCATTGGCCTTCTTGGCCACCAAGGCACACTGCTGGCTCATATTCAACCGGCTGTTGACCAGCACCCCCAGGTCCCTTTCTGCCTGAACACTGTCCAGCCACACTGTCCCCAGCTTGTAACGTTGTAGGGGATTTTTGTGGCCAAAATGTAGAACTCGACACGTAGACTTATTAAACTTCATGCTGTTGGACTCTGCCCATCCATCCAACCGATCTAAGTCTCTCTGCAGAGCCCTCCTCCCTTCCAATAGATCAACACAAGCTCCCAGCTTAGTGTCGTCTGCAAATTTACTAATGAAGGACTCGATGCCTCATCCATGTCATCTATAAAAATATTAAATAGAACTGGTCCCAGTACAGACCCCTGAGGGACACCCCTGGTGACTGTCCCCAGCTGGATGCAGCACCGTTCACCATCACTCTCTGGGCCCGGCCATCCAGCCACTTCCTAACCCAGCGAAGAGTGCTCCTGTCCAAGCCATGGGCTGCCAGCTTTTCCAGGAGTATGCTGTGGGAGACAGTGTCAAAGGCCTTGCTGAAGTTCAAATAGACAACATCCACAGCCTTTCCTGCATCTACCAGACGAGTTACCTGGTCATAGAAGGAGACCAGGTTGGTCAGACATGACCTACCCTTTGTAAACCCATGTTGACTGGGTCTGATACCCTGGCCATCTTGTAAGTGCTGTGTGATAGCACTCAGTATGAACTGTTCCATTCTCTTACCTGGTACTGAGGTCAGGCTAACTGGCCTCTAATTACCAGGATCCTCCTTCCTACCTTTTTTGTAAACGGGTGTCACATTGGCCAGTTTCCAGTCATCTGGAACCTCACCAGCGAGCCATGACTCCTGATAAATGATGGAGAGCGGCTTCGCAAGCTCATCTGCCAGCTCCCTCATCACCCTGGGGTGGATCCCATCTGGTCCCATTGATTTATAAATATCCAACTGTCCCAGCAGTTCTCTGACTGCCTCCTCTTGGATAACAAGAGGACCATTCTGATCCCTGGCACCACCTACCAACCCCTGAGGACAGTTGTCTTGAGGACAAGCTGTCTTACCAATAAAGACTGAGGCAAAGAAGGCATTAAACATTTCCGCCTTTTCCTCATCTTTAGTTACTAGGTTGCCTGCCTCATCCAATAGGGAACCGAGGTTGGTTATACCCTTCCTTTTACCATTTATATATTTGTAAAAACTTTTTTTATTATTTTTAACAGAAGTTGCCAAGTTAAGTTCAAACTGAGCTTTGGCCTCCCTGATTTTTTTTCTACATGCCCTAGCAGCTCCCTTAAATACTTCCTGAGAAATCAGTCCCTCCTTAAAAAGATGATACATCTTTTTCTTTTATTTCTAAGTTCCTTCAAAACCTCATTGCTCATCCAGACTGGGCGTTTGCCACGTCGACTTGTCTTTCGGCACACAGGGACAGTCTGTTCTTGTGCCCTCAAGATTTCTGCTTTGAAGCACACCCATCTCTCCTGGACTCCTTTGTTTTCAAGGGCTGTTTCCCAAAGAACTCTCTGAATAAGTCTCTTAAATAGGCCAAAGTCTGCCCTCCGGAAGTCCAGTGTAGAGATCTTACTGATATTCCTCCTTATTTCACCAGTTATCAAGAATTCTAAAATTTCATGATCACTGTGACCCAAGTGGCCTCCAACCTCCACATCACTCACCAGTCCATCTCTATTTGTGAAAAATAGGTCTAACACAGTCCCTACCCTGGTGGGCTTGCCCACCAGTTGTGACAAAAAGTTATCCTCCACACACTCTAAAAACTTTCTAGATTGCTGTTTTTCTGCTGTATTAAGTTCCCAGCAGATATCTGGTAGGTTGAAGTCACCTACAAGAAGAAGGGCTGATGATCCTGAAACATTGTTCAGTTGCTTATAGAATAAGTTGTCCACCTCTTCATCCTGGTTGGGTGGACGATAGCACACTCCCAGGAGGATGTCAGCCTTGGTGGCCTTCCCCTTAATTTTTACCCATAGGGACTCTACTTCATCATCATTAGTTTCAATACCTATGACATCCAAAACTCCCCTAATATAAAGGGCCACCCCTCCGCCTCTTCTCCCTTTTCTGTCTCTTCTGAAGAGCTTGTAGCCATCCAGTGCAGTGCTCCAACTATGTGAGTCATCCCACCATGTTTCTGTGATGGCAACAATATCATAGTTCTGCTGATGCACCATGGCCTCTAGCTCTGCCTGTTTGTTACCCATGCTACGTGCATTGGTGTACATGCACCTCAGCTGGGCTACTGATTTCTCCCCTAACACAGTCTTATCATCCTTGGGCCTGCTTCCAGACAGCCCAGATGCATCCCCTTCCCCCTTCAAACCTAGTTTAAAGCCCTCTCAATAAGGTCTGCCAGTTCATGAGCTAAAAACCTCCTGCCCTTAACAGAGAGATGTATCCCATCTGATTCCAGTAGAGCAGGTGCCATAAAAGTTGCTCCATGATCAAAGAATCCAAAATTTTGCTGATGACACCAACCCTTGAGCCATTTGTTAATGATGTGGGTTCTCCTATTCCTTTCATAATTTTTCTCTGCCATCAAAGGAACTGAGCAGAACACTACCTGTACACCTGTCCTATCAACCACTTGACCCAGTGACCTAAACTCCCTTTTAATCACCTTGACACTCCTCTTTTCAATCTCATCACTGCCAGCCTGGAGTATCAGCAGTGGGTAATAATCAGAGGACTGAATCAGCCTAGGAAGTCTCTCAGTAATGTTTCATACCTGGGCCCCAGGGAGGCAGCAGACATCCCTGTGGGATGGGTCAAGTCGACATACGGGGCCCTCTGTTCCCCTCAGAAGGGAATCACCCACTACGATTACCCTTCTTTTCTTCTTGACATTAGGGGTGGTAATCCATTTTTTAGGCGAGTCATAATTGGGAGGCTCACTGGGCAGATAATTTTCTTCTAAATCATCTGTTTGGCTCTCTAGATCCAGGGCCTCATACCTATTCTGAAGTGGCACCTGGCTAGGGGATGGGGGGCAGGAGGGATTTTTGTTATTACCACCCCAAGCAGGGACCCATTTCCACTCCCCTTCATCCACCAGGTGCCCCTCTATTGCCTGAGAGTGAGTGGCATATGAGTCCTGCTTGCCCTGCCTGCACGAACTGCTGTGCAAACTGCTGTGACCCTATTTGCCTGCTCCGGGTCGCTGCGCTCCCCAGAGATCTCTTATAATGAGTCACTCAGGAACAAAGGAAGCTCCACCTCCTGTTCCTGAATGGCTCACTTGCTCCTTTCCTTTTATCAGAATGATAACATCTACAAAATCACAAGAATATAAATGTTGTGAAAGTTTAAATTGTCCTCCTAGTATTTTTAGGTACTTAGAGGAATCTTTAGTATATCTATTTCTCCCAGATAGCAATAACCATTTATTATCAAGAAAAATAGGTCAGGCGTAAAAGGAAATATTCTTTCAATTTGAAGCTTGATTTCACAAGAAAGGAGAAATTAACATCCTATTTTTCAAAAAAGGCAGAAACGCACTTCTTCATCCACAGATTTCCTACATATACCAAATGTCCAAAGAGATGCTTTCTCTTCTCCAATACCATCAGCAAAAAGCATCTCTGTGCAGGAATATGTTTTAGCATTTGAAGAACCTAAACCTTTGAGGAATCCAAGTACCTGCAAGACACACATTCTCCTTAATGCTGAGCACTCCAGCCTCAGAAACCAATTTTTTCTTTATTTAATGTTGTCATAGAACTTCACCAAGCTCTAAGATAAAACCAAAGTGGTCTGATGCAGTTTAGTTCCCTCACGTCTTAGTACATTTCTGAACTTAAATATCAGATCCAAAGGGCTCATTACCATGGAAAAAACCCTAATTCTTCATAAATGAGAAGCAACAGTAACAAAGCTGATTTGTGCAGATATCTTTACATATTTTTAAATAAAACATATTTGGGGGTTTCCCCATTTGTTTTTTTACTACTGATGACATAATAGTTTGAATTATACCATCCCAGTAGTTCCTTGGTTATACTGTGGAAACAGGAGCCAAAATCAAAAATGTCAATTCCACTTATTTTGCAACTGATCTTTCAACAGCTAAAAAAAATCCAGACAGGGAATATGTCAATGTGTCCAAGTCTCATGGCTTCACCATCTTATAAATTTTTTTCTGTTTTAAACCATCCTATAAGCTCTTCACAGTCAAAAGTCACAGCTTGATCTCAGTCTGATGTACTTCATAAGCAACTCTAACAAGTATCTTGTAGCTCCTGTGTAAATAAGTTATGTTGAAGGGGAAACTATAGGAAAAAGAGCAACTCAGAAGGCTAATGAACGGTGTGCAAGATATGCAGGGGAGAACAGCACCAATACTGAACTTATTTCAAAATATCACACCACCACCATACAATTGTGAGTGAAATGAACATCAAAACTATTCAAATAGTCATTCATCCCTGATAAAGCATTATAGATACCTTTGGACTCTCCTAGTCTTCCTCACAGGTAGACAAAGGACATCAGGCTGGCACAGGAGTGTTGCTTTGATTGTAAAAAAAGGTGGTTTCAAAGATTTGAGATGTGCATTCTTAAACATCAAGGAAGAAAAGAATACCAACAGCTCATCTTTATTTTAGTAATTTTATATAGGCCCTCAAGAAAAGCAGTGAAGGCTGGTAGCACATCTGGTTCAGTGGAAAGGTTACAATAACACCAAAAACATTCAAATGTCTAAACAAGGGAGTTTCAACACTTTCAACAAGATCCCACTATTTTTAATTTACAAAGCCAAAACTAATCTCACAGAGATCTCACAGACAGATAAAGAGGATCAAAATGAACGCCCAATCAGTGAATCTTCATAAGGTTCAATTATCTGTACAAGCACAGTTTGTTCAGAATATTGTTATGGATTTTTCTAGAAGTGGTCTCCTACCATTTTATCCTATAGCTGTCTCATAGAAAAGAAGCTGACAAAGGTAACCTCAACTTTGCCTTGAGCATACAGGATCACAAATTATTTTTGTTGTTGCCCTTAACAGCACACTATGTCCCTTACCTTTAGTATGCACAAACAAAAAGAACTTGTGCCAAATTCTAGTATCAGGTACTTGAAGACAAAATAGGAAAATTGACTGAATCAAGCTTTATTTATAGCTTTTAATGCTGAAGTATAATACATAGTATCAGCAGACAGAAATTAAAAGACTTAATTTTATACACATCTGCAAAATATATATAATTTAGCATACAGACACCAACAAAACACTGAACAAGTTAGCTCGAATACTAGTTGTAATAACTCTCCAACTTCATGAAAATCAGTGTAAGTTCATTCATATTGATTCTTCTAGGACTGAAGTGCAGAGAATATCATAGCTATTAATATAATCCCCATTACTTGAAAAAGTGCATTTTAAATACTACTACTACTACTACTACTACTACTACTAATAATAATAATAACAACAGTAACAATAAAAATAATAATGATTTTGCACCCAGGGTGGTACAAGAATGTAAGCAGAACAAGTTTGTAGAGACGTAGTATTTTTTGAACCAAATGATACAGCCAGAATAAAATTAGACAAGCTTCTGAACACTTCTTCAGATCTGCAATGTTGTCTGAATTAAATTTCCCCCAAACAATTGTGGAGCTATAATTTGAAGCTTAAAGTTCATGGGAAACTTGCTATAGAAGTTGTTTGATCAACATGGTTCTAAAGTCAGTTCCCATTAATGCATACTTATTTATTTCTTCCTCTTGTTAAATTGCCAAATTTCAGCTGTGATGAGTGAAAAAGATATAGTTCCCTATACAGAACATTTCGAAAGTAAATAGGTAAATAATTCACTAGACTGTCAGTGAACAGAAATTAAAACTTGAGCTATAACCCCCCCCAGCACTAAGCACAATTTTCTTGATTCTTTCAATCTTGTAAAACCAGATTTAACAACTACACTTTTAATACTCTGCAGATCTAAGGAATAGTTTAATATGCATTATTTGGCATTTACACAACAGATGGTCTCAGGAAACACAATACAGTTGTCTCAGGTTCTAAAATCAAGATTCTCAGTTTTCATGGAAGTTGGAACAGTGGGGATTTTGTTAGTTGATTGCTAAGCTTGCAATCCAAAAGGTGTGTTCAGATGTACAGCTTCTATCTAACTTCAGCAAAACCAGGAATCTGAGCCCAGATGACTTGAAGCCAAGAGTGAAACAATTAGGAAAGGTGAGGGATGGTGTTACTTACGAAAATGATGGCCACAAGGAGATCCCTCTGTTACACTGTCTGTGTTAACCAGTCTCTTCAATCCTGAAAATTAGGTACTCACCTTCCTAAAATAAGAAGTCAAGTCATCACAATTACCTGTCCACTCAGAGAGTAGTGCCCTAATTAGACCATGGTAAAACTGTCTTCATTTCAATACCTGAGATACTTACTCCAAACTGGTGTTTGAATAGCTATTCAAGGTGAGCCTTCTTGACACTGCTTCATTTTTTCCCAAAAGATATCGCTCAAGTTCCTCTTCTGAAGTTACATAAAGTATTAACTGGGCAAAACTCAAAATCAATGTTCCAACGGTTAAGAACCTCTCTAGGTTCTGAAAAACAAAGATTTAAAAATCTTCTGCAAACCCAGGTCAGCACAATTTTCAGCAATGGCCTTCTGCAGTCTTGGAAAACTCCTTAGCCATGAGTAAAGCAATGCAAAGTCTAGTTCATCTTTTGGCCTCAGAAAAGGCCACTTCTATTTTACTGCATCTCTCCAGGATTGTCTTCACATGCACAATAGACCAGGGAATGCCTCTGAATATGAGAATTGCTGAGGGTGGCCTCTGAGTCTTTGCTTTTAGATATGGCTCTCAAGTGGTCTGCATGGACTTCAGTCCTTAACTACCTCTGTACTACTTGAATGGCTGATACTTCAGTGACATATTTATCAACTGAGCTGAGAATTTAGGGTTCTAATGACATACACCTAGTTACTTAGGTATCTAAAGATGCCTATAACCATAGATATCTAACTACTCTGAAGACAATAGGAGCATACATGGATGTCCAAACCAATTCTTATTATTCATTCCACATGCCTGAATGAAACAATCCATCTGCTCCAATTCTAATGCTTTGCTTTTTAAGATAGTTTGTATTGATTGTTGCAAATGGAAAAACCTAAGTGGACCTCTAAACTCTCTTTTAGAGATAATTTTTCTTGTTTAGGGTTTGAAGAATAGATTGTATTGAGACAGAGTGTGAAAAGAGAAAATTCCTAAAAAAAGATCTGCAATCATTCAAAAAAGAAAGTGCAAGTACATGGTCTAAAATTTTATTGCATTGAGTGCCTAATATAAAAATTAATTTCATCTATCCTGTTTCCAGGAAAATATGGAGATTTTAAATGGAAAATAGTAAGTACAAGGTCAAAAATTTCTCCACAGAGCCCTTAACACAAGACAGCTTATGACTGCAGCAAAATGGGAAGCTCCACTGACAACAGAGGAAGGCCAGTTATTTTGAGGCATTGCTGTGGCAGGCCTTTTTCAAGGATAGAAAATAAGCCTATCTGCAAAAGTGACATTTGCCCAGAACTTGAGATGGATAATGAATGGCATAATCCATATAACAATGGGGAGCAAAATAACTGCTCTGTACTCATCCTTTGTGATCCTTCAGCAGTTTTGTAAAAATTGTATCATGGCAGTAATACTTTAAGTTTTTTCTAATGACTAAGCTTTTTACAAATTACTTTTATTCATTAATATTGAATAAAATTAAGAATTTTATTCATTACGAATACTGTTCATCAATATAATTTTGGATTCTTCAAATGCTTTCAGTATTCTGTTAACACATACTCTGCATAATTACTGTCTTAACCAAATGTTTCCTTTTCAGTAATTTATGCAACAATATATGCCCATATTACACACCAAGTTTCTTGACTATGACAACATACTAAAAACACAATGAAAAGTTCAGGTTATAATCCCAAGCATTGCCTTAGGCCTCTTTTTGGTGATTTTGTCACAAAAAAGTATGCAAAACAAGTGCATTGCCCTGTGACTTGAAACATTCTCTTTATAGAAACGTAAATGCTGCATTTTTCTGTGTTTGTTTGACACACTGATTTGAGTCTATATTTGCCTTTTGTGTTTTGTTACTTGATTAGTGAAAATAAGCCTCAAATCACTTCCAAGACGATGTTTCTTCTGCTCATTTCACCCTCACTGTTTTTGAAAGAACTGGAGCCCTAAATGCATTATCTAAGGAAACACGAGTTAGACAAGCAACTGGTTCCAACTGCAGGTCATAATCTCCCTGCCCCATCTATCTCATCTTGCTAAATCCTCCTAAATCCCCTAGCTTCTGCTCCTCTAATCATGAGGGTTAGAAGCTGCAAGGGCTGCTTTTCGCTTCATTAAAATTTCCTTTTAATCTCTTATAATCTGTCAGCATAGTACATAAAACACCCATCAGAAGCTTATTCCTTCTAATTTCACAAAAGGGGATAATTTTACTATACATTCTATATTTGCAAAGTTAAGCTGCATTTCACACCACCATAAACCTTGGTCAGAAGGATGAATAGTTAAGCAGTTGAGCAAATGGCATTTGCCGCTACAGCTGGGTGCATTATTCATTGTGAAGCATTTATTTGGTGAAGTTAAACCTTGGTTTTGCTTATGAAACATCCAAAAGCTGATCCCAAATTATTTCAGTACATGGGGCTCTTTTCAGAAAGTACATTTGAACTGTGATGTTGCCTGTGTGCCCCTTGCGTGACCGGCTGCCTAAATCAAACAGATTAGTTTTCCTTCCTGAGAGGGTGACTAAAATTTCTTTTAGAGAGGAACAACTGGTTACCCAAGCAGATATTGAATAGGTCATCCCTCTTTTGCTACAAATTTTCAAAACTTCAGTGAGCCAATGAGCTATTATCTAAACATTCAATCCCAATTATTAACAACATATATTTCCCTAAAAATAGTTACCACCTTATAAGTCTATATAACTTACATAACTTTACAGTTCTGTAGCAGAAATGCCTTCAGATACATCCTCTAGTAAACCATACTATACAAACATTCTCTGAGAGGAAACGTAAGAGAGGTTTCACTCATGACAGCAGTGATCTACCCTCACTTTCCCTCTCCTTCCCTTTGTAAAAGTACAGATGGATGTAAATAGGAAGGGACCACTGGATGCAATCTAGTCCAACCTTCTACTCAAAGCCAGGGTAAATTCAAACTTTTATTACATTCTGTTCTCATTCTAACCTTTCCTTATAAGCACCTCATGACAGAATACGTTAATGTTCAAGAAAAAGGGAACTGGCAATTTTTCATTTTAAAACTGATGTTGGCTATACATTATTTATTACTATTTTCTTTGGTTCTGGTTTTTGTTTGGTTGTTGTTGTGGGGTTTTTGTAAATACAAAGCATTGAGCTCCCCAGGTTTTTAGAAACAAGAAATAAACAAGAATAACATGACTTTTATTTCTTGTATTACTGTAATCAGAAAACATCTCTAGGCATAAATATAGGTTTAGACCAAACCCATTTGGAAATATTTAAGTTGTGTATTGCATGAAGGTCTACAGCTCTTCCTTGAAAACAGATTCCCTGGAGCTACCACTTGCAAATTTGGTGAGACACTGTTTAGAAAGTATTTTCTCTTACATAGCTTTGGTAATATGTTTTAAAAAAAAAGAGGAGTGGGGGAGGGAGTGAATGAAATTGATGTATGTGTTGCTGGTTCTAAGTAGGGTTAATTATGGAATTATGTGATTCTGCAGTCTCCTCAAAATTTTATCATATGCTGTTTAGTTTGCTGCTCTCCCTGGTTTGTTTAATGAGTGTAAGTTCTGTTGAATTTTTTTTCAACAGAATTATACATTTACATATAGTATCACATGAAGCCAAGTATTAGAATTGCTACTCCAGTAAAAGCTTCAAGAGACTAACTACAAGTTTATACCAGTGTAAATAAGACTACAAATTCCATTCTGTTAGCTGCAGCAGAAACTTTTCAGAATATCTTCCTGGAAGTGACCATGAAGTAAGGAACATAAGGCTGCTCTAACTACAAATGACCTCCTTGTTTGTATCTACAGTACTATAAACATTTTCCTATTTTTAATTTTTCTTCTTTCCCCAGAGGACAGTGAAATGAGTGGGTGTTTATTTGAAGGAAAAAACTACCTCCCTCAAGGGAGGGGCTTTTCTTCCATTAGGTTCTCATCTGAAAGTCATGCAGCAAACACTTCTTCCATTCTAATATTTACATAGCATAAAGGAAAGCATCTGAATTTATAAAAAACTATAAATTCACAAATTTATTTGTAATAATTTATAATTTACTCAATTTTTGATGATGTTAAACATAATGAAGAATCTGCAAAAGATCTAAACAATACAGAGTTATCTTTGAAGTTAACAGTACGCAACACCATGAAAAGCTGTTATGAAGTAATAACTAATAATTAAAATTTAGCAGTAAAAGCTCCATGGAAATAATGTCAGCCTCTTTTAAATCTTCTGTCACTGATGTCAACATTGCATCCCTCTAGACTTCAAATCCAGCCCTGTACACCATTTCACCATTTATATGCTCTCTCTCATCTTGTGATGATTTGTCCTCTTCTGCCAAACAGATTATATACCATAACAACTATTCTATTCTCCACAGGAAACAATAACTGCAACATTAAACGATTTTGAAACTGCTTCCCTCAAAACTGGTTTGAAATTAAATATCCTATTTCTGTAGACGGGAACTGAGCACATTTATTTTAAAGTATTGGATGTAGCTAAAAATTCTCTTGACTTTCCCTAATGAAATTCTGTAACTTTCCCAAGCATGATAGCTTTCAAGCTTTCAGTAAGCCACAGTCCCACTCCTTCAAATATTGCTGAAGACTGCCAAGCAAAGAAAAAAAAAAAAAAGAATCTTGAAGAAAAACACAGTCAAGCCCTGGACACAAAACTGAAACAAGAAGAACTAAAAATGTCAAAAGAGAACACTTAAAAGTCTATCCAGCTGTTTCTCCTCCTGGCTGAGACCAAGCCAAAAAAAAGTTAATCAGATATTATTGATTCTTTAAAAATAATAAATATTTCTTCTGCTTCTGCCTTATGTTCTGAAGGATACAGAAATGTCTGCATGAATGCCTGGGGAAAGCCAGCTTGACTACCCAGTCCAGTCCTCCTTTTGAAGCAGTTCAGAAGGACTGGGATAACCAGCTTAGAAGGACACAAAGTATCTATTTCCCATCCTATGGTATATTAAGTATTACAGAACTCTTATAATAAACTAAGAGCTATATGAAAGAAAGAATCAAAGCTGCAATCACTGAATGAAAGAGAAAAATCCATACTATTTTGAACAAGCAGTGGCAGACACATTAAATTTCATGACTGAGTTTTTTTTCAGAGGGGTTTCTCCCTCCACAGACTCCAAAAGGGGTGAAACTACTACATATGAAACATCTATGCTTTAGTCAATGTTCTTTCATTAGGTAAGATACCTCTCTGGTTCTCTATTGAATATTTTTGAAGTCTGCTTTAGCAACCATATTCTTCACCTAATCTTCAAAGGAAGATTTAAAGGACAAGAAAGAAAAGCAAAGACCCCTTGGAGGATTTGTGAGGCTGAGCTGTCAGCATTGACAGGGGACGCTGCTGCCCTGGCTATTGCACCTGAGCTGAAACACAGGATGTGCAGTTCAGAGACACCCAAAAGCATCTAAACAGAACGACTCTGGGGGAAACAGGGTGTACTTTCTCAAGAAAGAAGAGAGGCAAGAGCCAAGGAGGATCCTGAAGGCTGGAAAGCCTGAGTGTAGAAAGGATGAAGATGGAAAAAAAAGCTTCTTTCACCTGATTGCTACTGTCTTCCCACATATACCCTTTCCTCTACACACAGCACCCAAAAGCTCTGGACTCACCCCTGTCTCTGAACACATACACACACCTGACAGCAGACCCCTCTTTCAGTCAATCTGTTCCCTAGTGGGTAAGACTCAAGAACTCAAATAGTACTCAGGAAGGTGCTTCAGTCCATCCTACCGTTTCCTAGGCATCTCTCAAAATGGAAGGTAAAATGGCAATATCACATTTGACATTGAAACTTCAGCCCAGTTCCTTCCATTCATCCACAGATTCAATCCAATGGCTTGCAACAAAAATATAGTTGAGAGTTATTTAAGCCATAATTCTTTGTGCACATATGACATTTTCAGAAAAGGTATATTTCCAGAGACAGCAGTTGTCCAAACACACAGTCATTATGTTGATTTTGTTTAGTACCTCTTAAACACCAGGCTGGCTCTGTTCTAATTCAGCTCACAGTCAGCATAACAATATGTTTAGAAGAGAGAAAAGCAGCACGCTTCAGAAGTTCTGTACTGCCCAGTCCAAGCAAAAGCTTTATTTGGATTTGTATTGTAATGAAACCTGGTGGAACGTTTTCAAAAGGCACGTTAGTATCTTTAGAAGTATAACAATCATCAAAATATCTATGTATCTAAATCTAAAATAAAATTCAATTAAAATTACAACTAGGATTTAGAAATCAAACCCATTATATATTTTTAAAAAATCTCTGTGGGAGCCTATATTATTGAAACATTAAGTATATAAGTTGGGTTTTTTTTAATATTCAGCTCCAAATGAGATTAACATATAATAATGAATATAGCCCGTTCCAAATCAATATGTTATCAAGAAACAATATAAAATTATACCTTGTTATTTCTTTTAAAGTTATAAAATAAAGTCATCTAAGTGAATATCTCTTGTCTAAACACAGTTGCAAACCTAAATCTTATTATCCTACCAAAGAGTCTTACTCAACTCCACCTCAATTTTATCTTTATGCCACTGGATAATTTCTCCAAGAAACAGGCAATGCTGTTTTCCCCATTCTTCTTTGCTTTCATTATCAACTCGAGAAGCTTTTTACAGCAAGTTCTGTCTGTGTATTTGCACATGACTTTCCAGAGAGTAGGAGCATCTGTTCCATTGAAACAACAGTAAAATATTTGACATGAGCTTCTTAGCTGTAACTGGATTAGAGGGGTTCATTAATCACACAGGTAAAACACTACATACCTTCAGAGAGGCGTCCTACTCTGGCAGTTACTACTGGGAGTTTCAGGAATTGTTTGGATTTGCTATCTGTGCTTGTATGCAGAACAAACCAACATTCCTATGCAGACAACAGGGACCAAGTCATCACTGCCTAATGCTGGTTTCTGAAATGGGGAAGACACCTGGGCCTGTCAAAGGTCATATGTAAGGAAGTACAGTATTGATAACAATCTCAGACACAAGCAGAGAGACAGAGAGACACAATTGGGAGACACAGAAATTCAGTGTATAGCCTTAACTTGGTGTATTCTTAGTGTCAGTGCTCTGTCAAGAAAGGAAGATGTAATGTAAGTCATTTGCAGCTGCATATCAAGCAAAATTTATGCTGAATAAATGAATAAACATCGACACCCACACAAAGATCAAAAGAGAGAAGGTCCAGGTCAATACCCACTATTTACCTAAATCTTTGCACATGGTTTCCCCCTACACATAGTGCCTGATCTATAAGGTGACCATTAATTTATTTCCACAGAATTACAGAGTTGTTGTGTAGTCCATTCATCCTCCCCAGGTCAGGGTCACCTACAACTGGTTGCCCAGGGCTGAGCCATCTGGTTTTAAGTATTTCCAGTGATGGAAACTCCACATTCCTCTTAGAGCAATCTATTCCAGAGTTCAAATGCCATTAGAGAAAGAAAACAGCCAAACAAAAACTTTCACATAGAACTTCCTGGTTTTTAATTTCTGGCCATTTCTTCTTGCCCTCTCACTGGACATAACTGAAATAGGCCTAGCCAAATCTCTTTCACTTCTTTCCACCCTATACACATTGATAAAATTTCTCTTGAGCCTTCTCTTCTCCAAGCTAAACAATGACAGAACCTGAGTTTTAAAATTCCAACTCCTAATCACCTCCAATTACCTAGAGATGTGTTGGTGCAGAAACTGATTTAAAAAAAAAAAAACCTGACCAAATAAAAAGCCTTTACAGGCTGAAACTGGAGGTTGAAATGTAAATCTGCACTGGGACATCTCACTGACAAAAGCATGCATATTTGCAGTGCAGATAGTCTTGTATTATAAGCTGTTTTCCAATAGTGAAAACAATCCTATATTGTGTCCCTTAAGAGCAGTGATAAAGTGTACTGACTTGATTACTGATTTAAAGGAATGCCGAAAGCATAAAAAGAGGAAAGAAATACATGGAAGATTTCCTTTAAAGGAGACACAGATCAATTCTTCATTCTAAAGAAATTAAATCAGGCATAACTTAGCAGGAGTTAGAAATGCAATAAAGAAGATTCTGTAAGAGATTGAGTTCAATAAATTGAGCTTCAAATACTTATTAAAAGACAAGAATGATCCAAGATGAAGAATGAATGCTCACTCATAGACTATACAGCCAAAAACAAATGCTTCCAACTATGCAGAAATCTGGATAGATAAAAATTATTGCAGATCCTTATAGGTATATGGCTATACCATAAAGCTGCTGTCCTGCATAAAAGAATTATTTATCTTTCCAACAGCATAAACTATTGGGCATTTAGTCCTGCAGAGACATAAAAAAGTGCATGTCAAGCATTCTGCCTGTTTGCCTCCTTCAAGGGTTTTTCTAAGTCTTTGTAAATAATCTCATTATAAATTATCTGTTACCAATGGTAAAATTGGTATCCAGATTATCTTCAAAGCAAAGGAAACAATTTTTAACATCACATCTTCAAACTTCCGCTTTGAGACCAATGGGTTAGTTACCCAGCAGAATAGTATGGCATACATTAGACTGGCTTCCTTCACTCTGAATTAGATACAGATAATCCCTTTAATAGTAAACCCCTGGTCCAGTAGCAGTATGTAGTGAGGTCCACAACTTCTTCCCTTTGCACCTCAACACACATTAACAAATGTATTAGTAGCTGCCATACACTAACTCCTTGTAGCATGTAACTCTTCTTAACCTACTTCTAGATGTAGGACAGCCAGATTTTTCAAGAAACTCAGTGCTAAAAAAATTATTTTACTGTGTATTTACAAAGTAAACTTTACACAATTTGTCAGTATACTAGAGAAGGCAAAACCCCCTGTAACTATTACTAGCCTCCATTTACTAACATACTCCAAGAGTTCATGACCAGTATTTCCAGGGTCAGAACAGGGTGGGCTTCTTTAATACTATACTGGAAAGCTACTTTCATTATGTCCATCAGAGGTATACTGCCAGTATGTCAAGTTGTCAACAAACTCTCTCACCAACAGCTGACTCCAAGAGTTGCTCGTCTCAGGAAAAACTCACTTCATGAAGCTCCAGTAGTAAACCTTCATCTCTGCAATAAAATGAGTCTGTGCCTTCTCCAACAATAGAAAACCTGAGTACAGAAGAAATATCAGGAGAAACTTCAGCGAACTTCAGCATGACCAAGCAGGCTATAAATGTTGCAGTTCTTTCTCCTGTCTGAAAGGACACAGAGCTATCTACCCCAACAACTTGGTGCAACATGACCCCAAGTAGGGGTCCCCATCTCTTCCTCTCTGCTTGAATTTTCCATGCCAAGTCACTGCTTGCATTCTCATAATATGAAACAATGCAGGCAGAATTTTATAGATCTGTCAGCCACCTAAAGGTGATAAAACTTTTAAGCAAAATAGTTCAGTACTACAGAAAATTGCCTCATTATGCAAAACCCAATCTTATTTTTAGATTCCACCTTATGTTCCCTTGTGTTACACTTCACTTGGCCTGAGCAGAAATTAATACAGGAAAAAGGATCCAAACTTAGAGATTTCCAACCTGTGATTTTGAATTACCTTTTTTTGGTTTCTTTTAATCAGCAAACTCTAAATAAAGTGCTAAAGAACGATGTTCCCATGAGACTTAGAGGAGTACAATCATGGGGGGTTTCTGGTAGCAAAGCTGAAGAACAAGAACAGTGCAGCTTCTAAGTTTTCTGTTTTTATAGCTTTCAATAGATACCCAATATTTAAAAAAAAAAGTCCAAACAAAACCACAGCATTTCTCTTTTCTTTTTCTTACTTTATCATTGTAAGGCAGCATTAAGCACCCTGTACAGATGAGTACAAGATCACAGAATCATCAAATAGTTTGGGTTTGAAGGGACCTTAAAATACATCTAGTTCCTATCCACCTGCCACGACCAGGGAAACAGTCCACTAGAACAGTTCTCTCTAAGCCCCATCCAACCTGGCCTTGAAGATGAAATATTACTGTACAAAGCTGCATACATTACAATGTCTCAACTTAGTCAGTCAGTGACAAAAAAAGTAGAACAATGCCTGTCAGTTTTTTCCCAGTAGAAGGTGAAACAGTGCCACCCATTGTTTTTCCAGAGTATCCCCTGCTGCAGAAAGCTGAAAAAAGCTAAATCGGTACTTCACATTCACTAGAGCGGCAGCTCCTGTTAAGCCTTTCTCCCTCAGTCCCAGCACTCGCTTTTACTATTGGCTGACACATCTACAGTGATATTTCACTAGGAAAGCTGCACAAGGGAAAATTCTTTGAACTTGTTCTACTATAGCTGAAGCCTCAAGAGAAACAAAAGGCTGAATCACAGAGAAATTAGTGGGTTTTATCCCTGGGAGCAGGAGTTTCTTTGACTGTACCTGTCAGTTTTCACAACCACTAGTTGTATGGAACTCAAGTGAATCTCAAGCTGAAAAGAGTAACATTATTACACCTCCAATATGTTACACATATTGCACACTGTAATATATTATATAAAATTACAACTGTAAAAATTGCTGTACGGTCTAAACATCCAACTGCTTTTTTTATATCCTTCCATTCATTTTTTATCATCCCTTAATCACACAGGACAAGTATCAACCACTCCCTCTTAAGCTAGGTCACAGGTCATTCTGTATAATCAACATTCTTACCCACCAGTTTATTTTCGGTTACTATAAAGAACGTTTATTTAACCCAAGGGTCAGAAAATATTAGAACTGGTAACAATCATGCATTGTTGAGACAAAAAGAGCACTTAAGGACTTCTCTTAGAAAATAACAGTGCTTGTACACATCTTACTTACCTTATCTCTGGATGGTGGAGAAAGTAGCAACGTTTCCCAACATAGTAAAGTACCGGTCACGTAAACATCTGCAACTACTTGGTCTTCCATTAACAAAATATTTTGTGAGCCACTTTACAACAGAAAGTGGCCTGTTGCTTATACTCAAGAATGTGCAGGCCAGTATTTCAATTATTCAGGACTCTGTTTAACAACAAACTACTTGCCGCTTCAAAAGACCACAGGAAAATTCAAGAAAAGTCAAGTAGAGTGGATGAAATTATATAAAATTCTTGGCACATTTAGTTATCTCTGAACCAGTTACACTTTGTTCATCGCTAAATACTCCTAACCAGTCATTATATCTTGGCAGTGCCTGTTTCAATAGGACAAGGTGAGTAATGTTTTAAACTAAAAGATGGTTGATCCAAGCTAAATACACTCAATAGTTTTTTACAATGAGCATGGTAAAAAAGGCTGCTCAGCAGGGTGGTAGATGGATGCCCCATCCCTGGAAACATTCACAGTCATGATAGACAGGGGTCTGAGCAACCTAATCTAGCTGAAGATGTCCCAGCTCATTGCAGGCTTAAATAAATTACCCTTCTAACCCAAACTATGTCTGTACAGTGTTGTATTTTATGATTCAGACATCCTAGCTGTGGCTGGGGCTCAGCTGTGGTCTATTAAAAACAATTCTAAGACATACAACTATCAGCAATGAAAACTCAAGATACCAACAGCTGAAATCAAGGACCCACACTAAAGAGAAAACTGTAGACCTCCAAATGCATTTCAGAGTTCTCTCAAATGGTTCTGGAGGTGACAGCTTAAAACTGTGTATGCATGTTCACAACATAATCTTTGGAAGCAAGTTTCATCATGTCTGCACTACCATGTCTAAAGATTTCTCTTACTGTGTAACTAAATTGCCAACCATTCATTAAGAAATACTTTTTATTCTGAGCTCACTTTCTCTTTAGAATGAATAAGCATCTAACTCAGGCACCAAATTAGAAATTTATTACCAGTGCTGAGTATCAAGACAGATATTTCCTAGTGATACTCAGATGGCCATATGAATTAATAGTTTGTTATGTCAGTTTAACATGGACTTGTGGATCTGCTAAAAAACATGCTCACATGACACTGAATTAGCAGAGAAGGCTTTAAAGAGTAAATACACAGAAGACTTTACAGTATTCCAGCCATTTATTTGCCAGTGTACAATATACATTTAAAAAGAAAAAAGAAAGAAGGCCCAAATAACATAAAATATGTATATAGTGTTTGCTAGACAAATACCTGACTAAAATCAAGGCATAGTATAGCTCATACTTCATGGAGTAACAATGAAGTTGAGGCACATTACGTTTGCTTTAATGGTTTACAACTCTTTTGGTCTGTTTAATAGAAAATGAACCAACTGAAGCAGAACTTCATCATTAAAGCCTTTCACATTACTGTCTTCCACAACATCATAGAGAGGCTTACTGTCTGTACCCCAACAAATATTCTTTCGAGGGTTGTTTTTAATAGTTTCTGAAGTTAGTGCTAAAGTATTTAGCTGGTAACAAAAGAAAGCAAAATATTTTCCATCAGTAACTACTGCCTGCGATACAAAAGGACGGGTCACATCTGCTTCATTCCAGAATCCTACAAAATAAACAAATACAACAGAACTTAGATTTCTATCAGCACACAGACCTAAACCCTAGTCCCAAAACAGAAAAACTCTGGGAATTGCAGCAGCTACATAGTGGGGAAAAAGTCCTGTCTGGTTTAGCAACACAAGCATTTTTCATACAGACTAACCAAAACACAATCACCAACAAAGGTTATGTCTAAGATCAGGGACACAGAGGCATACTTGTATTTTGTACACAGCTCCCTATTAGCAGTTGATTAAAATCACTCACTGATCAGCCAAGTGACTTTTCCAAAGCAGTTATGTTACTTATGCATCCAAAGTCCTGCAAAGGAGCTGAGGGAAAATGTCTTTTTACTACTTTACGGCTCTCAGATGCAGTGAGCATTTGTTTCACGACAAAAACATGCACATATATGCACAAACACAACTGACTATAGTAACCAGCCAGACACCAAGAACCCTATGTCAGTAAGTGTATTTTAAACAAACCCCACTGAGCACTTGTTAAATATGTTAAAAATATTTACATATTTATGCATGTGCACTGGTATATACACAGATATTTTTTAAGAATGTTACTATTATGTACCACAATGCTAAAAAGCGTTACAGAAGAAAAGTCATAGATTTGAATAATGCTGCTCTTACAACTCATTATGTGTTCACAGCTGACCAACTCTGAAGACAGGACTTATTCAGCTTCAGTATTTTACATCCATAAAGGAAGCTTTTTAATACCCCAAGAAAAAAATTCATGCAGAGCCAGCAGTATACACTACAGCCAGAGAATTTTTTTATATGTGCTGTTTCTCAAGTGAAACTACAAGCCATCAGGTGTCTTATGCTAACACTAGACAATAATTGTATTTACGAGAATATGTGAAAGACTGATCTGGTCTAACCATCCAGGTCTTCTGGGACTTTTTTTAGAAAAATGTAGGCATAAAATCCCAAGGTAAGGCTGCTGACATTTTTCTTTCATTCCTAGTATTTTCATGGAATTGAAATTATTGAAATAAGTGCTAAGCAACATAACTATTCCAGAAGGAAAAAAAAAATCAAAACTGCTTGATGTCTACCACATTTCCCTCTTAAGGAAGAAAGAGCAAGTGAAAGAAAGTGAAATTGAGATTTTTGTACAGGCTTACTATTATATACAGAAAAATATTTTTCTCTGTATTTAATTCCCCTGTATAAAAATACTCCAAATCTTAACTAACTCTTTTACTAGTTCAAGTACATCTGTAAAGACTTATTTAAAAGACAGTCTTCAGGAAAAAGAAACTCAAGAAAAAGGTGGTGGGGAGAAAAGGTTAAAAATCTTTACAGTAGGCATTCATAACCAGGAAAAACTTGTTCAGCTAACTATCTCACCTTGATACATTGCTTGTGCTGCTGTCCAGGCAAAGAGACTTGCAATTCCATTTGATCTATAAACAACTTCGATCTGATCCTCAAGACGCGCTTTTATAAACCTCTCCCGCCTCAGTTTGTCAGGAAGGAGATGGAACTGGGTATGTCCATAACAGCATGGATCTGCAACCTTTGATCCTGAGTTCCCCAAAACACAATTACCAGTCAGAGAGAGAACACTCTTTATTACACATACAAACACATACTTCACTATCAGACTCTAAAACTAGAACCCCTACTATAGATCTGTGAAGAGCTGCCTACTTCCAAAAGTCAAGAGTTCACATCCTAAAATAAGAATTTCCCTGGAGATGTATCAAAATTCAAAGTTCTGTGTCAATTTTCTATTCAACTAAACTTTTTCAAGCAATTTTGGACACACAGGAGAATGCTACTCCCCTTTGCCTAACTCACATGAAATCTCACCAGAGATCTATATATTACATGAATATATATACAGTATACTTAAAAACACACAACTTTTTCTGGTAATGGGAGGAGAAAGATTGAGGTGGCATTAGTTTCGGGTTGGTTTTTGTTTGATTGGTTTGTTGGTGTTTTTTACAAAAAAGAAGTCAATATTTCACAATTAAAAACTCTTACCTATAAATACCTTATTTTCATACTGTTTTTTGAACAATGGCAGTTTGGATGGCTTGTGATCAATAACAGGAACATCTCCAAGATTTGACTCCAGGGGTACAACCTTGAAGACAACAGAAGAAAGAAAAGTCCTGATGTAAGACACACTTCTGACATCAGATCCACTGTAATACCCTACAAGTTCTGTAAAAAGTCCTGTAAACATAAAAGTTTACAGAACACACAATGGTTTTCTGTTTGGGGTGGAAACTGGACAACAGAGACCCTCAGTAGCTACACAATTACCATTATATAAACCAGCAAGAAAAACATTACAATACTGAAACAGAACATACTTCCACCAAACTTGACATTCAAGAAAATAACTGCCAAGCAGTAACAAGAGGCAGGAATGCTCACACTCATTTTATATGTGCATTTACTTTTTTTTTTTTACCTCCACTCCTATTATTCTCCTCCAGTGAGAATGTTCCACAGCACATTATTCATTCTTGCCTCTGTTTCCAAGCAGAGAATGTTAAAAATTCAATTTAACTAAATATAACAACGTGCAATTTAAAGTACAAAGAGGATCAAAAGTTCAGAAGATTGGCTCAATACCTACGAAGCCATTACTACAATACTGTAAGGGTATTAAAACTTGAAAATACCCAAATGTACTACATACTGATTAAGTAGGTCCTCCACAAACCACCTCTGCATGGTTTCAATGGTTGTCATAAGTCAAAGTGAAAATGCACGATATTAACTTGCTGTTGAAAACATCCCCACCTCGGGAAGCTGCTTTGGTACACGGATCTGGAGATGCGGGTTATCATCTATTTGGAATCGCACAGGATCAACTCTACCCTTTCGATGTCCGTGAACAACAACTTCCTTACCGTGATGCCAGTAATAGTTAACTTTAGGGTTTAGATCTGAAACAAAACAAAAAACACAAAAACCCACTGATTCGCCTCTTGCATTTAAAACCCTCCCAAATTCTTCTGCAGCTGCAGTCAGATACAACACCCAAAATCCACGTAGAAGGATGGAAACAAATTACTAGTGATGGTGTGAACAAGTGAGATACACAGCGACGCTCGTGCCAGCTCACAGACTGACCCTATCGCCCAAAGGCTCCCACGTCCCCTTCCCTGCCAGCCCCGCTCCGTACCGAGGGAGGAAGCTGCCAGCAATGGGTTACGACCGGACAGTGAAGAGGCGAGGGTGGAAACGAGCTGCGTGAGGAAGGGGCCGGGCGTGTGATCCTGGTCACGGTAGAGAAACGGCCGCTTCTTTTTCTGGTAAAAGCTCTCCTGGAGAAGGGCGTCGCAGGCGAGAGAGCGCAGCTCGCCTATATCCGGATACGGCGCCGCTCCCGCCGAGGGCTCCGGGGCTTCCGCGGCCCCCGGCGCCTCCGCAGCGGCCGGCGCCTTTGCGCTCGGCTTCGGGGCTCTGCCGGTGTCAGGGGTCGCTCCCGACACCGCTACCGGTGGTTTCGCGGCCGCGGCTCTCGGGGGCATTCCCGACACTAAGACGGTTTTGGTGAAACTGCGGTACCAGCGGTCGGCGTTGAGGGCGAAGGTCTGCGGGTACACCATGTACTTGGGCCGCTGCAGCTTCCCGTACAGCCGCAGCTTCTCCTCCACCGTGGCCGCGGCGTGCACCCGCTGGTTGAAGCGCTGCAGGCGTCGCGTCTTGGCCGCTTTGCTCTTAGCCGTGATGGACGCCACCACGGGCGGGTAGAGGGGGCTGGCGGGCGGCGAGGGGGCGCCGGGCACCGTCTCCGAGAACCAGCGCCGGCCGGGCCGCAGCAGCCACCGGGCCCCCAGTGCCGCCATCTCGCAAACTGCGGAACGGCGGCGGGGCCCTGTCCGCAAACCTGTCCGCGGCAGCTGATTGGCCTCTGGGGACCACGTGATTAGTCCGGCTTCCGGTGGGCGGGAGGGTTCGCCTGAAGCGGGGGCTGCCGGGCAGGAAGCGGCGGGGCCTTGAGATTCACGTGGCTGGGGGCCCCGCGGCGTGGCGCGGAGGAGCTTCTGCGCATGTGTAATAGCCGCAGTATGGACTCTCCCGAGCGGAAACTACAGCTCCCAAGATGCTTAGCGAGAATCGGCCGGAAGTGCCTGAGCTGGCGGCAGAGCCCGCGCTCCGCTGCGGGCGGAGTCTGCCCATGAGGAACGTGGTGTGGCGCTGGCAGCCACGGAACGGACTGGGCTGAAGAGACCCCTGAGATTATCGAGTCCGGCCTGTGACTGAACACCACCATCTCAATAGATCGTGGCACTGAGTGCTACGTCGTTTTTTCTTAAACACCCCTACGGCCGGGGAGTCCGCCACCTCCCGGGGCAGCCCGTTCCAGTATCTTATCACCCTTTCCGTGAAGAAATTCCTCGGAATGTCCAAGCTGAACGCTCAGCTATGTCCTCTCGTCCTTTTCCTGGCTGAAAAGGCTCGACGGAGCATACCTGCTTCCATTGGGGAAGGGGAGCCAGCTTGGAGCCGGCTTTCCGCAGGCCGGGGTCCCGAGGAGCCGGGTCCAGCCTGGGCGCCTCAGCCTCCTGCTGCCGTGCTGCAGGGAAGGGCCGGCTGTGCGGCTACCCGCAGTGCTCAGTGTAAACTGAAATGACTCCCTGTCAGAGACATCACATCCTGCAACGTCTGGCTTTAATAAAGGAATTAAACTCTGCTAAAATACGATCTGTTACGGCCTTTGTTTGTAAAATGAAATGAGCTAAAAGTGGCATACCGACACAGCAAGAATGCCACAGTAACTGCATGTTTATCTTAGAGATGATTGGAAAAGTTGTGCGTATTTCTCTTCAGTGGACAGATGAAGTTCAATATTTATTCTTAAAACTTTTCTTCTGTCATTACTTTTTTAAGGTTGATTATTTGCAGTAGACGTGGGAGATTGGTTTTTTCCTGTATTTCCATGAAGTATGACTAAGAGTGGGAGTGGGAAATATGCATGGGATTTGGACAGGAGACACATTACATATATCCAGGATAATCAACTTTCTTTCCTCAACTGCTTAGCTTTCTGCTGAACTAATGATCACTGCTGAAGTGGTGGAATCTTTGGAATATAAAGGAATTTCTGGATTAAATGGCAGAGATGTATACCCAGAGTTTGGGTTCAGATTTTCAAAGAATATAGAATATAAAACCATTCTCTTCAGAAATTAGGTGAAAGTTAAATAGAATTTAAACTACTGTTAATCCATAGCTAAATTGTTCTTTAGCTTACAATTCATAAGGTATGTTATAAAAGATTTAAATGTTAAGTTTAAGTTTAAACAACTAAGTTTAGCATCAAGTATTTAAAATTAGGTTCTTTTAATTTTGAATCCATACACTTTTCACCAGATGGGTGAAGGGAAAAGGCCATAGATCAGATGACTGACCATTTGGGGAGCAACCACTCTTCCTTTTCCTCAGCTCACACACAGCAGTCTCCAAGTGCCTCCAAAAACCTGTTTTCCTCTTGATTGATAAAGGACACTGGCCAGATGTGTTTATGGAAAAGATACTGAATCTCTTGCCTTGTGATCACAGACAGCCAACTTAGACCAGTTGTTAAGAAAAATCACCATGTACTGTTCTTAGGCATTTTGTTGCTGTATCTCCTCTTTCAAAACATGTTTCCTTTGCTGATTAGAAATATTCTTCTCATTTCATACTTAAATGTATTTGTGGTCAATTTATACCTGCTTGTCATTATGCCATTGTCCTTTAGATTAATTATATTTTTATTCTCTTCAGTGTTGGCCTTCTAAAATATTGATGGAGACCAGTTGTATCACCTCTTAGTCCTTATTGACAGAGACTGAACAAGCTCTTCTCACACAGGCAGATTTCCATTTTACTACTCTTAAAAACCTTTTTCATCATGTTGTCAAATCAGAATTTCCTGCCTTGCAGCCATATGGTACTGTGAGCAACTTTTGCATGGGATATTTTAAATCCTCAAGACATTCAATACAGAAACTTATATAAGTGATGAAGTAAGTGAACATTCAAAGAACTATTTTCATCTTGTCTACTTCATTCAAGGGAATCGGCAACTGTAACATTCGATAAGAGATGTGAAGAACCAGTGCTATGCTTTAACCTGCGCTTAATATCCCTCAACTATCGACGTTTTTGTCACAGTTTAAATTTATTTGTATGGCATATATTCTAGCATCATTAATCTTGAGGTAGGAGCAGCAAGGGCTTGGATAAAATGTCTCAATAGACAGTCTAGTCGAAGATACTCACATGCTTTGCTGCCAGCTGTGTTGTAAGCTTTTGATAGAAGTGTATTATGCAGTCGTGGGTCTCCTAGTTTAAAGAAGCAAACTGACAGTACAAAAAGGATCTTTTTTTGCTTCTTTACTGAGATAACCTGCCATATTCAAATTACCCTATATCTATAAACCCGGAGCATCTAAAATGTTCAGAACAAATGTTAAAGTGAATGTCACAGCCTTAAATCTCTAAAATTGAAACTAGAAAAAAACCCTTTAACTCAGTTCAAGCAGGAAGGTCATTGGGGAGTGTCAGGTTGAAGTCCAGGAGGTAGTGTAGTTCACCTTACTGAAACTAGTCCATAGGAAGAGATGGAATGTTGCATTGCGTGCAACCCTGGGATGGGGATCAGGTGGGAGAGTGGCAATAAACCAAAGTTTTTGGAGAGTGCCCTGGCACTGCCGGTGCCGATCACGGGTGCCAGGAGGGACGCTGATGCTGGCTAGCTCTCACTCCTGGACTTTGGCACAATGCTACCCAGTGGCTGCTCCCCACCTCTAGCCACAGGCTGGGGCTGAAGCTAGCGGTTTGGCCACTGGCAGGAAACCCCTCCTTTAGCTGGCCTGGGCTGAGCAGGCACCCAGAGAGGTTTCTTGTCGTGGTAGACCAGAGAGTTCCAAGGGCTGTTGGACTCTTATTATGTTACCCTTTGCCAACTGCTTCTCCAGAAGCTGAGTGAGTGCACTCAATTTTTGCTTACCCAGTGGCCACAGATTGACCCAGATTGGTATATCTGTGAGCTAATTTAGTTTCTGGGTCAGGCACTCTATGTCAGTGACTGCTACTGAAAACCCTGAGGGGCTGGTAGCTCCAATTTGGCCCCCCACTGGGACATGCAGTCGCTCCCCCACAAGGTAAACCTGCTGTTAAAAACGAAAGGGCGTACATTTGCCAATTGCCCGTTGGGCCCTGTAATTTGGACAATGCTCTTAGATTGTCTCGCAAACTGGGTGCCCCCAACACCCTGAACTTTGCAGTTCATGTCTTGCATCTCCCACTGTGATGGCCATTTGTGTGGTGGAATGACCATCACATCTGCCCCAGTGTCCATCATTCCCTGTATTTTGTGCTCTTCACTTTTAAGACCACACCATATTAGGGGCTTCTCCTTTCTTACTAAACTGGTGTAATAAATTGAGAGGTCCTGGTCGTCCCACAATGACTGAGGCTTTGGAATGGCCTGGGCAACAACCTGGTCCCTCACTTGGAAGAGGGGGGGGTGGATACAACATACCAGGAGAATGACATGCTCCGGGGTAGGTGGTAAAACCCCAGGGGCAATCTCGATCTCTGGGGGTATGTGCTTGGTGTCCCTGACAACAAGGTACCTACACCCCTGCCAGCAAAGCAACTGGACCTTGTCAATGAGCGAGCTCGGGATCAACACAGACCTCTTGCCACTCCGTGTTAGTTAATGTCAAAGTCTGGGAAAGTCTGAGCCTGAAAGGCTCTGTAGCATCCTGTGAATAGAAGAACCCAGAGGGGCTGTTAGTCTGATGTTTACCATTGTTCACCACCACCCTATGCTCTGCCCTATTTTTATCATTATGCTAGGCAGGGTCATGCTCACGCCTTAGTTTTTTGACTTTTCTCCTCCCTTCCGTCCGGCTCCCCCTTTCCTGAGTGGAACTGAGGGAGCCTGTCCCAAATAGGGACACTGTGTGATCCCATGCCCTCTTTGCTCACAATGCCAACAGATGTAGGGTTTGGGTGTCCTTGGGGGTGTCCCTGGTGTTCTTTCTTCCATCGCCACTGCAGTCTTGTCAAAGAACTTGACCTTCTTGAGCATGGTTGGTGTCCTGACCCTTGCCTTTCTTGCACATTCCTCCACTGCGGTCTCCAACGAAGGCGGCAGTGAAGATGGAAGGCTTAGGATAATTTGCCAACAGTCTTCACTGGCGTTCTCAGATATGATTTCCAATAACAGGTTTTCCCTGGTTTCGGGTCTTGGAACCTTCTTTTCGATCACTTCATGAGCATGATCCACGAAATCCAGGAAAGACTCGTCTACCTTTTGTTTTAGGGCAACAAGACTCAGGAGAGGGTCTTTGGTTGGTAAAAGATGGAATGCTCTTTCTGCCTCAGCCTTGATAGTATCTAAAGCAGCCTTAGGGATCTTTTAGGCCTGTTGTTGGGACAGTTCCCTGTCACCCTCACCACTTAGTTACTCCAAGGTGAGGGGATTACCATCCTCATCATTTGCTGTCTCCTCGTTATCCCACAGAATTTGAAGGATGTCGGCAAGCCATCCCCACCAGGCTTTCAAGCGCAGTCTGTATTCTAATGGACACACAGACTGGAAAATATCTCTTTGAGGCCCCCAGGGACGAGGACATTGGCCGAAAGGGTGGTCCTCAGAAAGCCTTTAAAATATTCACTGGACCTACCAACCTCTTTCTGGGTCTTATAAAATTCCTTAATATTTCGGTAAGGGAAGGGTGTCCACTTGGGACGCCTCCCCCTACCGTCATAGGAAACGGGAGCAGCAAATGCAACTGGGCTTTCCTTGTCCAACTTCTGTTTCTCCACCCCATCCTTTCCTGTTCCCACAGTACTGTGGGAACCGGAAGGAGGAGCATGGGAAACCAGAGGTGGGAGGAGCTGTCCCGAAGGCTGGAGGGCAGAGCCGGAAGTGGAGGGAACACCTGAAGGGGTGGGAACATGATGACAATAATCACAGGGAGGAGCGGAAGGAGAAGCCAGGGGGTGAAGCCGAATTAGGTGGGGAAAAGGAAGAGGGGGAGCCAGGAGCTGGGAAAGGGCTGGACTGGGGAAAGGGCACAAAAATAAAAGGATTTTGGGAAGAAGAAGGTAGGGGAAGCCCACAAGATGGGGGCCACGCTATGCCATGTGGCCACACCACGCCACGTCCACCATCTTGTGGACCTTGATCAGGGAAAGAACAACATCTTGAAACTCACCTAAAGGTTTTACTATGGAATCTGGGGTAAAGGGATTAGGGTTTAGGAAAGGAGTCCTGGTGGAGTGATCAGTCCCACCAGGACAAACAGGGTATGGAGGGAATTGTGGGGAGCCAGGAAGACATCTAGCCAAGCCAGGGCTGCCCAGCGCCATCTTAATACAGTCTGCTTCTCCCAACTCACCCAGTGTGGGATACAGGGAATCGGGAACAGAGGGATCAGGATCTGAGTGTTTCAGGGAAACTGGGGAAGGTTGTGGAGGATTTTCCTCAACTTTGCTGTTCTGAAGCTGCCATTAATAATCTCACCTTAACGAACAGAAGGCAAAACTTGTCACCTGCCTTTTCACCTTTAAACATACCTTTGGTGAGCTTAGTGCCCACCACAACTCAGAACTGTACAGATTTTACGTTTTCCATGGTGGTATGTGGAAAGTTGAAGAAAATCCACCTCATTAACCTCTTAACTAAATTTTTTCTACATTTCATTCCCCCTCCCACCAGGGAACTAACAACTTGGATACTCTCTTTCCTGAATTGAAAGCCTCGTGCCCATAACTGTGACCAAAGGGCTAACAACTTAGTTCCCAACCCACTTGTGGAGGAAAATGCCAAACTAAACAATAAGTTTCCCAAACCTACTGGTGGTTGGAGTATTTCTATGCGGGGCCCCACGCCTCCCCTCCTCAACTGGAGTTACACCCTAACCTACTACAGGTGGCAGCACCCCAAGTCCCTCCCGATCGGGTTCACACCTTGGGTCCATACCCTGGGAGTACTCACAGGACTAATAGACTTGAGAAAGATAAACGCTACAAGGATCCTCTCCACTGACAAAGGTTCCTCCTCACGCTCTGGAACACTGGACACAGATGAGCAGAGCAGGTTGGCTTTCCAATCCCCCGGGAGACGCACAGTTAGAACATGCACAGGCTCACTGTGGGTGCTTGACGTGCCAAGACTAAGCAGACAAAAATGCCCACGTGTTTTGCAGCAGTCTTTCTGTGAGGTCTTACTGGAGCAGATGTCCAGGAATGAAATGTCCACTAGAAACTGCCCAGAGGCCACACATTGGGCGCCAAGCTGACACCACCGGTGCCAATCACGGGTGCCAGGAGGATGCTGCTGCCGCTAGCTCCTACTCCTGGGACCTCGGTGCAACACAACCAAGTAGCCGCTTCCCGCCTCTAACCACAAGGCTGGGGCTGAAGGTAGCGGTTTGGCCACTGGCAGAAAACCTCTCCTTTAGCTGGCCGGCTGAGCAGGCACCCAGAGAGGTTTCTCATTGTGGCAGAGCAGTGAATGAGAAAGAGAGGGCATTTCTGGCTCTAAGATCCAGGCTGTTTAGTCTTTCCCCAAGGGCAGAAGAATAGAGATGGTACAAAGTAATAAACCAAGAGGGAGCAGACACAGAAGAGCACAGAATGAGGGGCTACATAACCTTATAAAGGGGAGCAGCCTCTGGGGAGGAGTCTGCCTCACAACCAATTGCCAGCTAGCAGGTAGGAGCATGAGGAGAGATTACATTACGATATAACCAATAAGGGAGGAATACATACACAATCTACAAATGGGAGAACTGGAATAACATAACTGACATAGAAGCTTCTGGGTGAAAGGGTGTAGCAAACCATGACAGGCATGCTGCAGGGGCAGGGTTTAGAGGACTGGCAACAAAAGGTCTAGAAAGAAGAGAGGTACCAAGGAGATTAACAGGGAAAGGAGTGTTATAAATAAATATGTTTAAGTAGGTGGGGTTAATAATGGTTAATTGTTTCAAATGAGTTGTAAGGAATTACTAATTAATGTAATGAATTGTTAATGTAATGAATTGTTATAAGTTACAAAGTTAAATGCATTGTTAGTCAGTTGTGTGCGCATAGCTGTCAATCCAGAGAGAGGGGATGGGGTTCATTGAAGAGTGATGTCACCAGCTCAGCCTGTGATTGGAGGGACCAGCCAACCAATAGTGCCTCGTAGTTCCAGAATGATTGGCCAGGAATGCACCATCTTATGGACCAATCAGTTACCAGAAAGAGGGCCAATCAGCAAAAGGATCAATAGCGCACCAATCCGGCAGCTTCCAGAGACTTTAAAAACCCCCGGGTTCTGGCCACCTGCATCTTTCTGCGGAGCTTGTATCCAATGAAGCGTCCTGTGCTGCACACAGATACTTGTAACTCTGACTTGCTGCTGAGGTCCTGGGCTTATCCTGGGGCCTCGTCTTCAGTTGTCTTTGTTTTTAATAAAGAGGCCCAAGCCTTTTAAACCATTCTGGCTCTGATTTGCCTGTTTTTAACAAACTGGGGGCTTGTCTGGGAGAAGCCACGCCCCAGGGGCAGTCCCAGAGAAGGACAGGTTTGGGAAGACTAGTCCAGCTGCTTTTTTTTGCTGCCTGGATTTGGATTTCTCCAAGACCGAAGACGGTTTGCTGGCTATACCCGAGAGATGACTGAGGACACAGCATCTCAGATCGGGAAGGTCCTCTGAGAGGGAGCAGGGCTCGCAACACACAGGTAGGTGTTGCGAGTGGGGCAAGGCATAAGAGGGTACGTTCATGTGTGGAGAGCGAGTGAGATGGGGGCTGGCAGCTCAGACCCCCAAAGTGGTGGTGGACCTCCTAGTACTGTGGTTCCAGACTCCTGTGGGGGGGCCGGCCAGGAACGCAGGGAAGGTATTGGAATAAACTGGAGTGAGTGTGGTACCCCGAGGGGCCCTCCTGGGTGTGGGTGAAGGGGGAGTACCCTTTTCTCCTGTCCTTACCCACATAGGCTCCCCAGGGTGGTGGGGGCTCCTAGGGGTTGCTCGTGGCCAGTAAACGAAGGGACTGGAGGTGAGGGTATGGTTGGAACAACTTTCTGGCCTGCCCAGAAAGACCTTTGGGACCGGGTCTCCCAGTTGCAATGTCAGGCTTTGGGGTGGCTGGCTGGGGGAAGGGTGGACATTGCTGGACCCTTGATCTGATCCACACAAGGGGGGTGCGGAGGGGGTTCCACCAGGCCGAGCAACTTGGTGGGCAGTTCCTCAGGGTGAGCACAGGGAGTGTCCCAGGCATCTTGGGGAACTAGGACCTTTGAGGTAGGCTAAAGTGTTGCATCCTGGGACTTGGTTTAGATTAGGGGTTCTTATTTGTGTTAGCTAGCCGAGACCTGTGTACCCCCGTGCTTCCCTCATGTCATTCCCCCCCCCCCACCCCACGGTGTCTAGCCCCATGCTGCCTGCCATTGGGCTTTCCCCTCTGCCACTCCTGTGACCGCTCCCTCGTCTGGCCCTGGGAACCCCCGTGCTTGCCACCCCATACCCATGATCCCACTCAGCCTGAGGCTCGGTGTCCGCCCCTGTGGTGCCCTGGTTGGTCGCTGTCTTACGTCATCACCGCAGCACCCACACGGATTGGGCGGGGGGATGTCTGCCCTCCCTATCACATTCCCTATATCATCCCACTCCCTCCCAGGTCCCGGCACCATTTCCCCCACGTGGCGTGGGAAGCGCGGGTCGCTACCCCTCCTCTGCAGCTCTCAGTGACAATAAAGCTTTCCCTCCTTCCTCGTGGGTGATTTGGACATTCCTTCCGTCTTTGCCTCGGACCGTCACACGAGCGACTGAACCCGGCTGACCCCGACCGGCGTGCTAGCAGCAGCGGCACGTGGGAGAGAAGCAGCGGACCCGGGCACCCCGGGGGAGGCAGCGCCAAAGGGTGCCGGAGCTGCTCCAGACCTGGGAGAAAGAGTGCGATGCCTCAAACGACGCCCAACAGTGGGGCCTCAGCCAGCAGAGTCGCCCTACGCAGACAGAGACTCACCGCAAAGCACCGGGAGCCACGCAGAGAGCCGTCGCTGCCGGTGCGCGGCCGCGCCGCCGATCAACAGGTGCCGCAGCTGAGCCAAGAGTGTGCAGTCCACACGGAGCGCCGCCACGCAGGCGCAGAGCTGTGCCGGAACTGTACTTTGTGTTAGACTGAAAAATGGGAGCGAAGACTCCCCCAAAGTAGGTCAGTGAACTCTCCGCCACCCACAGGGAGGCATGCGGTGCCCCCTGTGTGGGTGGGGAAGCGAAACTCTTCACGGCCACGAAGAGCCAAAGAAGAGAAGCTTCCCGAGACCGAGGACCCAACTTTTTGTTTGCAGAGATCCTGGTTTGGTGAGTACTTAGCGACGGGAGGGTAACCAGGCTATACTCTCCTTCACTTGGGTGGGCTTTGTCACGCTTCTGAGGGTACAGACATGCAGTGCACAGTGTGAAGCAGTGGCTGCTAGGGTCTTTCACGTTTTTTGGTTTTTTTCTGCACTAGGGGTGAGGGTGTGGGTAGAAGTAGCATGGGGACTGTGCTATCTGCCGACCAGAATGAATTTTATACCTTACTTAAGGGAGCTCTATTGGTGAAGGGCCCCTACCCCAAAAGTTTGGTTAAACAGTTTGTACGGTGGCTGTACTTTTCCTTCCCACACGTAACCGCAGGGGACGCTCGCAAAAAGGAGTTCTGGGAGTGGGTGGGAGCGAAATTGGCAGAGGGGATCGAACGCTGGGATCCCTCCATGAAAGATTCCTTTGCCACCCTCCATTTGCAGATTTCGGAAGTCATAAAAGCTGAATCTGCGCGAGAAGCAAGCAGGGAAGGGAAAGAACCATCGTACAAAAATGTTGTTTCCCCTGAACATGTTTCCCCATCTTCCTTTCCTACCCCTTCTTCCCCTAATCCGAGTGGGGGGGGGGGGGGGGGGGGGGTACTCAGCTGTTTTAAGGCACAAGGCAGCCCCACAAATGTGGGCCGTGCTCCTGGCTCCCCCAAGCTCCCCCGGCACCCGTGCCTTAGCGAAATTGGCCACTGCGCTGAGGAACTGACCCTAAACCCCTTTTCCAATCCCTTTTTCTCTGCTGAAAATCCCAGTTCTAGAGCTGCCCCGTGTTACTCTGTTTCTTTAAACCCCTTCCTTTGTCTCCCTGAGGAGGCTGAGGCCAAGTGCTTGATCCCTTTGTCTTCCCAAGATGGAGGGCGGCCACATGGCAGGGTCTCTTCTTCCCACAACCCCTTTCTGTTCTTTGTTCCCGGTGTCCCTGCCTTTGACCCAACCCCCACCTGCCTCCCTGTGGGCGTGGGCGCCGCCCCCTCAGGAGGTCAGGTTACTCCCCTCACCCATTGTTCCCCCTCGTGTGGGCATTCCCTCGAGTCCTTTGCATGTCCTCACTGCTGAGTCATCGACCCCATCCTCCCCCACCGGGGAGGGCTTTGCCATCTCCACCCTGCTGCCTGAGGGAGGCAGCCCCCATCATGTTCCCCGCACCCTGTCCTCATCTTCCCATGGGTCCCAGAGATCCAGGTGGGAGGGAAGAGCGGGGAGGGAGGAGCGGGGACCCCTACCCCCATCTTCCCATGGGCCCCAGAGAGCCAGGCAGGAGGGAAGAGGTTGGGGGGGGGGGACGGGAACTCCTACCTCCAAGTTTCCATGGGCCCCAGACTTCCGGGAGGGAGGGAAGAGGAGGGAGGGGGGGAGTAAGAGTCCCCGACTCTGCAGTCCCATGGTTCCCAGAGACCTGGGAGAGAGGGAAGCACGGGGAGAGGGAAGCAGAGGCAGGTTTCTGAGCATTTTCCAGATTCTGTGGAACGGGCAGCTGAGAGGTGTGTGGAGGGGTTGGAGGTTCAGGACGAGTCTGTCCTGGAAGTGGCATCCATGAACACTGACACACAGCTTGAGATCCCTAAAAGGCCCAGAAGCCATGTGGTTGCCTTGGATGCTGTGCCTCCAAAGAACGCTGGTCCAAAGCAGCCTCCAGCAAGACGCCAATACTTCCACTGTGATCAGAGAGAACATTTTGTTGTTCAATGTCCATTTTTGGGGAGGGCACCCCCAGGGACAGTGGGAGGGGGGAGAGGGGGAAAGGGAGACCCCATTCCCCCAAAAAACTGAAAAAACAATGCGCACCTGCCTCGCGTGAAGATAAAAGTAAGGCAGGCCACAGCACCTTAAGGGGAGCTGTGATTTATCAGGTAGTTGTGCAGGTGGTACTTCAAAACATCAGGGTGCTTGTGAGTACAGTAGATGACCCCAACAACTGGGGGGTTGCATCAAACCACAGGCGATGCAAAAAGAAAAAGGACCCTACAATGTCTTGAAAAAATGCTTTTCTCCAAAGCCCCAGAAAACCTTCCAGCCACCCCAGTCTGTGTGTGTCCCAAATCCCCATGTTTGTAATAAAGTTGTTCCAGTTCCCCTATCCCCAAGCACCCAGGGAAGAGCCACCCCAGCATCATCACAGCAGGCCCTCTCCATCTAGAAATGGCAGCCGTTGCAGCAGCAGAAACACCAGGAGCAGAAGCTGAGCGAAGAAGCAGTCAGACGAGCAGCGAAGATCAAGCAGCCGTTCTTCTTTTTTATATTTTGAAAAACAGGGAATTGTTTTGCATCCTGGGATTTGGTTTAGATTAGGGGTTCTTATTTGTGTTAGCTAGCCGAGTCCTGTGTACGCCCGTGCTTCCCCTCTGTCATCCCCCCCCCCCCCCGCCATGGTGTCTAGCCCCAGGCTGCCTGCCATTGGGCTTTTCCCCTCTGCCGCTCCTGTGACCACTCCCCCATCCGGCCCCAGGAACCCCCGTGCTTGCCACCCCATACCCATGATCCCACTCAGCCTGAGGCTCGGTGTCCGCCCCTGTGGTGCCCTGGTTGGTCGCTGTCTTACGTCATCACCGCAGCACCCACACGGATTGGGCGGGGGGATGTCTGCCCTCCCTATCACATTCCCTATATCATCCCACTCCCTCCCGGGTCCTGGAGCCATTTCCCACACGTGGCATGGGAAGCGCGGGTCGCTACCCCTCCACCGCAGCGCTCTGTGACAATAAATCTTTCCCTCCTTCCTCGTGGGTGATTTGGACATTCCTTCCCTCTTTGTCTTGGACTCTTACGCGGGCAGCAGACCCCAACCAGCATGCTAGCAGCAGCGGCACGTGGGAGAGAAGCGGCGGACCCAGGTGCCTGGGGGGAGGCAGCGTCAAAGGGTGCCAGAACTGCTCCGGAACTGGGAGAAAGAGTGCAACGCCACACTAAAGTCTCCTAACCTGAGACCTGCTGAGGGTGAGACCACCAGTTGAGGGATTGTTCCTCTTATAGCAGGGGGAGGAAGTGGGAGCCCGTCCAGAGGGGGGGTAGGACCCTAGACCAGGAGAGCTGGTCAAGGGGAGATTCCTCATAGTGTGGCGACAGGCCAGGGAGGGTGAAGGCCACTGTCTAGAAGTCCCCCTACTCATTAGGGGTAGGAGGGAGGGAGGTTTTAGAACCTGCTCGTTAGGGACACAATTTCGTTTCGGTTTATGTAAGTTATCTATGTGTGACTTGGTTTTAGTTGGAATTTTGTGGTCGGTGTTATCAAGTTTCTTTATTCTTTCTATTGCTACTCATAGTGTTATTTATTGGATTATTATATTGTGTTGTTCTATTTATTTTAATACAAGAATACCAATTTGGTATTTTGCAATAATATTTGTAGTATTCTGTCTAATGTTTTTGTTTGACGTGATTGATGTGTATATTGTTTTGGGTAGGTGGTCTTTGGTGTCTGCTTGGCTCCTAGATTTGTGTTAGAGTTTCTGTTTGTGTCTGTTTGTGAGATTGAGCTTAAGAGACGGTGTTTTGTTGTTTAGCATACAGGGGTTTTATTTGCTGTTTTGGGTGTTTGAGGTCATTGGTTCCTCGAGTTTTATAGAGAAATGATTGTGTAACTTTAGCAACCTGAAGGAACCATTTTATCTGTGGTGTGTGTGTGTGATCATTGGTGGCTCGGAGAAGCCATTTTAATTGCTTTTGGAAGAGGAGGGGCTTCCCTCAAAAAGGGGTGTGGCAACCCAGAAGTGAGTGATTGACATCGTGGAGGCAGACTGGAGGAGTCCGAGAAGGCTTGCGGCGTCGCACTCTTTCTCCCAGGTCCGGGGCAGCTCCGCACCCTTCAATGCCGCCCCCACCCGGAATTTCGGGTCCGCCGCTTCTCTCCTGTGTGCCGCTGCTGCTAGCATGCTAGTCGGGGTTTGCTGGGTTCAGTTGCCCGCACAAGGGTCTGAGGTAAAGGGGGAAGGAATTGTCCAGATCATCCACGAAGGAAGGCGGGAAGGCTTTATTGTCACTGAGAGCTGCAGTGGAGGGGTAGTGACCTGCGCTTCCCACTCCTTGTGGGGGAGATGGCAGCGGGACCCGGGAGGGAGCGGGATGATGTAGGGGATGTGATAAGGAGGGCAGACGCCACTCCCCCAATCCGTGTGGGTGTCGTGGTGATGACGTAAAACAGCGACCAACCAGGGAACTGCAGCGGTGCACACTGAGCCTCGGGCTGAGTGGGATCGTGGGGATGGGGCGGCTGACACGGGGTTTCCCAGGGCCGGACAGGGGAGTGGTTACAGGAGCGGCAGAGGGGGGAAAATCCAATGGCAGACAGCATGGGGCCAGAAACTGTGGGGGTGGGGGGAAGACATGGGGGAAGCACAGGGGTACACAGGTCTCGGCTAGCTAACACAAATAAGAACCCCTAAAACCCAATCCGAGGATGCAAAAAGAGCTTCCAGCCGATTGGCCATTTTGGTTTGTTTTGAGTTTTAATTCCCACGGTACCCAATTTTCCCACAAGTTACTATTTTGGTTCCCATGGTACGTGATTTTCCCACAAAGACTTTTGTTCATTTCTGTTTAAATTTTGGTTGTACTTATTTCTTATTGCAAAGTCCCTTAGGTTATAATTGCTTTTTAGGGTTTACACAGTAACTTATTGCAAAGTTGTTTATTCAATTAAATTGATACAAGTTGCTTATAGTATGGGTCAGTGTGCAAGTAAATGTTCCCGCAAAGGAAAAACTAAGAAAATGAAACTGAAAGACATACTGCAAGACAGTCCATTGGAGGAAATGTTAGAGAATTGGGACCATTATAAAAATTTAAAAGAATTGGATAAGATAAAAATGATACATTATTGTATTGAAATATGGCCACAAAAGAACATTTAAGAAGGACCTGTTAATTGGCCTTGGTATAGGCAAAAGAAAAATGGCTATGCCTAGCTTTGAATAAGTATGTTAATTCAAGAGAAGTTTTAGATGAGGAGGAAATCAAATATGCAGCCTCTTGGTTGGAAAATTAAATTTGGGATAAAAAGGTTTGAATGTATAAAGTAGGAAAAGAAACAAAAGAGGAAAAAGAAGAATTTAGGCAAAAATGGGACCCATTGGACTGTCTTCCTCCTCCTCCCCCTCCTACTCCTCCAGTACCCCCTCCTATCCAACCCAAACGTGTTCCGGCCCCTCCAGCACCCCTCCTTGCTCAACCTATTCCCCATCCTATCTCTCCGGCACCCCTCCCTGCTCAACTGATCCCCCATCCTACACCTTCTGCACCCCTTCCTGCCCAACTAACACCTTGTCATACCCTTCCAACATCCCCAACAGTCCCCACCCCAGTAGTTTCTCCCATGCCTCTCCCCATTCCCGTCAGCCTTCCTCCGCCTTACGCACAAAATCCTCTTCAAAACCAACAGAATAGTTTGGAGGGAGCAGCAACAACAATTTTGGTTGTAAGACCAAAGGAGAGAGTTGTAGTCTCAGGCAGTCGTCATTATAACACTAGATCTCAAGCCAGGAGGTGTTTCCCAAAGGAGGAAGCAGGAGAAGGGTTATTACCTGTTGTAGTGTACAGCTACGCAAACGGAGCAAACAAGCTTTGTCAATTTGAAATGGGAGTTTCTGTTTCCTAAACCTAAAGATGGAGTTTCTATTCTGTATTTTTACGTGTATTTACCCTTCCCCCTGAAGCTATTCCCATTGGATTTTACCTATAATGTATTCATACTGGGCATTGTTCTATTGGTTTCACCTTATCTCTTATTTTCTCCTATAAAACTTGTAACTCAACCCCAGACCATTGGCACTTGTATGTGCGGCGTTCAAACAAATACAACCTACTTTGGACTGCACAACAAGTGTCCAATCTCTTGAGTCTCTTTATCCCGGTCATGATCGCGCTCTCTAAATAGCTCTGTCTGTTACAAACGAACCATAAAGGTGTTTGTTGCTTCTTTCCGGCTGCTCCCAGAAGCGCCTGGCCAGCGCCCCAGGAAAAAGGAGCCAGATGAAAACAAGGAAGTCAGAGAGAGAAAAAGCAATAATTACCTTTGAGAGAAGTTCCGATGGGAGGTGTCCAAGGGGGAATCGGTTTTGTAAATGCACCTTTGACGGGCTCAGATTGAGAAGTTTTAAGAAAGAACTTAAACCCTTATTAGAAGATCCTATAGGAGTTGCTGATCAAGTTGATCAGTTTTTAGGTTCAAGTACATACACATGGGAAGAAATGAATTCTATTTTAGGTATTCTCTTTTCTCCAGAGGAAATGCACTTTATTCAAGTCGCAGGTGTAAAGGCATGGGAGAAAGAGAATAGAGCTGGGCCACGAGGTGACTGGAATCACCTGACTGGAATCCAAATATGGAAGAAGGCTGTAGGAATATTAATTGTTATAGATCTTTGGTTATCAAAGGTATCCAGGGAGCGGTCCCCCAGACTAGTAATGCAAAGTTGGCCTTTGATAGCCAGCAAGAGAAAGATGAAACCCCAAATGCCTGGTTAGACAGGCTAAGGCAAAACTTCCAATTATATTCCAGCTTAGATCCAGAGAGCACAGAGGGGAAAGTGTTGGTAAAGGTGCAATTTATAACTAGAGCATGGCCCGGTATTAGAAGGAAGTTAGAGAAGATTGAAGAATGGCAGGAAAAAGGCATGAATGAATTGTTAAGGGAGGCACAGAAAGTCTATTTGAGAAGGGAGGAAGAAAAGATGAAATCGAAGGCTAGAATTATGGTTGCAATAGCTAGAGAAAGTTAGGATAGGGAAAGTGAAGAGCCAAAGGGAATGGAAAATTCAAGGAAGGAGGAGATTCGAGGGCAGGACGCAGACTCCTGGGAAGGGAAATGTTTTTATTGTGGTGAAAAAGGTCACTTTAAGAATTGTAAGAATTGTAAGAATTCAAGGATTGTAAGAACTGGAGAAAGTACAGGAGACTGTACAAAGAAACAGAAATCAGAGTAAATGATGATAAGGGGTGTCAGGGGCTCTATCCCCTGGGGAAAACGGGTGAGCATAAAGTAGAGCCCTTGATAAATTTGAAAATAGGTCCCCAGGGGGAAGAATTTGAATTTTTAGTTGATACTGAGGCTGATAGGTCATGTGTTTCACGGTTTCTAAAAGGTTGTAAATTGAGTCAAAGGATGTGTAAAGTGAGAGGTGCTAGTAATGAGCCTATCAGTAATAGAGGAAGTTGTGGTTAAGGGAAATTCAAGAGAAGGATATGTAGATTTGCTATATATGCCTAAATTAGAATGTAATTTATTATTAGGTCGGGACCTACAGGTGCAGTTAGGGATAGGGGTAGTCCCTAAGGAGGGACAAATGGTAGCAGAGATGCTGGTTCTCAAATTGGAGGATGAAAGTGGAATCAATAGCAGAGTCTGGGTGGGGGGGGAGGCCGTAGCCTACTTGATATACCCCCTATAGAAGTAAAAATGAAACCAGGAATTCCACCAATATGAGTAAAACAATATCCTACTTCAGCTGAGGGGAAACAGGGACTAGCCCCAGTTATAAAAGAATTAATTAAAGATGGAATACTAGGACCGTGCATGTCTCCCCATAGCACACCAATATTATTGGTGAAGAAATCAGATGGTACTTATCAATTAATTCAAGATCTGAGGGACGTGAATAAACAGATGACTTCATGGTATCCTGTAGTAACCAATCCATATGCACTTTTAAGCAAGGTACCATCAAAACATGCATGGTTTAGTGTGATAGATTTGAAAGATGCCTTCTGGGCTTGCCCTCTAGCTGAAAAAGCAGAAGTTGGTTTGCCTTTGAGTGGCAAGATGACGAGACAGGGAGGAAACAGCAACTCCAATGGACCAGGCTACCCCAAGATTTCACCGAATCTCCAAATTTATTTGGCCAAGCCTTAGAAGAATTATTAAGAGAGTTTCAACCAGTGGGAAATACCCAAATCTTGCAATATGTTGATGATTTGTTGGTGTCAGGAGAACAAAGAGAACAAGTTCAGGCAACAATGGTGAAATTATTAAAATTTTTGGGGGAGAACGGTTTAAAAGTGTCGAAAAAGAAACTCCAATTTGTAGGAACAGGAAGTGAAATATTTAGGTCATCTGATTGGGAAAGGATATAAGAACTAGAAGCTGAGCGAATTCAAGGGATCCTTTCCCTACCTGCACCGAAAACAAAAAGGGATGTAAGGAAATTGCTAGGGTTAATTGGGTATTGTAAATTGTGGATTGATGGGCATACTAAACTAGTCAAGTTCTTATACAATAAATTAGTTGAAGAAGAATCTCTAGATTGGAATGAGGAAGGTGAACAGAAATTAACAAGAGTTGAAGGAAAAGTTGGTGACAGCCCCAGTTTTAAGTTTGCCTGATTTGGACAAACCCTTCGAGTTGTTTATAAATGTAGAAAAAGGAATTGCATATGGAATATTAGTCCAAAGGTGGTGTGGAGATGGAAAACCAGTAGCCTGTGTGTCCAAGCTATTAGACCCAGTGGTTAGAGGATGGCCTACATGTTTACAATCAGTGGCTGCTACTGTAGCTTTGGTAGAGGAGGGGTACAAACTAACATTTGGGAGTAAAATCAAAGTGTATACACCTCATGATTTGAAAACTATACTGAGTAAGAGAGCAAGTCAGTGGATTACAGACAGTTAAAATATGATTATAGGCTGTTAAAATATGAATTGATGCTAACCAATATTGAGAACTTAGAATTAGCCACAACGAATGTTCAAAATCCAGCCCAATTTTTGTATGGAGAGCCACAAGAAAATTTAGAACACTGTTGTATAGAAGCCATAGATTTGCAGACCAAAGTATGGGAGGATTTGCAGGAACAGCCACTACCAGCAGGAGAGGTGTTGTTTGTTCTTCCAGAGTAAATGGTTCTTCCAGAGTAAATGAGGGGAAGAGAATGTCAGGACATGCAGTAATAGATGGTAAAAGCAAGGACATTATAGAAAAACGGAGACTTCTGGCAAAATGGTCTGTGCAGTGTAGTGAGAGTTATGCCCTATTAAAAGGGCTGGAGTGGTTAAAATACAAGAAAGGAACTATTTACACTGACTCCAAATATGCCTATGGGGTAGTACATACATTTGGTAAAATCTGGGAGGAAAGGGGGTTTATAAATTCTAAAGTCAAGACCCTAGTCCATGAAAAGCTAATCAAGGAAACACTGGAGGCTCTAAAAGACCCTTTGGAAATTGCAGTGGTACATATAAAAGGTCACCAAAAAGGGACTTCTAAAGAGGTGCAGGGCAACAACTAGCAGATAGAGTAGCTAAAGAGGCTGCCTTAGAAAAGGAGGAGAAAATCCTGCAGTTAGTCAATCTGGGGGACAAAGACAATGAAGAAATCCCAATTTATAGTGAGCAAGAACAGAAAGAGTTGCAAAGACATGGGGGGGACTAAAGATGAAAAAGGGAAATGGACAATGCCAGATGGGAGACAGGTATTAAACAAAGCACTAGCCAGGAAAATTTTGGAAAACTTGCATGTTTCAACCCACTGGGGAACACAGGCCCTGTGCGACCATTTTCTGTGAACTTATGTATGCATTGGAATATTTGAAGTTGCTAATCTAATCACAAGAGATTGCATGATTTGTCAGAGAGTGAATAGAAAAGTAATGAGAAAAGCCCCACTGGGTGGAAGAGAATTGGCCCAGAGACCTTTCCAAAATGTTCAAGTAGACTTTACTGAACTTCCCCCAGCCCAAAGGTTTATTTATTAGTAATAATAGATCATTGACTCATAGGGCTGAAGCATTTCTGACTACAAGAGCTACAGCAGGAGTGGTTAGTAAGACCTTACTTGAACAGATTATACCGAGTTATGGTATTGTAAACATTATTGATTCAGACAGAGGGCCACATTTCGCAGCCAAAGTCTTACATCAGATAGCAGAGGTTTTAGGAATAGTGTGGAGACTCCACACCCTGTGGAGACCTCAAAGTTCAGGAAGAGTGGAGAGAATGAACCAAACCTTAAAAATAACACTCATCAAATTGGTAGAAGAAACAAAAATGAACTGGTTAAGATGTCTTTCATTAGCACTGATGAGAATAAAGACAAAACCAAGAGCCAACATTGGCATTTCCCCTTAGGAAATGATGTTTGGGTTACCATTCCTAACCACCTCAGACCGTACGGGGACTTATGACGAGGGAGAACAGGGTACAAAGAAGTATTTACAAGTTATCGCAAATACCCTAGAAGAATTAAGGAAAAATGGATATCTTCCCCAAAGCACCCCAATTGACTTTAAAATTAATTTGTTTCAGCCAGGAGACTGGGTTTTAGTAAAAGTGTGGAAAGAACAAACATTAACTCCCAAGTGGGAGTTCCAGGTCCTCTTAACTACCAAGACTGCAGTAAGGATGCAAGAAAGAGGTTGGACTCATGTCACAAGAGTTAAAAGATCCGGTATAAGCTCCCACTGAATGGACAATGGTCAATACATCCGACACAAAACTAACCTTAAAGAGGAAACATTAAGAGAAGTAAAATAAGGAAAAAGCAGAGTTTTAATCCATTATGAACTGTTAAGATGTTATTTGTTAACTGTCATCTATTATTTAAATATTTATTCTAACCTGTTATTAGTGTTAAAGTTAAAGGTTGCTTGTATTTAAGTATTTATCATAACTCAAGTCAAATCTTTGGTATTTTTCATTGCAGATCCCAAAGAATAGAACATCCTCCCACTCATTTAGTAATCAGGCCCTAAAAAGAAACACTCAAGTCAATAAGGAGAGGAGTAAGTCACTGCAGAAGGAGGTAACAGTAAGACCACATTACAAGGGGCAAGACCAGGTCAGGCTACACTCTTGCCATGAGGAGGTTGGGAGAGTGCCCTGTACCGGACCCTTGTTGGTGTTAACAATAATAAACATCCAGGGAAGTCAGACAGACCCCTGTGATAGATGTTACTATCCACTTTATGCAGTGGATAGTAAATGACTCTCGGAATGCCGTCCTAAGAATTCACACAAATCCGAGTCCCAACTGTATTGACTTTTTACAATTAACGACATGTGTAGAGGATGGTACAACCTATTGTCTCTCCGAAAAATAGGAAATCATAAACAAAAACTGTTGCAAGAATGGCCTACAAGGGAAAAATGGATATGTTTGGAGAAAAAGCCTGAGAAGAAGGGGGAGGCAAAAGAGGTCCATGAACCAGACTTTGTAGAAGAAAAGGAAGTGAAAGGGTAATTAAAAAGGGAGTGGGACTCATGATTTTAGGTGGGAAAAATCTGTTTTTAGACCCAGTTGAAAAGATAAGTCATGAATTTAATATAACTAACTGTTGGATTTGTGGAGATACTAGAACAGCAGAAATCTGGCCGTGGGAAGGAATTGCACTGAATCCAAAAGAGATCCTAAAATTAATGAAGAACAAGATGAGAAACCAAAGGTCATCACCTGCACAAGATAGATGGAATGATGAAGAAGTATGGAATTTAAAGTCTGAGATAGTAGGTGAAGAATGTCTATGGAGGAAGGGATCTTCTAAGATCATTTCATATGTGGGTGAGTTATCCTGTAAACGGTATCTAGTTACTAATGACAACTACCAATGGTGGATTCCTGGGGCTCCCCATCTATATTGGTCCAGGAAACAAAACCAGGGGTGTTCTTATATTCAAAGGGAAAAGTTATATGAATGTATTACCAGGGATCCTAACCTTTTCTATGAGGACCCCCAAATGTATAAGTAAAAATGGGGTCACTTCTGTAGAACATAAATTCTGGAGAACCCCAAAAGAATTATTCTGGCTTTGTGGTAGAATGGCATATGTAGTGTTGCCTAAAGATTGGACAGGAAGTTGTACACTAGGAATTATAAAACCTTCTTTCTTTTTACTCTCGAGAGATGAAAGTCAGCACTGAGGAATCCCCTTATATGATTAATTAAAGCGTAAAAAAGAGACCTAATTGGTAGATCTCAAAAGTGGGGGAAAGAAGAGAAAGAATAACTGAGACATATGGCCCCGCCACTTGGGCCCAAGATGGGTCGTCGGAGTACCAAACCCCTATTTGTATGTTAAATAGAATTATTAGATTATGAGCAGTACTGGAAATAATAACCAACGAAACAGTCATAGTCTTAGACCTGATCTCTGCCCAAAACCACCAAATGAGAACGGCTGTCTACCAAAATTGATTGGCTTTAGATTACTTATTGGCAGAAGAAGGAGGGGTCTGTGGTAAATTTAATTCATCAGAGTGTTGCATTGAAATTGATGACCACGGAGATCTTATCAAAAACATAACAACCAGAATTAGAAAATGGGCACATGTCCCTGTCCAAAGGTGTACCCCTCTGATAAAGCCGAATTGGTGGGATAACCTCTTAAGGGGAGAGTGGTGGAAGAAGATTTTACTGATTGCAGGAGGTGCCTTAATAAGTCTTACTCTACTTCCTTGTGTAATACCTTGTTTAATTCAGTTGATAAACTAACATTGTGCAGAATTCCCTAGACAGCTGAAGTAAAGAGAAGATCGAGAAGATTGTGATGATACAAGAAAGTAAACCAGAGAACTCCGAAACTGCCAAGAAGACTTATGAAAAGTACCAGAAATTAAGAAAAATTTACCAGGTCTATGATACTCCCGTTTAAATAAAAGGTTTGATGCGGGCTAAAGCCCGATCAAAGATTTAGAGGGGGGAGTTGTTATAAATAAATTTGTTTTAGTAGGCGGGGTTAATAATGGTTAATTGCTTCAAATGAGTTGTAAGGAATTACTAATTAATGTAATGAATTGTTATAAGTTACAAAGTTAAATGCATTGTTAGTTGTGTGCGCATAGCTGTCAATCCAGAGAGAGGGGATGGGGTTCATTGAAGAGTGATGTCACCAGCTCAGCCTGTGATTGGAGGGACCAGCCAACCAATAGTGCCTCGTAGTTCCAGAATGATTGGCCAGGAATGCACCATCTTATGGACCAATCAGTTACCAGAAAGAGGGCCAATCAGCAAAAGGATCAATAGCACACCAATCCGGCAGCTTCCAGAGACTTTAAAAACCCCCGGGTTCTGGCCACCTGCATCTTTCTGCGGAGCTTGTATCCAATGAAGCGTCCTGTGCTGCACACAGATACTTGTAACTCTGACTTGCTGCTGAGGTCCTGGGCTTATCCTGGGGCCTCGTCTTCAGTTGTCTTTGTTTTTAATAAAGAGGCCCAAGCCTTTTAAACCATTCTGGCTCTGATTCGCCTGTTTTTAACAGGGGTGTACACAACTTCAGGGTAAAACCATTAAGGAACTGAACTGGGGTACATGGAACAAACCATTTGTCAATGTAAAACAATAATATGTAAAGAACAAAATCAAGCCGCTGCAGTGCCCAAAAATCAAAGTTTAATAAAGGGAAATAATAAGGTGCACTAACAATCAATGTGCAATAAAATGCACATAGTATAGAGCTGCTCCAGAAAATCTCAAAATGAGGCAAACGCAACATTGTATAGACATTAATTTAGGACAGAGAACCAATGAACAAAGAAACAGGAACAATACCTTATATAGAACCTGTCAGAGGGCTGGGTTCAGAACATAACTTCAAGGAATAGCTTAATTTACATAACTGTTCCCATCATTCTTTTATTCTCACCTGCCTCTTGCCATAAGCTGACAGGATGTTATCTATCCTGGCATCTCAGTATTGGGATATTTCCAGGATCTAATACTGTTACCTGTGGTGTGGTAGATTCACAGCTTGTCTTCTCCAGGACACAATGGAATACATATTCGGTTTCTGAAACTTAGAAATGAGACAGTGTACACTAAATGTACTCACTCAGAAATGAGATTGCATAGACATTGAATACTGGCAAGCTCAGTATCTCCTTTATGCAAGTAAAGAAGTTGCTTAAGTGCACGCACTTCTTCTGTAATCTTCAGAAGACACAACCCAGATGGGATCACAAGGATTGCATTGTAGAAATACTGTGTTATATGCATACTTACAGTATTTCACTGTGGCTGTCTTAATGCCTAAAGAGAAGATGTCAGCTTCTTCATGCCTGCTCCAGATGAAATGTCTGTGTTTAGAATTTTTTTTTTGTTTTCTTTACTGTCTTTTTCAGCTTAGGTAACATCAGTGGGCTCTGTGCCCATGTAAAATTCCATATATTGCAGTAGACACAGTCTTAAGTATTGAGATGTTCATTATTTTATGACTTAATGCCTTTAGGTTATTTTAAAACAGATTATATGTTACAACAACAGCTGTGAGATGATAACATAAAGCAACTCATAGCATAGGTACATGCAGTAGGAAAAAGTCATTATCATCATCACTAATTGATGTTTGTGGATAAAAGCATATTTCATACATTATTTCCAAATTTTTTGTAGGAATATAAAATGCATTTTACAGAATGAAGTCTTCCATTATTCATCCTTCAAAATCTAACTACTTCTAGAACTGCACAGCATTCCAAACAGCTTCAGTAAGAATTAGGTTTGCATTATGTTTCAGCTGCTATTTTAATGTAGTTCCTCAGACAAATTCCTTGTGGGCTAAAGTTGTCTGTATTAATCTATAGATCAAAGATCACACGCTCACCACCACCCACCACCAGCCCTCATTCCCATTTAAAGTGAAATCAAAGCACTTGTGTTGCAGGACTATGGAAATAGGGGGCAGAGGGAGGTAGCGGGGGGGAGATACGTTTCTGGCCCAAACTTTATTTTAATTAGGAAAACAAGTTAAAAGAAATAACTTCAAAGTTGGTCCACTTTCTAGTACGCATGCGAAATGCTAGTCAGATGAATTTAACAAAAGCCCCTTGTTTCCAAGCCAGGAGCCTTCCAACCGGGAATTCAAAAGGTGCACAGGCGCTTTCTGCTTGCTGTGGCTTTACATGCCATTACAGCAGGGCAGTTCAGAATGGTGATGACATTTAAGACCACTCTGGCTTCATACTGCTGTATAGATAAAAGCTTATCTTGAAGACATGCTTTGACAAGGCTTAGTTTCGCTGCCTTGATGCCCATTAGCTAAAAAAAAAAAAAAAAAAAAAAAAACAAACAACTAATCCTTTGGAAAAACTAGAATTCTTTGTCAGTTTTATATAGTGTTTCATGCTATTGTTGCAATTACAAAAGAATATCTGGCATATTCCTCATGCATTTTGGGGAAAAATCTATCTAGTGGGTATTCTGTGTGGGCTGTTTCAGGCCCTTGAATATACTTTTCCCAAGGTTTGTGTTTTATGTGCAGAAAATCTGATTTTAACCTCTACTCTGTGAGATAACTTAGAGCTAAATGGAAAAAATAAAAAATGTGAAATCAATCAGATAGAGATTCTGAAAGAAGCAGATTGATTGACTGGAGGATTGCTGTCATTTTGAAAGGTGTAGAGCTGTTTGGATGCTGATGTGATAGTTAAGTGACAACTAAATTTTTGCAGTAGGAGTGCTCATCATTTGCACAGTTAAAATATCCAGCTGGTGAAAAACATATGCTTTTATGCATATGAAAATTTGTGGAGCCAGCCATAGTGTTCAAGAGGTCATGCAGAGGGAAGACTGATGGGTAGATTTGGCTCAGTATGATAACGAAGAACTGGATGTAGAACGCAGGTGTTACAAAATAAAGCTAATGTATATAAAAATTAATACAGTATGGTATTACTGAGGTGGTATGTGTTTGTTCGTGAAAGCTGTCATGAATGTGGAATTTAAAGAACTGGGGGAAATAGTGTCAAAGGCTTTACGGAGGTCCAGGCAGACAATAACCTCATTTGGTCACCCTGTCTCACAGGGAGATCAAAGTGATCAAGCAGGATCTGCCTTTCATAAACCCATCTGGCTGGGCCTGATCCCCTGGTTGTCCTTGACACACCACATGATATTGCTCTCAGGATGACCTGCTTCATATCTCCTGGCAGTGGAGGCAGACTGACTGTTCTTCTCCAGATCTTCCTGCCCTTCTTGTGGGTGGGTGTCTCATTTGCCAACCATCATCTGGGGCCTCCCTGATTAGCCAGGACTGGTGGTAAATCATGGAAAGAGCAGATTTTTCTGTCATTTCTATAAATATCCTCAGGTGAATCCCACCCAACATGATACATTTGTCGAGATAGCACAGCAAGTTGCTGACCAGTTCCTTTTGAATTATGGGAGATTTATACAGCTCCACACCCTTCTCTACCAGTTCAGGGGGCTGGGTACCCTGAGGATAACTAGTCTTTCTGTTAAGGATTGAGGCAAAAAAAAAGGCATTAAGTACCCTGAGGAGAACTAGTCTTTCTGTTAAGGATTGAGGCAAAAAAAGGCATTAAGTACCTCAGCCTTTTCCTCATCCTTTGTGGCAGTGTTCCTCTCTGCATCTAGAAAAAGGATGGAGACTCTCCTCAGCCTTCTTTTTGTTATTACTTGATTTGTTAAAAGATTTTTATCATCTTTTGCTATGCTGGCCAGATGGACTTCTACCTGGGCTTTTACCTTTGTAATTTCACCATTCTGAATGACCTCATGACATCCTCATATGTTGCATCCTGGGATTGGGTTTTAGGGGTTCTTATTTGTGTTAGCTAGCCGAGTCCTGTGTACCCCGTGCTTCCCCCGTGTCGTTCCCCCCTCCCGTGGTTTCTGGCCCCATGCTGCCTACCATTGGGCTTTACCCTCTGCCCTCCTGTAACCATTCCCCTATCCGGCCACGGGAAACCCCGTGCCTGCCGCCCCATCCCCACGATCCCACTCAGCCCGAGGCTCAGTGTCCACCCCTGCAGGGTATGCTGGTTGGTCGCTGTCCTACGTCATCACTGTGGCACCCGCATGGATTGGGGGGCGGCGTTTGCCCTCCTTATCACATCCCCTATATCATCCTGCTCCCTCCTGGGTCCCGCCGCCATTTCCCCCACATGGAGTGGGAAGCGCTGGTCGCTACCCACCCACTGCAGCTCTCAGAAACAGTAAAGCCTTCCTGCTCTCCTCGTGGGTGATCTGGACATTCCTTCCCTCTTTACCTTGGATTCTGTAGTGCTGGCGACCGAACCCGGCAGACCCCGACCCATGTGCCAGTGCCAGTGGCATGTGGGAGAGAAGCAGCGAACCTGGAAGTCCGGGTGGAGGCGGCGCTGGAGGGCATCGGAGCTGCCCCGGACCGGGGAGAAAGAGAGACTGCCGCACTCATACTCTTCTACGTTGCCTGCCCCTTCTTCCAAAGGTCATAAATCTTCTTTTTGTTTTTCCTGAGTCCTTGCAAAAGCTTCCTGTTCTGCCAGGTGGTCTTTTTTCCTGGTGGCACCTCAGAGGTGGAGAGCATCTTACTGATACCTGTCACATTAGAATAGCAGGTTACATATGTTACAGTAAAGCATCTGGCGCAGGAGAAGATACCTCCATCAATTAACCTGTTCTCACTCCCAAACCAAGGGGTCCGTACAGCTCTTTGGGAATGTCCTCTGCCCATGCACAGCACACACCTCAAGCAGCCCAGATCATGGGCTAGTCTAGCAGGTCAATCATTCATATATTTGAGCAAATAAACTCTGGTGCTGCTGCTCAGCCTTCTGTTACAGATAATACTTTGGTTTCTCTATATACCTGTATGTAGAGAACACTTTTCTTTCATTGTGTAAATGTCTAAGTCATATTTCTAGTAGGTTTTTGACTGTGGAGATTAGACTTTATTAAGGTTTTTTTTACAGTTGTTGTTGTAATATTACTCATTTTTCCTGACTTCAACTGTTGCAGTTAGACCTCGAGACTATTATAATTAGCCAGCCAGAGAGCAAAAAGCACCTAAAGTGTGATTTGTTGCATCCTTTCTTAATTTTTTTCTTTTTTTTAAGTGAAGATTAAGTCACTCCCTGGATCACTCCCTAAGTCCTTACTGAAACAGAGCCTATCATGTTATTATGAGACAAGTAACACTTGAACTTAAGTAATGAATTCAGAAAGAAAACTTTGAAATAGTTATCACAATATTTGCAATGTTTTGCGCTGAATCACTCTTTATGACAACTCTTGTTTTCCAGTTTAACAACAAAAGAGGCAATTACGTTTGAAATTTTCAGAGGTGGACACTATTTGATAAAAAGCTGATGCTGCATAAAGTATTAAAGCTTTCAGAAGGAGAATGATTTAAGTCTGTAATATTACATCACTGTACTACTGATGGCATGCCTCAAGATGTAATGTGAAGGGCTGTGAGAAGAGCAGCACCACTAGATGTCACCATATGTCCACCAAAAATTCATCAGCAACCGGCCAGATGTGATTTACAAGTACCACTGGTTCCACCAACACCCCACTGAGATGAAGTCTTAAATTCATGTTTTGCCAGCTCTGTTTCTTTGTAATCCAGTCAAAATCTAGATGGCATCATATATTTCTGGTAGCACTGTGTTTAGATCGTCCTAAAATCCTAATTCTGAGAAGAAAACAGTGAAAACATGATTTTGGGATTGAGGTTCACTTAGATTCATGAATCTAAGAAGAAGCACTGCTGGATAAGATGACCCAATAATGCTGCTGCAGCTCAACCCAGTTTCCATTTCTTTTAGTGGTGTACTTTATGACTTTGGCAAGTCATTTCACCCTAGCTTTTCTGTATGCAGTTTGTTATAAACCCTAGTTTCCTCAGCACAGGAACTAAGCTTATTAATGTTGTTTGTGGATCACCTTTATCTTAATTCAGTGACAGGTATTGCACAAAGAGTCTAAAAAAATGGATATTTAAGTCCAGCTGAGAAAAATACTGGAGAGAGATATTAATTCCCTAATCTAATCTCACTTTTTACCCAAATACTCAGCAGTTACTGAAACTTCCATAGAGTCAGGGCTGGGGTTAGAGGATTTTTTGGGTGTACTTAGTATGGGATATCTGAAGTCATCAGTTCCTGCTCCTTTTCATCTTACTCAATGAGTAATATCACCTTGCATTCACGTTTAAGTTTTTAATATCCTGTCTGATACAGATAGGAGCTGAATACAGTTTATCTCCTGGTTAGGCCAGCCATCTTTTACCTGCTCTGATCCAGGTTGGGGTTTCCTACTTATTTTTTTCATTACTGTCTTTCATAGAAATACATTTACGTGGAATTTTATAAAAATGTCTCACTGACAGGATCTTTCTTTTCTCATGGACAGATCTACTTATTTGGACCTTAAGGTCCAAATATTTGTGAAGCATATTTATTCTCATCTTTAATAAAATGATGGAGAAAATGAGTCTTTTTTCTTACCTTATTTCATTAAGTGTTTTGTGCTTCAAAGACAAAAATACAGAAATAACCAGACAATATCCAGAATAGACAAGACCATAGCTAAGGTCAATGTATTCAACATGTATCCCATAAGCACTTATTTTCCCACTGGCAGTCCCTCCTCACTCATGCAGTAATTCTCTCCTTGAGCTGAACTCCTATATTGTCAGGTATGACCAGGTAAGACCCCAAACGTGAAAGGCTACTTTAACTTTCTGATGGGAATACCATATTTTGGATTTGGTGAAAAAAAGGGGGGTTTGAGTCAAATGTCCTGTTGCATCCCGGAGTTTGGGTTTAGATTAGTGTTTTTAATTTATGTTAAAATAAGTCAAGTTCTATAATCCCGCGTTTCTCCCGTGTTGTCCCCCCCCGCGGTTTCTGGCCCCATGCTGCCCGCTGTCGGATTCTTACCCCTGTGCTGCTCCTGTAACCACCCTGCCGTCCGGCCCCGGGAAACCCCGTGCCGGCCACCCCAATCCCCACGATCCCGCTCAGCCCAAGGCTCGGTGCCCGCCCCTGCGGGGTTCTCTGGTTGGTCGCGGTTGCTGGCGTCACCGCAATGGCAGCCGCCCCTATTGGCCGGCAGGCCGTGGATCCTCTCACCCCGCCCCTCCATAAAACCCTATCCCGCCGGCAGCCAGGCGCCATTTGCTCCCATGCGAGTGCCGGGAGCGGTCGCGTCTTTCCATCGAACCGCGCCATGTGTGACCAATAAACCGTTCCTGCCAAGCACGGAGTAAATGGACAAATTCCTTACCTCTTTGCCGGATCCCTAGCGCATGGTAACAGAGGCTGGCCAGCCCACGCACCCGAGACACGGAGCCGTGTCCGGGAACCCGCGGCAGCAAACCCCGGCAGCACGTGGAAGCTACGCCACAGCTGGGCTCCCAAGAGCCGCGTGCAGCCGGGGGGAGCGAAAACCCACGCTGCAAGTGGCGCCCCAACGCGGGGCCGAGGCCAGCGCTGAGCTGATTGCGTGAACGGAGGTTCACCGCAGAGCTCCAGGAACAGCGCTGGGAGCCGCCACCACCGGCCAGGGGCCGCGCCGCCGCCAAGCCAGAGCGGGCAGCGGTCCGCGCTGGATCACAGCTCCGTGCCAGACGGAAACCGAGAGCAGGGGCTCTCCAAAGTACCTCAGTGAAGTCTCCGTCACCCACGGGGGACCAGACAGTGTGTCCTACGTGGGACAGGAAGTGCAAACTTTCGCAGCCAAGAGGGCAGCAGAAAGGACACTTTGCGGGACTCCCAGACCCTGGTGGCAGCTTTTCTTTGCAGAGATTTAAGTCTGGTAAGTATTAGTCGTGAAAACGTGTCCAGCTAATACGGGGAGGGCTGGCCGTGTTCCCGAGGTTGGGACGTGCGGCGCGCAGCACAAATGGCAGCCGCTGGAGTCGCCTGCGTTTTTTTTGCTTTTTTTTTTCTTTTTTACTGCCCCAGGGGTGAGGTGGTTTGGGTGGAAGAAGCATGGGGACCGTGCTATCTGCCCAACAAAAGGAATTTTATTCCCAAGTTAAGGAAATTCTTTTGGTGAAGGGCCCCTACCCAAAAAATTTAGTGAAGAAATTTGTCCGGTGGTTGTTCTTTGCTTTCCCCCGTCTGTCTACCGAGGACGCACGCAAAACAGAATTTTGGGAGCAAGTGGGAAAAAGGCTAGCAGAGGGGATCGGTAGGGATCCCTCCATAGAAGACTGCTTCCCTAAATTCCATTTGTTGATCTCAGATGTAGTAAAATCAGACCCCGCGCGAAACTCGGTTGGGGAAAGGAAAGAACCATCCAGAAAATCTGTTACTCCCTCTGAATCTGTTTCCCCATCCCCTTCTCCTACTCCTTCTTCCCCTAACCCGGGTAGGCGAGGGGGGGCTCCCCCAAGCCACCCCAGCGTCCCCGCCTTAGTGAGATCGGTTGATTCGCTGAGGCCACGACCCTAAACCCTCCTTCCAATCCCTTTTTCCCAGTTGAAAATCCCAGTTTCGGCGCTACCCCGCGCAGTTCTGTTTCTTTAAACCCCTTCCTTTGTTCCCCTGAGGAGGCCGAGGCCACGTGGTCAATCCCTTTGTCTTCCCAAGATGGAGGGTGGCCACATGGCAGGGTCTCTTCTTCCCACAACCCCTTTCTGTTCTTTGTTCCTGGTGTCCCCGCCTTTGACCCCACCCCAACCTGCCTCCCTATGGGCGTGGGCGCCGCCCCCTCGGGAGTTCAGGTTGCTCCCTCACCCATTGTTCTCCCTCGAGTGGGCGTTCCCTCGAGTCCTTTGCATGTCGTCCCTGCTGAGTCATCAACTCCGCCCTCCCCCACCGGGGAGAGCTCTGCCATCTCCACCCCACTGCCTGAGGGAGGCAGCCCCCGTCCTGTTGCCCGCACCCTGTCCCCATCTTCCCATGGGCCCCGGAGAGCCGGGTGGGAGGGAAGAGGAGAGGGAGGGGGATGGGAACCCCTACCTCCAAGTTCCCATGGGCCCCAGACGTCTGGGCGGGAGGGAAAAGGAGAGGGGGGGGAATCGGAGCCCCTGCCTCCACATTCCCATGGTTCCCGGAGACCCGGGAGGGAGGGAAGAGGAGGGAGGGGGGAACAAGAGCCCCCAACTCTGCAGTCCCATGGTTCCCGGAGACCCGGGAGGGAGGGAAGCAGGGGGATGTGGGTCTCTGAGCATTTTCCAGATTCCGTGGAACGGGTCGAGCCGACAGATGAGAGGCATGTAGAGGGATCAGAGGTTCAGGACAAGTTAGTCCTGGAAGCGGCATCCATGAACACTGCTGCCGTGGATGCCGTGCCTCCAAAGAACGCTGGTCCGAAGCAGCCTCCAGCAAGACACCAGTGCTTCCACTGTAATCAGAGAGGACATTTTGTGGTTCAATGTCCATTTTTGGGCAGGGCACCCCCAGGGACAGTGGGAGGGGGGAGAGGGGGGAAGGGAGACCCCATTCCCCCAAAAAACTGAAGAAACAACGCGCACCTGCCTCGCGTGAAAATAAAAGTAAGGTAGGCCACAGCACCTTAAGGGGAGCTGTGAATTATCAAGTAACTGTGCAGGTGGTAGTTCAGAACATCAGGGTGCCATTGAGTGCGGCAGATGACCCCACCAATCGGGGGGTTGCATCAAACCGCAGGCGACGCAAAAGAAAAAGGACCCTACGACCTCCTCAAAAAATGTTTTTCCCCAAAGCCCCAGGAAAACTTTCCAGCCACCTCAGTCTGTGTGTGTCCCAAATCCCCATGTTTGTAATAAAGTTGTCCCAGTTTCCCTATCCCTAAACACCCTAAGAAGAACCAGCACCAGCACCATCTCCAGGCCCTCTCCACCTGCGTAGCAGCCACTGCAGTTGCAGCAGCAGAAGAAGCTGGGAGAAGAGGCCACCGCTTGAGAGACTGAATCAACACCACTGCTTTCTTTTTATATTTTATTAAGCGGGGAGATGTTGCATCCCGGAGTTTGGGTTTAGATTAGTGTTTTTAATTTATGTTAAAATAAGTCAAGTTCTGTAATCCCGCATATCTCCCGTGTTGTCCCCCCCCGTGGTTTCTGGCCCCATGTTGCCTGCTGCCGGCTCTTACCCCTGTGCTGCTCCTGTAACCACCCTGCCGTCCGGCCCCGGGAAACCCCATGCTGGCCACCCCAATCCCCACGATCCCGCTCAGCCCAAGGCTCGGTGCCCGCCCCTGCGGGGTTCTCTGGTTGGTCGCGGTTGCTGGCGTCACCGCAATGGCAGCCGCCCCTATTGGCCGGCAGGCCGTGGATCCTCTCGCCCCGCCCCTCCATAAAACCCTATCCCGCCGGCAGCCAGGCGCCATTTGCTCCCATGCGAGTGCCGGGAGCGGTCGCGTCCTTCCATCAAACCGCGCCATGTGTGACCAATAAACCGTTCCTGCCAAGCACGGAGTAAATGGACAAATTCCTTACCTCTTTGCCGGATCCCTAGCGCACGGTAACAGAGGCTGGCCAGCCCACGCGCCCGAGACACGGAGCCATGTCCGGGAACCTGCGGCAGCAAACCCCGGCAGCACGTGGAAGGTACGCCACACCCGGGCTCCCAAGAGCCGCGTGCAGCCAGGGGGAGCGAAAACCCACGCCGCAATGTCCTGACCCATTACTACTGCTATATGAATTACTAGAAAAACAAAAATTGATTGATGAGCAAAAGTACAAAAGTTACTATAAAAAGACCATAAACTGTCAACCCTAATATGGATAATGATTATATTTAATTGCACATTTAAATGTTGAACAGTTTGACTGAGACACATTTTTGTCTATATGTTACCAATGAAAGGCTGTGCCAAACACTTTTCTTCATCCTGTCAGCACACTAGGTGACAACACAAAGTAGTTGTCTGCACTGTTCCCCAGATGCTGGTCTGCTTGGAATAAAGCACAGGATGGAATACAACTCACAGACTGCAGAAAAAACAGCAATGAACCTGCGAAAGATAATTTAATTTATAACAGGCATCATGTAAATAAAATCACAACCCATAATGTATAATTTTCTTGAAAACAGGCAGATTTAATGTTACATAATCCCATATGAACAAAGCAATAATTTTATATTCCAATACTAGTTATGGCACATATTTTCAAAACCTTAAAAGGGATACTTTCAAAATATAGTATGTCCATAGTTTTTTTATTATAAAGTTCATTAACCTATCTGTATGATGTTTTAGATGAGGATGAAAGATTCAAATTAATATTTTATAAGATTTTTGTCAAGATATCGTAAGCTTTGAAAGATGTATAAGATGTTCAGTGGGCAACCCCTAGGGCCAACCATAGAAACATGAACAAATTCTACTTTATGCAGTTTTAAAGTTTACATATTATGTATTTTATGTAGTTATTTAAAGGAGAGTTCAGGTAAAGTAAATCCCATTAATTTATCTGTATCTACACCTAAGCAGATATTTCAGTTAGCTAATTTGTCCAAGCTTCGGGCGCAATCCAAGGATATATAGTAAACAGAGTCAGTGGAGTCCAGAAGGCAATTTCTCTCTCTGTGGAGTGGACACCTACATTTATTCTGTTGAGCAGGCTCTTGGCTATTCTCTGAAATGGGAAATTATGCATCCAGCCACCCTAGAAGACACACATGGTAGACGTCAGAGTTGAATCCACCCCTGATCACTTACATGGGGAATACCATTTCTGCAGCTGACACATCAGGGTTCAACAAAAACTGGCTAAAACTGTTTTTAGTAGTGTAAGCAAACTCAAGCATTACTGTGACATGAATGAGGCCTTTCTGCTAAGAGAATAAGGCAGTATTTCTCTTTCTGGAGAGAATACTCTGGTTCCCTAAGTGATCTCCTCTGTATGCCTGTGCCCCACTCACAGCCATGCCAGCTGGCTTACTCTGGGGTTGTGATTTATGTAAAGGAAGAAGATGGGTCATTGTTGCTGCAGCAGTTGTGCAGCTCCAGGAATTTGCCTTTATAGGGCTGAGTTACACCCCAAACTTATAGGTAGCAGTTGAAAGTCTGCATTTTCATTCAGAATATTCTGAATTAGATTTGGGGATCATTCTGTAAAGACTTTTCATTATGAGATATTAACTAATAGAAAGCATTTAGATAAAACAGGTTTCAACTATCAAAATTGAAGGGAGAATTAAAAAATTTTGAGACATTGGAGTCGCTCACAACACACTGTTTTTATAGTTCTCCATAAGTATATGAGACAGAAACTTCCTGTAATACACTTAGTTTTCATCAAAAAGACCCAAATTTCATACCAGCCCAGAATAAGAATATTTCAACAAATCATATTTTCCTGTTGGAAAATACACCTAATTTCCCATAAATTTACAGCCTTTTCTAGAATGACATCTGAAATATTTTGCTCTCTGATAGACTTCCTTATGCTGTTACTGTACCTTTCTTTTTGTCCAGCATTTTTCACTTCCCCTCAACAATTTTTCCAATTTTTTGCTTCTCAAATTCAACACTGAGTCTGATTTGCTTTTTTCACTCCCATGTTTCTTTCATAAAAGTAAGCCACTTTTAAAATCATGCTGCTGTCACACATAGCCTGTTATATATCAACAAATTATATTTTTGTTTGATTGCAAAAGAAGTAGATTCAGCAGTTGGAACCAGAAAATGTTCTTCATTTTTCTGGTTTTTATTTGACAGCATGGTGTACAGGGTAGAATATTTATAGCATTTATTGCTCTTATATTTCTCTTTCACACTAAAATATCTCCATTTCAAATTAACAGTTTGGTTTAAGTCTTTAAGCTAAAAAAATCATATTCTTCTGTGATTATTTTAGCTCTACTCTAGTTCTACTTTCTATTCTTTAAAATCATCTATCTCTGTTCTCCAAGATACATATTCTTTGGGATTTCCCAAGAATGCTTTTGAAAACTAGACTTCCTTCAGTTTACTTTTTGAGTGTCTAAGTCCCATTCAAGCAGAGAGAAGTATAGCTGTACCAGCTGCAAGCCTGGTCTTTGTTACTACTACAAGTGTATCTAGACTTATCCTTAGATATAGATGTCTTTTTTTTTTTTTGCACAAAGTTAAAAGATAGTGTTAAAAACACCAGTGCCTGGACTCACTTCTTTCAGCTGGGAGGGCAGAAGGGCAGAGTAATGGTAGAATATATGCCCTAAGATTTATAGCATCAAAGGCTTTTTATGTCAGAGATTCACAGAATCATTTGTGTTGGAAAAAGACTTCTAAGATCAGCAAATCCAACCAAAAACTCAGCACTGCCAAGTCCACCTCTAAACTATGTACCCAGGTACCACACCTAAACATCTAGCTCCAGGAATGATGATTCCACCACTTGCCTGGGGACCCTGTTCCAGTGCATGACAACACTTTCAGTAAAAACATTTTTCATAATATCCAATCTAAACCTCTCGTTTTGCCACTCGAGGCTGTTTTCTTTTGTCCTTTGCCTTATTACCTGGGAGAAGGAGCTGACTCCCACCTGGATACAGCCTCTTTTCAGACCTTTTTGCTTCAGAGAGTGGTAAGGTCTCCTCTGTGTCGCCTTTTCTCCAGGATGAATACCCCCAGCTCTCTGGGGTAAAATGAATGTTACTCAACTTTGCAAACAACACTAGCCCATTTATTGGTTACCACTATATTTTAACAAGACCCTTCTGCCTGTGCAGCCAGCTCTCTCTTCCTTTCCATTGCCTCTTCATCCTCATCTGAAGGAAGCCGTATGAGGTGGAGCTGCATGGCTCATGGGGTGTGGTCTCCGAGCAGCAGTCCGCATCATCACCTGCCATACTTGGTGCATAGATTCAGAGTCCTTCTGCCCTTGAGTCTTGAGCTAGTATGGTCTTCTGTGGGCCTCAATGTTTAAGGAATTCAAGTATTTAAAATTCATGTTAATGTGGACATGTTTAGTTAGGCAGAACCATAGATAATGGAGGCAGTTTACAGAATCAGGGTCTAATTCTGGCAGATAACTTTGTTTTGGCAGTGTAAGTTCTTCCTACCAAAGAGCTATATAAAGTCCCTCTGTAGGCCCAGATTCTAAAGCATTGGGCCCGATATCATCCCTGGAATTACACTGTTAAGCTTCCAAAAACACTTCTGCAAAGAAAAGAGACTGTAAGCCAAACAGATGATTTTGATTAATACGAATATGTTCCTAAAAGTAAAATAAAGTAATAGAGACTTAAAAAGTGCTACAGCCCTCTTAACTACTAAAACAAAATATGAAATAAAGACACTTTCAAAGATAACACTGACAAAAGGTTACAAATTACCTAACAGGTTTTTCAAAAGGAAATAACCTAAACAAAGAAATGTTGAGGGGCGGTACCCATCGTTGTGTTTTGCCTTTACTATCTACATTCTGGAAACATTTTTGGAGGTTGCATTGCATGAGACAGCCAAATCACCCCTAATTTAGAAGTAAGCATGAGATTAAACAAGCTTTCTGTAAAAGCCTGTTAAAGTAATATCCTTCATTTTTTCTGTTCTCTTCCCCTTTTTTTATCCCTGCTTCACTTTCTTGGCACCTTCCAGATGTGCATGCATGTGTGTGTCAGTGTGTGCAAGTTTTCATTATTATGAGCACTGCCATTTGCGAGGCACTAGTTTTTATGAATAAAGGAGTCAGAGTTTGTGTGCCAGCCCACCATCTCCCTCTCTGTAATAAAATTAGTTTAAAAAAGCACTTCAAAAACATCTAAATTAGGATTGTGTTTATACTGTCTTTTGGATTTTGAGTTGTTTTTCAGGGAGAATGGGAACAGGGTTCCATTTATTTGCAACTTTTAAATCTTACATTTCACTGAAAACTTGCAGAAGGTTTGAAGAACTGAAGAGTAATAAAAAAAAAAGGACATAAAAATAATGAGAATAATGAGAAAATCACAGGCTTTCACAATTCTTTCTCCTTAATTTCTTCCCTTGCTTCAGGATATTTCCCTTTTTTGATTAGCTTGTTTTTCCTTGTGTTTACCTCAGAGATGTACACAACCACATCAGTGCTGCCTTGCCATAAGTCTCCTTGCTGCTGCCAGTCCCTTGTCCCAGCCCCAAACATGAACTTTCACAGTTTGCAGATAACAGCCTCTTTTCTCCTCTCCCCTCTTTCTTCCAATTATTCTCAAGTTTTATGGGAAAAAGAAAAAAGCCTTTAGTGCTTCAGGTTTTTTTCCTCTTACATTCTAATAACAAGTAATCAATTGAGCCTCTGGGGAAACTCACATTTCCTAGGTTTCTTTGATTCTTATATGGTGGTAGTTTTAAGATATCTGTTATTTAAAGGTCAGTTCAAGAGAGCCATGGGCATGATCAGGGAATGGACACATAAGTTCACAGCGTAAAGCACCAAGAAAATTGAGCACCTGAATGTATGGGTGAGTATCGTATCACAGTTTGGGACTAGCATATCCCAGTTTGCCATCATTTATTTGCTGGAGTGCCACTACACTGACAAATGTGGATACTGTCTTCTGTCACTGACCCCAAAACTGGACTTACTGGACACAGCTGCACAGGCTGACATAAGCCAGCCTGTGTCCAAATACAGTCTGGCAGTGTCAGTCCAACACTGCACCTGGATTAATGTTCTTGTCCAATGGATTACTACCTTGGATGTCTCAGCACACTAACACATCTGGACTCCATCTGGATCCAGTTGCCTATTTTCACAGGAGTCTAGGTCTGCCACAGCTGTGTGGCCAGAGACCTCAAATCTCTGCTAGATAGAACCTTGATTCCCTTGAGACTGAGGTTCCAATGCATTTGTCTTCTAAACAGACATATCCATCAGTGTGGGGGGAAAGAAAGGTAGACAAGAGAATTTTGCTCTTGGAGGAGTAAGGAAAAAGCATACAGGGAAGCAGGAAAAAGGAAGAGACAAAGAAAGAGCAATACATGATGGCCTTGGTAGCAGGCAGGCAGTTGTCGGCATGCTCCTCACTCTCATTGTCATTGAGAGACATATAAGCATAATATTTGAACTTAAGGCAAGCCTTTGATTGTCAAAAAGAAAATTAACACCTTGATTTCTGCACACACACACACACACACACACAAAAGCTGCAGCTTATGTTTAATTTACTGGGTTTCGGTTTGGATTTTTTTTTTTTGTTTTTTTTTGGGTGTTTTTTTTTTGTTTGTTTGTTTGTTTGTTTTGGTTTCTTTGGGTTTTTTTTTGTTTTCTTTTTTTTTTTTGTTTTTGTTTTTTTGTTTTTGTTTTTTTTTTTTTTTTTGTTTCCAAGGGAGCAGAACATATAGAGATTGAAAGCACATGTTGCTAAATTGATGCCCTGGAGAAATCCCAAGTGGATTAATGTCATGCAGCCTAATTTAATTTGCATTAATAGTACAGTTTGCCAAAAAATATTGCTGATAGTGTGCTATTTGGTGTGTGTATGCTACTGCACAAAGTAAAGGGATATTGTATCAATATTTTGGTGTACTATGCCTGCTGACTTGCAAAATATCAACAGTCCAGATTTCAAGAATTATTTCTGTGCCTAAATCCCAGGTGTGTGAGACTAGACTCCCTGTACAGGGAGGTGTCTGTGTTTTGAATTACGTTAAAGTATAACAGACACATGTTAAGTTTGTTAAAATTGACTCATCCTAGATATGCTGCAGATTCCAGTTGTATTTCCTAAACTTCCAATGGTTTAAAATATAAAATTATTGTTCTCTCTAAAACCAGAATGAAGTAAGAGTTTCCATTCCACACACAGCATGGTAACAACAACATAGCCACCAAAGGTTAGAGATTAACGGGAAAGCTGTCTGTTAAAATTAGGATCAAATGAGGAGGAAAGCTGTTAGATCACACTTATTATGCTGTGATGGTGACAGGGGAACCTCTAGCCTTGGTGACACACAAAAGTATTGGCACAACTCACAGGCTGTAAGATTCACAACAGCAACTTGTAGGAGTAAACAGAACTTGGGATATCTGGTGACTTCATCTGCAGAGTATAAGGACCAGAGTAAATATGTAATGCAAACAAATACGAAAAAGTCAAGAAACAAATAGTACAGAATAAGTGATATCTGTCTGGGAAAACAGAGAAATATATGGACATTTATACTTGGGGAAAGACCAGGAAAAGAGAGACCTGCTGCCTTGCAGAGGGTCAGATTTATCAGTGAGAGTTAGACAAAGGAGACTATAACCTTTAATACTTTTTGCACTAGTTTTCACTAACAAATAATACTTTCACAATTAATAACATAACAGAGAAAAGGTCTCAACTTTAAATGAGAATACACCATCTTAAATACTATCACATTATCGGAAACTGTTAAAGTTTATTTGTCATTACCAAAGAGCCACCAAACACAACTTACCAGCCATTAGCAATAATATGTTTAAAAAAAAAAAAAAATAAATAAAGTGAGTGTATGAAGAGAGGGGAAAACTTGGTGCTAGTCTTCACCTCGGTGCTAGTCATCTGCAAAGGAAACAGAGAAAGGACTAACAATCTATTTGGATTTATCATGATAATAGAGAACAGTGCAGTTTCTAAACTCCTGTATTCACATATTTTTGAGTGGCGCAGGAATAGATTACCTGTGGTGACAGTGGAGTTTCTGCTAGTCCTTAGAGGGCAGACAGGCTTCTGTTATTCTGTTATGAATGCCTATTCCTGTATAGCATGCTGAGAGGTGCAAAGGGAAGGGAACTGTAAAGACCACATTCATGGGTCATAAATGTGTTTGGAAAAAGGACCATTGCTATTACAAAGAAAAAGAAAAGAGAGAGAAAGAAAAATTGACCTGTGAAATTTAATATATTGCCCAAATGAAAGCCAGATATTGTGTGTTGCACTAACCAGTCTTTGCCAGTCTATGCCCAGCCTGTTGCTGATCTTGTGCAGGCTACTAGTGCAGATTCTATTCAAGTGTTAATAAATTCTGTACTCCCTGAGACAGTTGTCCTCATGCAGGAGTCTGTGCTAGGAGAGGAAACAACGCGGTGTCCCCTGCTGGGTCATACTCAAGCAGTGTACATTGTGGTTGCTACATGCAAGGGGAGGTGGCAGCAATTTATGCTCCTCTATTACCATCTCCAGGAACACAGTGCAAGAAATTATTTCCCCTTTATGTTAAGCAAGCATGTCTGCGGTTATAAAGTATTTCTTTGCAGCTCCAATCTTAAATGTTAAAGATTCTTTTGTATTCCTTTCCAGCTTAATGTTTTTCTTGGGAATGAGTTGGTTGCCATTCTGTTACTGGGGAGATACATGCTGTCTCCTGTGCAGTTGCAGGACATACAGATCCAAATGGATCAAAGGCACAGGCACAAGGTTTTGATCACTTGAAAATAGAATGGAAATGTATCATCCTCTGTTCTTTCAAAGCAGATTACAAGTAATTATGACGTGTGGCACATGCACTGGAGTTTTGCTGGCACAGGTCTCCATGAAATCTCCATTAAAAAGCAATTACATTAATAATAGTCTCTATTGCTTAGACCCTAAACCCTTTAGTTGTTGCTAGCTCCTGAGGTGTTGGTAGTGTGTTCTGTCACTATGCCTAACAGATTCCCTTTATGTTGCCCTACTCAGCTCATTAGTTGGACTCTTTTACCCTAGTAGTGAAGATCTGTGATTTCAGCTTCAAAAATGGCTGTTTGTATATCCAGTAACATAAAATCTGTTGTATTTCAGTTCAGAGGAGAAATATTACCACCAGGAGCTGTGGCCAAGTTAGACAACTGGTTCCTGAGACTCCTGTTAACTGGGCACTGAACTTAAACATGTTACCTTGGCTTTACAGAAAACTACCTGTCTCTCATTATTAGTGAGGGAGCTCAGGGAGACTGCTTGATGTAGCTGGCTAAACTGTGTGCCTCAAGTGGGATAGTATGAGTCCCTCCAGCTTTCTAATTGAGAAGGCCTGAAGCTGGAGGAAGGGACCCATTCTATTTTTCCCGTAAATTTCTGCATATATCCTTTTGGCATTGTAAATAAAGTTAAGGCTGTTTCCCTTCTGTAAGTCACTGGCAGAGCTCAGACACTTAAATGAGCTGTCTTTTGATTCATCCCGTGCTGATTTAGACCTACACTCTCCTCTCCTCTCTCCTCTCCTCTCTCCTCTCCTCTCCTCTCTCCTCTCCTCTCCTCTCTCCTCTCTCCTCTCTCCTCTCCTCTCCTCTCCTCTCCTCTCTCCTCTCCTCTCCTCTCCTCTCCTCTCCTCTCTCCTCTCCTCTCCTCTCCTCTCCTCTCCTCTCCTCTCCTCTCCTCTCCTCTCCTCTCCTCTCCTCTCCTCTCCTCTCCTCTCCTCTCCTCTCCTCTCCTCTCCTCTCCTCTCCTCTCCTCTCCTCTCCTCTCCTCTCCTCTCCTCTCCTCTCCTCTCCTCTCCTCTCCTCTCCTCTCCTCTCCTCTCCTCTCCTCTCCTCTCCTCTCCTCTCCTCTCCTCTCCTCTCCTCTCCTCTCCTCTCCTCTCCTCTCCTCTCCTCTCCTCTCCTCTCCTCTCCTCTCCTCTCCTCTCCTCTCCTCTCCTCTCCTCTCCTCTCCTCTCCTCTCCTCTCCTCTCCTCTCCTCTCCCCATATGAGGAGCACAAAGCATTGCTCTTATTAGGATCCTTAACTTCCATTTCAGGAACTTAGCAACAACATTCCTTCTACCCCCTTACTATCCTCTCTATCCAAATAACTTCAGTGGCATGATTTTTCCAAGTTTTATAAGGTTCAGTCTCAGAAGTTGGATGGAAAGGACAGGGTTTTTTTGATAATGTGCTGTGAGTTTGAAGTCAGAAATATTGTATTAATATTCAATTTTAAAAATGTTAAAATAACACATGACAAAACTTAGGCTAATGCTTATACCTAAGAGAAATTATCAAGGAGAAGATTTTCTGTGGTTTGATGTACTTTAACCTTCTTTACCTGCACTTCCCTGGTCAAATTTGCCAACAATACTTTCCACTATATAAAGATATGACATGCTCATATTTTTTTTTCTCCTTCCTGCAATTTATTCATTGTTGCCTTCCTGCATTACAGCCTCTCTGAAAAGGAATACTGTACATTTTTTGCATTGCAAAGCATTTTGCATGTTGTAGCTGTCTTAGAAATAACAAATAATATTAAGGATGGTATGCAAGCTGATATAAATGAGAAAGAAAAGAAAAGAAAAAAACAAAAAACAAGAAAAGAAAAAAAGAGAAAAAGAAAAGAAAAGAAAAGAAAAGAAAAGAAAAGAAAAGAAAAAGAAAAGAAAAGAAAAGAAAAGAAAAGAAAGAAAAGAAAAGAAAAGAAAAGAAAAGAAAAAGAAAAGAAAAGAAAAGAAAGAAAAGAAAAGAAAAGAAAAAAAAAGAAAAGAAAAGAAAAGAAAAGAAAAGAAAAGAAAAGAAAAGAAAAGAAATTAGCGTAGTAGATGACTAGGACATTAAAGAAAAAATTCTGTGTTTATTTTCCACAGTAGTAAAGTTAATCTATGAAAAATAATGTAATAAGTAGGTGTCCATTATGTTTGAAAAATAAAATTAACCAGCCTATTAGTTAAAAATAGGTGCAAACATTTCAGTCTGGAGGACTTATAGCCATGATGAACCATTAGTGCATATTTGGCTCCTCAACTCCTAATCAGGCAGAGGACACTTATCTTCTGTGATACTGACGAGACCATTGCCATACTGTTGCATATCAAACTAGGGCAAAGCATAGGAACATTTGGGTCTGAGCCATTAAAGCATCCTGTTGGTGTACTTCCACATACTTTCATTAAGAAATTAGAAGAAATATAATGAAGAAAAATCAACATAGTGAAATATTTTAAGGTTCTGACATTTGGTTTCATTTCACAGTAGGATAAGAAGAAATCAAGTATCGTTTTGAAATGAATCTGAAATAGAAATACTTCACCAATAATAATTTTGTAAGCATATTTCACTAACTCCTTATAAATCTTAAATTCTAAATAAGGCAAACCCTAACTGTCCTAAAGATAAACCACAGCTAAAGGAAAATGTCATAAACAAAGTAAGCTTGTTTCTCATTATGGGACATATTTTGGTTTTCCCACTGTTAAAAATTGGATAAAATATTATAATCATTTACCTTGAGTTGACAGCACATTGTTCTGGAAAGTTTGCAAAGACATGTGCCAGACATTTCTTATTTATCCAGAGTCTCAGAATAACATTTTGAATGTTCTTCAAAAATTCTGTCGTTTTGATAATGTTTCTGGAATCTAAAACCCTTTAGGGAGCTAGCTTTTTAACTAAGTCTTGGTAAAATATTAATCCAGTCATCTCAAAATACTTTACAGGAGTCTTTCTTTGAACATATTATATGTGCTATATAAGCAAATTGAAGATTCATTGTATACATTAGGTAAACAGGCAGATAAACAAGCACCACTACAATTTCGGTGGGTTTAGATGCTCTGATTATTGGATCATAGGATATTTTTTTAATTTATTCTTCTATACCAATTTTTTTCTCTGAATTTGTTTATTTTATGTGCTTCCTATTCAGGGAGGCATTCTTCTCACCAAGTTTTGGTTGTGTAAAACCTGAATTTGAAGCTGAAGCCTTAAGGTATATGTACTACTTTTCTAGTCTATGGACTATGAGGGAAGTATCCAGAGGGTAGTTCATTGGAGCAATATGTGGAATGAAATTAAGAACCAGTCAAATGCATATTTAAGTATTACAAAATTGCTGGTTTACTGTAAATTGATTCTATCCTTATGCCCTATTTACTGAATTTGTCTTATCTTCCAAGACAACTCCCACTGAGTTAGGCTTACAGGATCATTTAATCAAATTGAATCGCATTATATTTTGAAGACTTTGCTGGTTAGACCTACCTGAGTCTCTAGAAAAACCTTGGAAAATGCGTTTATATCTTACAGTTGTAATATATCTTATTTTTACAATAAAAGTAAAATTAATTAATTTAAAATTAAAGAAAATCTATTTGGTCTCATTTGGTTAAAATAGTCCAAATGTTGTAGACAATTGTGAAATTTCTGTTGTAAAAATTTTACTGTCCTGCAAACTTTTTTCAATTTTTATTGATATAATCAAAGTAGGGGAAAAAAGATGCTGCTTTTGTGGGAAATTATGAGCATGCAGACATTTTTAAAAATTATTTTTATAATAATTTTGATTATCTTATGCAATTCATAGTCATTATTGATTAGCATAAACACTGTACATGGCTTTTCCTCAGCCCATGCACTTGAACATGCTGTAGTCCATTTTGGATAATCAGCTTAACTACGTTTGTAAATAGTTTTGTATTTCATCATTATCCACCATAGTGTAAAGTACTTTGGCAAAAAAAAAAAAAAAAAAAAAAAGATAAAGAGGGGAAAAACTATAACAGAATTTCTCTGTAATAGATTATCTCTCTAGTAGACTATGTATAAATTGCTCCAGACCAATGTGCTCATCTCCCATCAGGAACCATTTTGTCAGGTTGAGGTGCTTATGGTCTCAGGGGAAGAAGTTCTTAATGAGGGAGGGCATACAAAACCTTGCAAGTTTATCAGTGTGGAAATAAAGTTGGTATAATCTTTACCCACAGCCCTCCTCTCCATGCTGACTAATAAAGGAAATGGATTTCAGTTTTCAAATTCTTTTAAGAACAGAGCCTTAGCTTTGCCGACATTTGGCATTGTCTGTCTTAAATATAATACCTTGAATTCTGTTTTTTCAGTGTCAAGCACAGGTGCTGTGACTGAGATAATATATTCTCTCATGAGTAATACTGTTTCCACTTGAAGGTGTTATTTTGGTAATTGTTTAGACTAGATGATCTGTTATGCTACAGGCACAGATGAATGCCTGTACTTCTTTCAGCTCTGCTGAAGAGGACGTATCAGTGTACACTGAGGAATTCACATTATCGCTTGCCTCAGCCCATATGTGCACGTAACACAGTAAGGGACCAGCTTTATTCTTTAGGCCTATCACATCTGCCTCTAAGAAAAGCCCTATGGAGAAAAGAAATATACAGGATGGGGAGGATGTATCAGAAAACCTCCTTTGTACAAGCCAGCGACAGTAAAACAGCTCTTTTACCCGTATTGTGCCAAGAAACAGTACTTTTGTAAACATAGTTTTCTTTCTAATACGTGTTTCATGTTCCTTTCAGTTAAATTATTGTCATCTTCACAATATAAAATGGTGGACAGCATGTTTCCTTTTGAATCATATGGTTCAGCTACCTACAGCTTCAACCCTGAGAAAAAGAGAATTGGCTCATATTCCAGTGCCCATGGAATAGTTCAAACAGTTAAATGGCTTCAAAGTAGATGCTGTGACAAAATCTTTTTCTTTAGCACATATGCACCATGAAGCCACAGCCTCAGACATGTCAGAATTTCAGACTGGAGGCTTTGGTCAACAGAGGCTGAACATAGATGCATCTTTCCCTGGAGGTTTCTAGGGTTTCGGTGAAGGAAGAGCATGGTCTGAGGGAGTATGGACAGAGAGCTCCTACAAATCAAGCACAAATTCTGGTAAATACATAACTGTCTCCAGAATGGCACAGTATTTTGTAAGAGGCTGAGTACAATAGGGGTATGGAAGTGGGTGATCTTGGTGACTTACCTGCACCAAATGTCTTGCAGACATGCACGTGTAGCTGCAGGGGAATGCAGGGGAATGGTTCAAGTCTAATTTCCATGGTGTTTGTCTACTTGTCCGAGGTCCCTTACAGTTTGCTGAGGGAATCAGGTTACACCCACAGTTTTCACTGAACATTTGGACATTCCCCCACCATAGGCTCAGAGACTCGCCATGTTATTTTTATGACCTGAGACAGACCTCAAGACCTTTAGCCCAAACCCTGCCTGGACACCTGTGTCCTCCTCTTGTGTGGAAGAGAAGGTGAGCAGAGTGAGAAGGAATACTTTATTTTAAGAGGTACATGCAATATAAGCACCTATTCTATGGGTGGCTGTATTACTGAAGACATGGAAAGTATATGTAGATGGTGAAATTTAGCTGTGCTAAAAGATCCAGTTGCTGAGCATTAGCCATTACTTTAGGGATGCAAATAATTTAGAATATGGTGATACTTGTATGCTGTAAATTTATGAAGTAAAAGATTCAGGTCATGAAGTAAAAGAATCAGGCAAAAAAAATCTGGAAAAAAGCAGAAGCTGATAATAAATTATACAAAAAACGGGACAATATAGGAAAATAATATATTTTCAGACTTACAAATGCAGTGTATCCAGTTACAGTGTGGGTGGAATTCACACTCAGCCTAAAAAAATCAAAGAAGTTTGTAAGATTTTTCAGTTTGTTGCTGGATTATAAAAAAACCCAGCAAATAATACCAAAACCCCACAATCCTGAAAGCAGCAAACTACATCCAAATATTTACAAATATATACATATTATAGTTATGTGATGAGATAATATCAGGGTAAGCAAAAATGCCCATTAGAAGATCTATGTAAGAAAAAAATAACAACTAATTTAAAATTATTCTGGACAGTAAACCTGTCAACTCATTAACTGAAATAAAGGCATATTTTAAAACTAGATATTTTGCAAAAATTTTTTTATATGAGCAAATCTTCATCTATAGTTTAGATAGAATTTTGAATTATGGCTTTGACAAACCAAGATTTATCCTATGCATCTTATTAAAAGAAGTCAGGCTAGATTCTATACTGAATTATAACCTGGCAAGTCCTCATGGAATGGCTTCATTATGCAGGTTCTAAACCAATATAGAACCTGTTTCACTGTATTTAATTCTAGAAATTAATGGAACCTAAAGAGATGTTTTCATTTGTACAGACTTAATATCAAATACTTTTTTAGGGCAGGGCACCCAAAGATGAAATCAGAATTGAAGTTGTTGATTTGAAAATGTCGTAACATTGATATCACAATTAGAGATTGTATTCATGCATTATAAGAACAAAACTAAGGTTAATGAATATACCATGCTTATATTAAAAATCTTTTCATTCCTTAAAGAGCACCCAGAAAAGTAGTTATATAAAAATAATTTAAAAATATCAGACAGGCTAGAATAACTAAAACCTGATATCTTCAGTCCTTTTTCTGGTTACATAGATCTAGTGCCTGTCATTATTTTACATTGGAATTTCATTAAGTAGTTCTACTGTCATATCTTGCAATGAAAAACAAAATATTTAGGCTTATTAAATAAATAACTCATTTAACACCAGAGAGCTCAAACAAATGGGACTTTTTGCCAAAGTAACCTTTGTAGTTATAATCTCCCAGGTATTTTTTGATCTTAGGATATGGAAATCTTGATTTGGAAATTTTATTCTATCCAATATCTCAAAAATACATTAAACTAATTTTCAATATACCAGTTTGTTTATATGGTGCTTCAACAGAGAGTGGTAATAAAAAATTTTAAAATGTTTATCAGCTGGGCTTTTCCTTAATGAAAAAATTACTAGAATTTTGACTAAATACGTTCTGTTGACCTGAGATTAGGAACTAAATTTGCAAACTAAAGGTCGATATGTTGAAGCTTTTATCTAAGAATATAAATACAAACCTTTTAGGATTTTCAAAATCAGGTACTCTTTCTCCTTTAAAGAAAAGTAAACCTGTTTTTATAAAATATCTTTCTGCCTTTGACAGTCTTTAAACAACTTGAAATAGCAAGCCACAATACTTTTGCTTAATTAAAGGATTCTAAACAAAAAGAAAAAAAAACAAAAAAGCAAGAAAAAAATTAGTTTACATTTTAGAGGAAAAGTAAGAAAAAAAGGGTGAAAAGTAAGAAGTTTGAAGAGCTGTCTATAATTAAGATCTTACCTATAAAAATGAAATATTAAAAACAATTACTTCACTACCTGACTGACCAGGCTCTTGTGTCCAAGGATGCCTTTTGCTTCATCTTCTGATTGCACTCACGCCAATATTTGCAATATCCTCTGCTAAGTGGGAAAAATATTATCACATCTTGCAGAGGAAACACAGAATCTTTGCGCACAAATTCTGGCAGGTTAAAATATTTCTCAGTTCATCTTTTGGTTTTGATTATGGCCCTTAAAATTTGCTTCCAGCTTTCTGGTACCATTTTTGTTTCTATAATCAACTGCAGACTTGAAAGCAAGGAAAACTTGGTTTTGTCACATTTTTGGCTCCAGTGCTGCAAACATCTCTGTGCAGGTGGACCCACCCTGTTGAAATCACTGGGTCAATGTAATGTTATTTTATTCATTCTGCTTTACTTTTCTTTCTTTTTTATCCTTGTGTGGTCATTCTCTTCCTCAGAGAGATGGCTGTCACTGAGGAAAATGGCAAAGGATGAGCAGCTGTATCTAGGCCAGGAGATGAAAAAAAGCTTGTGCAGAAAATTGGGCAGATTACACCAAACTGAGCTTTTCAGAGATAACAATCACCAGCTTCAGTGTACACACCTCACTCCCGTGGAAATCTACTCACTAATGAATATACCTGTCCAAAACTGTTTCAGGAACTAGAGGGTACTAAAACCAAGGCCTCTTATAATGCGGATTACCTTCTCTGCAACAGAGTCAGAAGAAATGGAGAATCTACCAATTCCCACTGCCACAATTCACAGGCCCTTGTAGTAGTGAGAAATACACCTAAACTGTCAGGCTGGGTGAACACAGCTTCTATATCTATCCCTTTCCCCCATAGCTACCAAGATGAGATGACTTTGACCAAAGGAGCATGGAGTTACTTACACCCTTGTGCACCTGGTAGAGTTTGTTAGTGGCTGCCTAGCAAATCCAAGGCCAGGAAAGCCAGGAAGACGGATTACTGCAGTCATGGATTTTAGTTACAATTAGGATCCAAAGACAGCTACTAGCTTCATAATACTTTTATGCTCCAACTTAAACCACCTCTGAAAAATGCAGCAGTAGGTATCTCAAGCCCATCTGAGACTCTTGTTTAGACTCCTGACTTATTTACGTATATTTTTACCCTTAGTAAAATTTAGTCAAGCACAACTTCAGATATATATAATTCCTAAGCTTTTATTTTGCCAGGAAAAGAGTTTGTATTTGTGCACCCTGTGACTAAACAAGAAGTTGAAAAATTCAAAGCAGGTTGCTGCTCTGATCTAATTTAAGAAGATTAAAAGTTATTTTAGGAATTGCAACTTCTTTCTTTTTCTGTTAGAACGAATCCCCTCCTACTAGAGATAATGCAAATCCAATAGAACCTGCGAAAAAAACCACACATGCTGAAATCAGGGTTCATCTCTAGTCCCTGGATGTTTCAGGCAGTTATAAAAGCAGTGTCTTCATACAATAGGATGAGCTGAAGAATAACAAGTATGTTATGTGGATTTTAAATAGCTTGACACTACATTAATCCAGGTTTTCCATGACTTCTGTCCTTTGGGTGCCCAGCAAGAAAGCTAACACTGTTCCTTTGTAGCAAAGGTGTACTGGACTGCTTTAAGAAAGGCCAGTTGCTAGCAGGCCAAGAGAAGGGATCCTTCCCCACTACACTCCACTGATGTGGTGACCGCAAGAGTGGTGAGTCCAGTGCTGGATTTCCCAGAGGGATGGAGATACACTGAAGGTGAAATCCAGCAAAGAACCTCAATGATGATTAAGGGACTGGAGAACCTTCCCTAAATGACCCTAAAAGAAAGGTCTGAGAGAGCTGGGACTGTTCAGTCTATAGGAAAGCAAGCCCAGGGCAGATTGGATCATGATTTACAAATATCTGAAGGAAGGATGTAGAGGTGATGGAGCCAAACTCTTTCCGAAGGTATCCCTTGGCAAGGGCAAAAGATAGTGGTCAAATGTTGAAACAGGAGACTACAAATGAACCACAGGAAAGATTTCTTAATGAGAAGAGTGACTGAGCATTGCCATAGGTTGCTGAGAAGTTGTGGAGTCACCAGGTGTGAAGAACTTCAAAAAATGTTGGCACAGTCATGAGCAAGTGGCTGGCCAAGCAGCTGTAGGTAGTCCTGATTCTGCAATGATTTTGGATCAGAATGTCTCCACAGGTCCCCAACAGCATTAAGTGTTCTGTCATCTTTGGGGGTTTCCCACCACAGCCACTTCTTCCCACCACCAGGCCCTTATGCTCAGGCAACCAGCCTATGATCACAGGAGCCGACAAGCCTGCGCTTAAACCCTAACCCCACCACAAGGCACAGCCATGTGATGGCAGCCTGCAAAAAGCAGGAGCTTTCTCCCCTTGTGGTGATTGTCATCTCATCAATGAGAGTTGGGACTAGGCAGGAGAGAGAAAGAGGAGCCCACTGCAGCAGCGGTGGCAGTGCTTGTGGAAGTGGGGTTGGGGCCAGCTTTGCATGTGTGACTTTTGCTTTCCTTCTTAAACTGCTCTTATGTCAAACCACAAGTTTTCTCATCATTAACCCTTCAACCCTCACCAAGCACTGAGTGAGAAGCACTGTAGCATGGAGCTCCTGACCAGGTTCCACCATGGGTGTCCAAGGACTGCAAACCCAGCACAGCCACAGAGCACATTCAGATAGAAGGGGCACCATGTACCATAACTGCCTCTGCCGTCACACTGTGCTCAGGGGTCCTGTGGGTACACCCACAGTTTGCACACCTTAGCAAGACTCCAGGCTTGGACTTGAGTTTTAGCTTTGAGGAGATCAGCAGCTCTTGGTGCTGAGCTAAGGCCACCCCTTCCTGTGCTCCTCTCCCCACTGCCCTGCTGTAGGGTGCTGAGGCTCCCGCACAGTGACTGTTCCTGTGCCACAGGCCCTGCTGAACACTCCTAGTGAGTTCCTCTGACTTTGCTGACCACTTCCTCCTTCAGGTACATATTTTGTGATTCTGTGATTCCATATTTGGGAGGGAATAGATGTCCTCTCATCTTTTGATGTGTTCTTCTTTAGAATTATGATAAATTCCTAATCAGAAGTTCTTATCAGAGATTTCAACTTCTCAGAGATCTACTGCAAACACTATACTTTTATGACTAGTCTGGCAAATTCCTCAAGTTTATATCCCAGGCACTCAGAGACCCAAGTAGGAATGTTGCCCTCCTAAACTTGCTATTTCTGAATAAAAGAAGGACTTACAGGGGTTGTGATGGTAAGTGGCTATCTTGGCCACAATGATGACAAAATGGTTGATTTTAAACTTTTCAATGTATGACAAAAAATAATTAATCAGAGTGTTTACCCTGGATTTCAAGAGGACAAGCTTCAAGCTACTTCACAGTGTCCCAATGGAATCTGCCTCTGAGGGCTTATAGGTCCATGAGTGCCAGTCAGTTCTTAAGAAGCACATTTTAAAACCACAGGATCAGGCAATTCCACTGTGTCAGTGGAATTCCATGGTCAGGCTGAATAAGGAACTCAGATTGAAACTCAAGAGAGAAAAGAATTATGTATGTGGAAGCAAGTTCAGGAAGAAAATTTTTGAATTTTCAAAGTAAAGTTAATGAGCTGTGGTTTGAATGTTCAGGGAGAAGATATGAAAGGCCAAAGCTCAATTAAGAGTTGAGACTGATCATTGTTGTGTCAGATAATAAGAAGGTCTTTAACGGAGGTCTAATGAAAAGATTGGGAGGTTATTTGCTGCTGATCACCTGGCAAATCAAGATGAAGAAAAAATGAAGCCATTCAGTGATTTTTATCCCCTCAGACTTTAATAACACACATAGACCTTGGGCTGATCCTTAGAGTTGAAGGGACAGTCTGTCTCATCATCACTATGGGATCAGGAGAAATTCTGGAGCACCTCCTCCACTTCTTCACCAGATCTTGGTGTCTGCAGGACTCTTTTTCTTACATGCTCTCACTTCTTTCTCACAGCTGCTCTTGTGCAGCAGTTTTCAACCTTTCTTGAGTATGTTGTCTCAGAGGCGTGCCAACATTGTCACTTGGTTGTTTGGCCAGCAGCATATCTGTCTTGGAGTTGGCTCTGTCAGGTATGGACGCAGTTTCCAGCATCTTCTCGCAGAAGCCACCCCTGAAGCACCTTTGCTACCAAAACCTGGCCTCTCAAACCCAATACATTATATGCTGCAAGACAGAAGGCATCACTCCTGCTCTCCCAGTATCCACCTCCAGACACCAGGGCCAAGAGTATCCAAGCCCTTTGAGCAGTGGCCGGGCTAACAGGTCTGACCACCACTGAAGAAAAGCTATTTAGGTACCATAAAAACACCAGCATTTATTTGCTTGAGTGCTAATGATAGGCATTACTCTGTTTATTACACAGATAGTAGATATTACAGACATTTTCCCTAGGTCTCTTCCCAGTAATACTCATATGAGTTGGTAGTTTACAACAGTTTGGAACCAAAGCTCAGCTGATTACATATGGCTTTTTTAGTGAAGAGCTGTGATTACAACACCTAGCTGACCTTGTCTGTTTAGGAATCCTGAGATAGGTTTTTAAATACACAGTTTCAGAGGGGTGAAAGAATTAAAGAACTCAGACAAAGCAATTGTGTGATCATGATGAATGCCCTGGTGGAATGACTTTGAAAGTGTAAACTCTTGAACTGAGCCTAGAAATTCTTTTCACTGTGGTTTATGTAAACATTTCACATCTTGCACCATAGCAAACCTGTGCCCCTACTATGTTAAGATTAAGTTACAGTGCTTAGAAGTATGCAGAAATTGTTTAATACATAACCTTATAGCACAGTTTTTACTCCTTTTTTAGCAGAACATTTATATTTTATCTGAAGAAAAAGTAATATCCTGTTGTAGCAACATTAAAGGCTTGTTAGAAACTTCAATAAAGCAAATACAGTTCTGACAAAAGTTTATATTAAAATACGGCATTTAATTGGCTCAGTCTCTTGATAGCAGCTGCAAAGTTACTATTATGTTCTTGACCACCATTTATATGTGGTTTTATATCAATCACTGCCCTCCAGCTTGCTGTTCTTCCACTGAAGCAAGTAAATTGGATGCTAAAAGAGGAAGAGGAGATAGAAGACAGGAGTGGTAGGGACAGAATTAAATGGTTTTCTGGTTCACACCTGGGACTGAAAGGCAGGTGATCTGGGTCAAGAATTTCAACAAAAGTAGATTCCAGATTTAGGCATCTTAAATCCATCCAAGCCCTAATATTTCCTGTTGATGGCTCTAGGCTGCAGGAAGTGCCCTGCCAATAGAAAACACCAGGCACAGAGAATTGGGTGGAATTTGGGATTTGTGAATTGGAGCCAATGCCTATATACAGTCATAGAAACACAGTTATGTTGCCATTTTGCCATTTCAAAAACACTTCAAAGACCCCACACAGTCATAGGAACCCAATTTTAAGTACATTGCTTAGCTGGCTTTCTTTTCTTTTTTTAACAGATCTTTTGGGTTGCTGCAATGAGAACTATACCACACACAATTATGCTGAAAATTCACAGCTTTTGTAAAACAGTACAATAAAAACAACAGAAAATCGAGCATACAGCTTGGTTTGCTCTGTAGTAACCTCAGAGGAAAAGTTCATGATGGATAATTGATGCTTGTCAGTTTGAATTTTTCACTGATTTTTGTCCTCTGGAGACACGTGTTTTACCAAGGGAACCAACCAAATGGTCCTCTCCTAGCAAAGAGATTGTCTGTGGAGCCTTGAATTTAATAAATCAAGAGAAGACACATTTCCTGGAAAATGCTAAATATGTAGGGCATGAAGGAAGGAATTGAGTATATTTATAACAGCATACTCCTTCTTTCAACAGCAATTGAAAATTATAAAAATGGCCGGAAATATTTTGCTTTTAACGATGATCTCCTGTTGTCTTATATCTGTTCTGCACAAAACACCAGTTCTGATTTAGCATTGCTTGATCACTCCAGAAACACATCTGTGTTCTTTAGTACCACCAGGAACCAACACAGCACGTTTCTCTTTCATGAAGGGTCTGATCCAAATTTCATTGATAACTCGCAAATCATCCGCTTGATTTTTAGCAGCCCATGCTAGACTTCCAAGTCTCATCAAAATGCTTACCATATCTGCCAGTCCATCTGGAAATACATGAATAGATCACATTTAGGAGGATCTTATCTCTCTTAACTTTTAAATGAACTATCCCTTAAGGAACACAGAGATTTAAATGAAGTAAGTATACACAGGCACTTTGAACAATGATATATACTAGCAGACATCTCAAGCACACTGTGATTCACATATGGGTTTCAGCTAGCAAAGGGAAGAGGCAGAAATAGAACCACATGCATTTAGTTCTTTCTGTCCACAACGCTGAATGGAGGATAACTGCAGGAGCCTTAACTTAGCTTGTACATCTTGTCTTGGTTCTAATTTAAGCACAACTATTTCTGACGCCATCTGTGTTCAGGATTAGAAGTAGACAATGTACTAAATTGGAAGTTTTTAAATCCTGGAGGAGCAATGCGCCTTCGGTACATGCTATCCCAATCTTCTGTGCCTTGCTCCTACCTAGGGGGTGATGGACTTTTGTTCATTTACATTGTCAGTCTCAACACACCATGACTACTCAGAACAGTGAAATTCTGCTCCATGGGCCACCCAAATGGTGACTTTGGGCCACCCAGGCTCTTGCAAGTTACTGAGATCCTATAACTTCACCACAGAGCTAGGCCATTGGGAGAATTATAGCTCTGCTATATATGGCCTCCACAAGGATGGATTTGGGACTCCCAACTAATGGGACAGCACGACCATTATTTATATTTATCATTAACCCCTGTGTCATGAAAACATAAAGAGTTTTTTTGCCAATCACAATTATACTAATTAAGAAGCATATATCAAGATAATTATTACACTGATGTAGTATATGATATGCTGTCTTTGGTCTCATGTCCAAGAGTCAAAAGGAGCTGACTGCAAATTAAAAATCTACTCTGAAAACCTCACTATGCCAATTGTGGCTGTGCCAAGCAATGACTAATAGGGACAACATTTGTAAGGATAACTGAGTGCATGAATGGCAAGGAAAGATAGCTGAGTTATGTTGGGTGGTCCAAAGAGATACTACCAACAAAAGAGTAAGGAGGTAAAACAAGAAAATTAAGTTAGAACTAATTGTCCTGTTTTTAAAATGAGCAAAGTCTTTGCTTCTCCAAAGACTGGAGAATGAAGTTTGAAATGGATGGATACAAACATGACTTAAAATTGAGGTTTATGAGGGAGCAAACCTAGGGCTTTTTGTTTCCCTCCCTGCTCCCACATTTAAGAAGATTCTTCCCATGAGCAGGTATTAGGAAAGGTGAGGCACCAGAGATGAGCTGCTTGCAGATGAAGGGTACTGACAGTCATTGGGATTCCCACTCAGAATTAAGTCGAAGACATTAAATAATGGGGAAAAAATGACTCCACTAAACTTTAGGTCTGGTTTCTGTCCCTCTTTCAGATATTCCAAAAGGTTTTAAATATAACCTCTTTTTAATCTAACCTAAATATTTTGGTGCAAAACCTGAGATGAAAGGCAAAAATTTTTGCTGGCCAGAATTTTCAAAATAGCATAGTGATTTGGAATAATTCAATTTCTGGGCAGAACTGAGTGAATCTGATTTATAATTATTTGGGAGACTGACAGATTTTTTAATTGTTTCTAACTATGTACCAATGCAAGACAATATACATGAAGTTAACAATTTATATCTACAAAGAATGAGAATCTGATGTAAATACAACTGATTTGGACAGGTCTTGTACTGTCATAGATGAGAATTTCATTCCATTGATATTTGAGTACTTCAAGAGAAAAATGTGCAAGAGAAACAGGAATTCTTACCACAATATTCAATCAAAATTAGGATGTTAGTGCCATCTCTAGACCCATTACTCAAATTTAAATATAGAAATGTTAAAATGTAAGGAAAGAAAAGAACATCATAAAAATCAATGTTAAAGAAACTAGAAAACAGTCTTTATGATATGATATTTAGTATATCTAGATCATCAAACATACACTTAGGGGATTATCTGAATCGTCCTTGAACATCTCTTTCCAGAAGGTTGGGTTGTTCATTCTGGCTGAAAAAAAAAAAAATCACAGTCCGATCAGTAGGATACTGAGTAAGATTTTCATTTAACCAGAATATGAAAGACAGTGGAAATAATTTAAGTTGGAATAAAAGGAGAGGAGATGAAGTCACCAGTTCATGGAGTTTTTATTATTATATAAATCTTTCTTAAGCATGTTTATATTAATTTTTTGTGAGATTTTTTGTGGCTCAGGATTGTAAGCAGTTGGTCTGCACAGTCATATTTGAGCTTGGATTCAATAAACCCCACACTTTAACCCTTGTTTCATGAAGGAGCCTGGAAACTATAAATTAGTGAAGTCTTAGCCTTTAAGGTATCAGTTCATTAGCGAGTAAGATTAGAGTAGATGTATTTTCTCTGGTGTTTTTTTAAAGTGATTACATTACAACAAGCTTCTTCTGTCTTCTTTAGCACTTGCTTGCTAACTAGTCTCAGACAATGCAAAAAATTCTTTCCCTGGGACACCTGGTCAACATCTGCTCACACATTCAAAGTTAAGATTACTCGTTTTGCAACTCTGAAGGAATTAATTGCCAAGCAAGACTTTCTGCCTTCCTCTGATTGCTTGCTGATTTGTCTGTTCCTCACCTAATCAGATTTTGGGGGCATTGGCAGAATTCGGACAATGTCTGATGCTATATCTCCCTGGCATTAATAGTTTAATGGGTAGTAGGATACAGTGCTATCAGTGAGTGGGCAAAAGAGAGTGATTCATTGGCTCGTGGAGAGAGGAATCTCCAAGAAGTTATGTTCTGCTTCCCACGGCTTTTTAACAGCAAAGGAAGAAAAGTTTCCATGTAATGATCAGAAGTTTATTACATCATATAGAGATCTGGTTTTCCATCAGTATTTCTGGGTCAGGTCTGCTGATAATAGGCCAAATTGTTTTGTTCAGATTCAGAAACTTAGAAGTTGCTCCTATAATCTGCATTCATCCATACATTCAAACAAAATGCCCAGTGCATTTTTTGCATGCATAGAATGTCTTCAAATACAGACTAATGTAACTTATGCAAAGCATGAGTTGCCTTCTCTAGAGCATCACTCAGACTTTGAAGCCCATGTTATATGAATGTACTTACATGTACAGGCATATGCTTTCTATACATACAGATTTAAATACACTCTTTGGATTTTGGAGCCAGTCCATCAAACACTGCCCTTCTCATTTGGGGTCCATCTATGTAAAAATACTATCTCTAGTACCAGACAGTACTAGTACTATCTCTGTTACTCAGACAGTAACAACCTTTTTTATTTTTTTGTATAGGAAACCTCCACTTCAACGGGCTACAGTATTTTGGACATCTGTTCCTGCCTTATTTTCATTGATCAAAACCAAAAGAAAGCTACTCCTTTCTCAAAGCAGTTCATTATGTGTTAGGTGCACCAGTGATTTCTTACCTTCAGTCATTCATTTTCAGTACATCATTTTATAGATGTGCCCAGCGGCCACACAGTTCTTAACGTGCACTGCCAATCTTCCACGGCCAACTAGTCCACATTTGCTGAAACAATGAGAATGGATGATGAAAATTAAAGTGTCTCAACTGTTTGGAAAATACTGAAAAGCAAAGTTCAGCAAGAAGGAGTGTATACATTGGCTGTAGTTTGCAGGGACAAACTGCACAGGTTTGAAGCAGGAACACTGAGGAAGCTTGGTGTGCTGGTCTAAGGGAGACATGAAACAAAGAATGGAGTGGCACAGAGGTTCTGTGGTTATGCTCTGTTGAAATCAATGCACATATGACACAGAGAATGGAGCAACACAATGGGGTTGTGATCATGCTCTGTTGAAAACAATGTACCTAATGGGAGTGAAGCCAAAAAGGAATGTGCCAGGTGGTGTATGAAAACTAAACTTTGCTTCATTAACTTGAAAATACATATTAATTTTCATGCTTCTACAAATACTAATGACTAAAGTCACTCAAAATCCACCTAAACATGAAATTACATCAACTGTAACTTTACCTTTGCCCTCCCTTGAAGAAAATAATATAAATATAACTTAGGGAAGGGAGGTCAAAGGAGACTCCATTGTAACTTCTGGTATCATTGACAAGCTGTACCTGTCTTCTCCCTCCACAGGGACATTTATAGGGTAAGAACCTTATTATATGCATGCTAAATAATTACCTTGAGTTGGCTTTCATTGGGTGTTCATTAGAACATCTGTATATTGCCCCAAATCCATTTTTGCCAGTCAGTATACTTCAACATCAATCTCTCAATCTATAAGATTTTACTATTATCACTGCATTTGTTAATAAAATCTGTTATTCTGTAAACTATTTAGTACAAGTCCTTCATCAAGGGCTCTAGCAGCCACTGACAGTCAATAAATAACTTGACAAAACTGATAATATGCCAACTAAGGGTGGGGAAATCAAGAAAGTGGCCTCTGTTTCTAAACTGATATAAAGGATTGTACTCTGATATGCTGTTGGTGCACACCCCATAACCACCCTCTGATACATCTGGCTGTTCAGTGGGGTCCCCATAACAGGACACAGACAGGCTGGTCAGGCACAAGGGACTTCTGTGTCTTTGGGCATTGACAGCCTGATCAAACATGTATGGTTTAAGGAAAGTACTCTTTCATGTGACAGTATCTGTAGAGTAACTCACTGTTGTTCCAGGGCAGGCAAAAGAAATCCCTTATTTTACTTATACTGGCAGACCTAACCTATAGTGGCAAATAGAAACGATCTGAGCAAATGACTGCCTGAAGCAGCACTTTGGAAAAAAATATTATATAGTCACTTATGTTAAATAAGTTATTATTACTCCGCATCTCTCCTTTCTTTGCATCAGATTTACCTCACATTACACAGGCAACTGCATAACTGTACTTCTCAGGAATCTCTTGCAGATGACTCAGCAAGGTTTGTCTGTTTCCATCAAACTGAGTTTTGGGTCGCCATGGACTTATGTTATACAGAGATCTATCAATAGATGTTTCTGATTCAGATATCAGGGATTTGCAGCCTTTCCATGTCTTATTCTAATCCCTCTCTTTCTTCTGGTTTGATACTGTACAAACACAGAACTTGATCAAAACAGGTGAAAAGAACACAACATCATTACTAAGCTTCAGGCACTTAGGCATTAAGTAATTCTATGAAAGCCATCAACAGTTGGGTCTCCCATTTTACTTAAACCCCTGTAAAATAAGTGTTAAATTCAAATTTGGAAGCTTTTGTTTACAGAGGAAAAAAAAAAAAAAACTGAATACCAGTTCCACTGGCTGAAGGATTCAAATTTTGAATATGTTCAACATGTGAACTGTGAGTCCACAAATTAGCATTTTTTGACAATATTGCAATTTTCTCTACTTTCCACATCACAGATCTCTCTTTCTCTCTAGTGCCCAGAGCAGAGATCCTGGCAGCAGCTAATACCTTATGGTTTTGCTCACTGAGTTTTACCTGGCAGGTTGTCTGTTTGTCCCTGGTTATAAGGCCTTCCATTGAAAAGGTGAGTGAGGGAGGGGGAGCAGTAGCATGGTTCTCCATTCCTATAGAAGGGTATGAATGTGCACCTCATTATGTTTATTTAACACAACTATTTTAATCTTTTTTTTTTTTTTTGTAGAGTACAGTCATTTTACTTGGAGAAATTTAGGAACAGAATATCAAAACAGTATCCTCTATCAGACAGACTTGTGATTTTGTATTAAAAACAAAACCCCAAACCACACAACAGACCTATTTTCCATGCCTCACAATGACTGAAAGTAATTATATTTTTAACCTCAACTGTCTTGTGTGGCCATATGAAGCTATTTGGGTTTAGTAACTCATGCAATAATTCAGCATGCTCAGTTTCTTTCAGCTCACTTGTGCAGGTGTTTCGTCATAAATTACTCAGGATCTCAGGCTTGATATTGTAATGCCAAATATTTACCATGTCCTTTAAGCAACCCTTTAGGCCAGGGAAAATCTTTAATCAACATTGCTTGCATAAGCTCAACTTGTATAACTCATTTAAGCTGAGTGTTTGCAGCCTGAAAGAATGCAGCCTGGCCAAAGACTACAGTAATAACAGGCCAGCTAGAAATAATGTCATTATTAGCAGAAAAATCATGACCTCTTGATTCTATTTTTTTTTTTTTTCCAAAGAAAGCTAAACGACACAATGGAATGGATCATTCCAGACACATTTTTGAGTCATAACCCACAACATAAATGCAAAGAAGCTAGTAGAATCAAAAAGGAAAACTGATTTCTTAAAAGAGGCAGCATCTGGACAGTCTTTTTCATTCCAGGTCCTTCTATCTGATCTCTGAAGAATTTCAGCAGTCCCTCTATTTGCTCTTTATCTCCTGTAATATATTAATATATTTTTGTGTTCCCTGTATTTTTTTAATGTGGTCTTTTGAGTGAGTAGTGTGGCAGTCAAAAGTCATACTTGATTGCACTTATTATTCTTGAGAACTGAGAATAGCTAAGAGCTGGATGATCCTTTATTATTATGTTCAAGTAGTCACATAAAAAATTCCAAAACCAGAATCAGTAAAATTGGCTTCTTCACATAAAACTCCCCATAATTATTTTTGCTTTCCATATCAGTTGGAATCTATTTTGGGCAAGCTTCAAGTACAGACATACTGGCAGTCAGCTCCATTTAGTAAACCCAAACTACCCACTACTAGTCTCAGTCCTTCAGTGACAGACACAAAGCCAAACTGGGCCAGCTCAGAGACTGAGTACCTAAAACAGAATATCATTAAACACATCCATCTCAAACAACCTTGTCTGATGGCTCATAAAGCATAAACATACCCCCCAACTTGTAAAAATTTATCATCAATTACAATTACTCAGATTGTCTCATTGCAAAAACTTGGTAGGATTAAAATGGGCATAATAAATGATATTGTTATACAGCTATACAAAGTGACCTTAAACTACTGTGACAGTTTTTCCAAGGAAGGGGTCTCAAGGCTTCTGTTTTGATTTTTCTAACCACATTTTTCAAATGCTGAAGGCCCTCCAGTTATCTTAAAACTGCATTATTCCACACTGGCCTGACAAAAAAACAGTTGATTTGATTTCATTTTAATAAGAAGATAAATGGCCTTTGGAGTAAATAGCCAATTAATAAATACTAGGATGCATGACTAGAGGCTCTTCAGTTGTTTCTGAGATGTAAACATATGCTTATTTCCAAAATAGTTGAAGATTGAGGCAAAACCACCAAGTGTATGATAATTCCATTCCCTGAAGACCTCTGGCTCCAGTTTTATAGAGAGAAAGATACAAAAAAGTCCAAAATGGCTGCTGTGGCATTTGTCCTGTGGATCAGTTTCAGTTTCATCAAAACAATAGAAAAATTATGGAGAAAGCATGTTTCTTCTGCCTCAATCCCTTTCCCCCCATCTTTACAGTTATTTCATTATTCCCATACCTATGTTCTCTCCATCTAATTGAATATCTAACCCCTTTGCCATATATTCCTTTTAAAAAGTAATTAAATCTGGCAATAAAGTAAAATCCATATAAAAATTGCTTATAAAATGCACTAAAATGACTGGTCCTGCTTTATAAGGCTATTCATAGCACAGACACAGTGAAAGCAAAGCTCTATAAATATCACCTGCTTTGAGAAGTGTGCAAGTATAGCCTTAGCATTTAGAATGTCTGTATTCGTTAAATTGTGTGTTATTCAGCAATGCTTTAATAAAGTGATGTGACCTTACACAACCCTGCACATTCCATAACTCCTGGCACATGGTCCAGGACTTCAATGCTCTGAATTGGTGCTTTTCCAAAAGTAAGGACATGTTCTCAGATGTCAGACACCGGCCCACTTTACAAAAGATAAGAAAATAGATGGCACCCTATACCCTATAACATTTTTCATTGGTGTCTATCAACATAGACACCACTGAAAAATGTTTCTCAAAAACCTCACACAGAGTATGAAGTCATTTATAGGCAGGCATCAAGAAACACTGAGTGTAGGGGTAGGTCTATAGGAGGCAATTCCCATGCCTCTGTGAAGCCTAAATCTGTAAAATATAGTGACTTGCTAGATACCTTCATCATTGTCAAGTTACTGTCTAATCTAGATACTTATATGAGCAGGAATAATTCATTTCAAAAGGGCTTTATCTATATAATTATAATAATTATCTATTATCTTTAGATAATTATCTAAAATGCTGTTCAGCACACTAATCTGGAAGACAGGAGGCTTGGGACTACCTGGCAGTAGCTTGAGTGCATTCAAACCCACATCCTGGAAAAATGCCTCAAGCATAGAGCTACAAAGGCATCATGAGCACAGCCTTGTTTCCAGCTATTTAAGTGACCTAGCACCAAAAAACACACACAAATGCAAGGTTCATTCAATGTACAGAAGAGAGAGCTATAAGAAGTTATCAGTCCTAAACTCTGATCTTTCCTTAGCTCTGGAGTTTGTTTTTTATTTAAAACTGGGTTTGGCTGTGTAGAGTGAAATACATCAACTACCCAGCTGCAGTTCCTCCACTCCAAAGCACTGTCAGAGAAAATGATCTCCTTCCTCTGCAATTCCTGTGCCTTTAGTAGCAATTACTTTTCTAAACTACTTTCTGGCTCCATCAATGTAGCACTCTTTTGGTAATTTAACCATTTAAATCCTTCAGACTTAGGTGGGTCCCCACACTTTCTGAACAAATGCTGTAAATATATCAGGACATCTGCCCCTCTCCATGTATTTTTGAAGTGACTGTTGCTGCTGTGTTGCTTTCTCAACCCCATGAAGCCAATCTTTGTTCTACTAAATGCCATTCATGGACTCTTCCTCCCTTTTTTATTATGGTCAATTTATTAAAAACTGTCAGAGAAAACAGGATTACCAATTCCTACCAGATCTAACCCGAACGAATTATAAGTGCTAGACACTTCACTTAGTAGTTTCTAATGTTCTTTCAGGCTTCCAAGGTTCATAGCTATGGTAAAGACTCCACAAATACAATAGGACTCAACTGTGTATTTAACAATTATTGTTTCATTGGCTTTTCATAAAATCTTACAGGCCATTAGTAGTTTCCAAAAAATGGCTTGGAGATTAATAGCTTCACAGTCTGCTACCATACCTCCTGGGCCACCCAGTTCTCCTTCATCATCACCTTTCAATATATTTTCCAGTAGAGACAGAGGCATTTTACATCTGGGAGACGTGTCTGATCTCTTTATCCAAGGAAGCTTTTAAAGTAACCTTCCTGACTAATCTCTCTCAAGCACCACAGAGTGCTGATTTGTGAGGTGACTATCTTTCATATATATCACATCCAGGCCAGATGTCTCAGCTATTGTAAACTTCATCATGACTTACTAGGATAGTTAAAAATTCTGTACATTTAAAAAAATCCAGAGGTCATTAGCGTTAAACATAAAGGAGAGAGTAAAATAAATTAAAAGTCATATCACAAGCTTTGATATGGAATGATACTCATGAAAAACAAACTCCTTCACAAGGCCGAGTAAAATATCTTCAGATAACCTGGTGGGGTTTATCTTGAAAATAAGAGATCTTGTATAGAATTATGAACATAGAAGCAATATTAAAGCATTGGGATGATTACTTTAAATTTTTCAGGGAAAGTGTTTTCTATTGAATTGATAGTTTCCATATGTAATAACGTGGAAGCAAAGCATAATTATGTGATACTCATAGCATGTAAGAGGATGATTACATTTGTGCTTATTCTTATTTTTTTTAATGTTTTTTAAATTAGATGAGTAATAAAAGCTTATTTTATATGAGAATGAAACCTACAATGACATTTCTCTGGGGAAACTATCTTTCTCTGCCATTTGAAAAGTTAGATGAAACAATATTTATTGACTATTTCAGTCAATCTGTTGCCAATTACTCCACACTTACTCTGTGTTTTAACTAAAATCTTTCTCTAACTCTAAGAACAGCTATATTATTCCCTAGCCTCTAAATACAACCCTGATGCCAGAAAGTAAGCATCTAAAGTGTTCTACTGTAAACTTTGCAGTTAATTAACTCAGAGGCCACAGAAGACTTCCATTTAATCCATCCCTTAAACTGACTCTTCCTCATGCTCAAACCAGTCTTTTTCTCAATATCCTGTTAATGCAGGAGAGCTTTCCGAGCTTTGTTTTCATAGAGCTCCTTAGTTGTGCTGGAGATAGAAGTCTGCATTTGGCTCATAGGATCAACACTGTTTCTCTGTCCCACTGACATTATTTAAGGTTTTTTCTGTGTTTGTTGTTTTGTCTTTTTTATGGAAAAAGAGTCACACTTCTTGCATAAGGAAACTTCCATAAATAACATTTACATCAAAACTTTGGGTCGCACATCTAGCAGAATATTAAAATAACATTTTTGTAATTGAGATTTGACTTCAATCAATAAGCAGACCAGTAGACTGCAAAGAAAGAAGCCTGAGGTTTCTTTAAAGCTGTATAATGTGGGTAAATCTCTTCCCTGTACTTTTGTATGTCTCTTCTTCCCCTCAACCACTGTTCTTCCCTGTTCTTCCCTTCCAACCATCTAGCAACCCCTGTGATGCTGATGTTCTTTAGTACTGCTTTTTGAGATATCTGGGAAAAAATCCTAACCTAACCATTATGTGCTAATACACCTCACTGCATCAACTATGTTAATTTGAAAGCATGTAGAACAGAATCACAAAATCAGAACTTGGGGGTTAGATGATGATGTTTGTGCTGCCCTTTTAATGTCCTGACTCTCTTGCAGTTTTTGGTGGGTTAGCGTCAAGACAATAACTCAAATTATTTATTTTAGTAACCATATTATTTTGCAGCAACTTGTATTTCTCCTCCACCTATCCCAATCTCAGCACTAATTTCTGTGATTATATTCAGGGAAAATCAAAGAGGAAAAAACCCTGACATTAGCAATATAAAGACAATTTAAACCCATTTTTCTATTTGTATTGGGAGTACAACAAAAGTGGGTCCAATAAAATGTATATGTGTGAACTTTTTCATATGTGTTGGGAATTCAGGACTTTGTAGAAATATTTTGGCATCGAAATTCACTCTCCTATCCCAGAGGCAAAGGGAGACTCTGTGATTACTCAAATCAGTCTCATATGTTAGGTACTCTTGTGCTTTGGTTGTGCTCTAAGTAGGTCTCTGCCCCTCAAAATAGGATTTGCTGCATATGTTTGACTAGAGGAGACATCTCAACTAAGTGTAATTTTCAAATGTACAAATGATATTTTTAGCTTACCTGATCTTTTTACCCAGAAAATTAATTTTCTTCATTCCTTCTTTAGTAAGATTATATTTAAATCAAGTATATACCATAACAAATCAATTAATATTTCAACACATATTCATGATATCTACATGTCACTGTCCAGTAGTCAACTGAAAACAAGTGGGCAGCTATGTTTTTCCATTTGCTTCTGCTAGGAAAGCTTCTGCTTTCTTGTTTACAGATGGAGGGATATAAATTTCTACATAAGTGGGCACAATATATATAATCAAAAATTTAATGTTTGGAAAGAAGAAAGTAGAATATCTTCCTTTGTTTTAGAAGATTTTCTATCTTATTTTTGCTTTCATTTCACTTCCATTTCAAGTCAGTATCTTGTATTATCAGCATTGTTATTATATAAGCAGTTTCTTTCATTATCTGTATTTTTACCTTTAGAACAAATCAGAGCTGTGCCACGGTCATTAGATAGTCAGCAAATTAAATTGGTCTTACTCCCCAGAATGTGATAGATCTTCTTGAGATGAAATGAGTGGATGCATGAAATGTATCACACAATATGGTAAATAGATTGTAGGTTTCAAGGCTAAATGATCAGTTTTCAAGGCTAAATGATCAGTTCTAAATGATCTTGTGCTGCAAGACATCATCTGCCCTGAATTTGATGTTCTATAACTAGGATTTCTATTGCAATTATTCATCTATTACACAATACTGATAATCATGTTGACATTTGCAGGCAACATGTAGGAAGTGGGTTTTTTAGGGTAATTTGTTTTTCTAAATCATAGCCTCCACTATGGATTATTTTGAAAAATAACAGCAAAAGAAATAATTTTAATTAGTAGGAAATATAGAGATGTCTGTAGATTAGACATACAACAGATTTGGAAATAGCATTTGATTATTATTATTTGTGATGTGAGATTATTTGCTAGACAATAAAGTGACCAAGAAGTAACCTGTCAAGGGCATGTATTTGTCATTTCTGCTATTAGTGAAGACCCTGGTTGAAGCTGACAGCTCCATTATTAAAATTGAATCTTTCCCCCATAAACCACCCCTGTGTGTATCAGTAGGGCTGTAGGATAAAAGTACTGATATTTAGCTATATAATTTTTCAGACAGAGGAAAATACTGGACAAAGAATTCTGAGCCTTGTGGCTTTTAATCTGATCAGCATTACAATGCAAACAAAAACAGCAGTGATAGTGCAGTCTGAAAAGGGCCAGTGGAAAGAGTGACTAGCTTAATTTTAATCAGCAAGCTTTAAGGAAAAAATCACCACCTTATAAGTCACAGTTGCTTGAGGGTATGGGAGGAGAGGAAGATTAAAGTAATACAAAGGCCACCTTCTTGAAATCCATTCTGCTATTTGTAATTTTCTCAACAGATTTTTGTATTGATGAAGTTTATTTAAAATAGAACATATGCCAATATTTGTCTAATTCTGTCAACCTACTGACAAGAGTAATAAACACTTGACTTCTCTGTTAAAGTCATGTCAGATTCAATCAGATGTTTTGTTTCTGTCACAGGGACTAATCTGTCTTCTCAAATGGTTGTAACACATCAATCCATCTGATAAAAGGCAGTTTAAGGAAGGCAAAGCATGGCATTTTGGTCTAGTCTGTCAAGGTATTTTTCCTTTGCTTTTGAAATATTCCAGTATCCTCTGACAAAAGCAATCTTTTGTGTTTCAACCTAGAGTTCAAATTAATGGATCTTTAAAATATAATTACCCAGGACAATGCCAGTTGGGAATAACATATCTCACCTGTCTTACTCTGTTGCTGATGCTGTGAATGCTTTGCATCTGAAACAACTTTACCTTTTGCAGACAGAAAGAGAGCATTTTAGTGCTCAAAAGAAAATTAGTGTTGAAAGAAAAATGTAAGCTGACTTAACTTTTCTAAAGCTTCTTGTTTCTCTGCTGCAGGATTTCTTTGCATTTTTGTGGGTCTTTGAAAGCATGTAAAAATCATACAGAAAAGTCACTAATTTTGACAAACCTACTTCAGCAAAGAAATATCCTGACCTTTTACTCAACTCTTGCTGAAAGGCCTGCAAAATAGTTTCCCATTAGCTGCATGTAATTGAAGTTTCCATGCTGGCATTTAACACTAGGTACATTTGTTTGTCAAATTTGCTATGGAAAGTCTGATTTTTGGGAAAATTACTAGGATAGGCTACTTGCTCTGGGATTGAACTGGTTTGACTCCTTTTGGTGGGTCACTTTGTCAGTTTCTAAAAGCAGATTCTGTTTCTGGATTCCATCTTTCATAGAACTGTATAGTGAGTCGTCAACGACACACTTTTCTGACTTCTGTATGTACAAGACTTAAAATATACTTTCTCTGTGTAGTGTGTCTGTCAAATAAAGGACGTAATTACTCAAAATTTTGTTTTAATATATATCCAAATTAAATACCACAATGAATAATTCATTTAAAGGCCTATGAAAGTAATTAATATGATCTAATACCAATGTTTGGTGGTCGAGTTTGGTTTGCCTGATAGAAAACATACAAAAGTACTAGTCATGACCTCAAATGATTTATAATCTATGGCACTGACAGTCAGACAGAGAGGTAGGGTAACAGAGCCCAAGCTAATGAGCTGTGCTGCAGCTGGAGAGAGGAGTCAGCAGCAGAAATTAGGAGGTAATTACTCAGTGGCATAGATGAAGAAAAGGCAATATCAGTGAAACTTGGTTAAAAGCAGTTGGAAACATTCATATGGAATGTCTTACTAATTTTCTTGTTAAGTCTATGTGGAGACTAGGTCCAAATTCTGCGTTACCTCTGGATTGACGTCTGGCAGTCACTTTTTCCAGTAGAAATATTAGCTTGCTAAACTTCAGACCTCACATTCATGAAATAAGGAGTCACACCTTGAACCCGTAATTAGAGCATTTTCTCATGTAATGGATCTATTCTGTAAAAATGTTTTTACATTTCAGGTTTAAGTTCAGACTCCATGTATTTGAATACAAAAGGGTGAAGAACACAGAAGAAAAAGGGACATCATAATGCAACTTCGTACCTGTGGGACAAAATTAGGGGACACAGCAAAAATTAAAATATTAGACTTCACTATGACTGAGTCATCTCTTGTGTAATACAAAGTACACTAGGGGTATTACATAGAGCAGGAATATGATTATAATTAATTTTTGAAAAAAATCACTTCACAAATCATTAAATGTATAAATCACTTATAAAGCAATATTTGGTGTGTACTATAACTAAGCATAATTTAGTGTTTTCTAAAGATTGCTTGGAAAGAAATGCCACATTGCTTCAGAACGTGGTTTTGAACAGCATGCCTTAGAGTGAAGGGCCTTACATAAGAGGACAACAAGAAATGAGTAGTCTGTCATCTCTAATATAAAGCAAAATCTTTCTATCTCAGAAGAACCAGCTGATCAATAGCACTGTAACTTTGGGCCACTCCAGCTTGAAGACTTCACAAATGCTCAATTGTCCATTTGAGTGGATATGGCAAGAAAATATGTTCCTGATTCAACTCACCCATGATTTCTTTTGGAAGCTGGTATCACTAGTGGGAGGAGACAGTGCACATTCTAGTAGAGGCCCTGTTCCCTGTCAGATGTAACTTTTACAGATGGTGATTCTGGAAAAGACTTTGAAAGCTGTTTTTCATGCTTATGTATTGGCTTTTTAACTTTATTTTTAGAAAATAAAAAGAAATTTGTTATTCAGGATCTGCAAAATAGTAATTTTCAAAGTCATATATGAGAAATCTTAATAAGTGGTTGTTTTTTGTTAAAGACAAAAAATGACACTGTGTTTTAGCATACATCTGAACAGGTTACATGCACAAGCACCCTTCCGAATACTCCATATTTGCAGAAACATCACTTCCAGTGACTACCACTAGACAGTGGAATACAAGTCATCTAAGAAAAACTTGTTGCCAGTTTCTACGTGGCAGCTTGCTCTTATTTTATGGCCTTACATCTGCCTTAAAGATAGCACACTAAATAGCCAATTAAGAAAATCTATTTTCAAAATTGAAATTTTATTTTCCTCAGTAATGTTTGTATAAAGAAGAAGAAATCTTTTACTTAGAAATATTAATTAAAAGTTTAAGGACATTTTATAGCACTATATTGTTGATCTGCAGAATGAATGATTCTTTCTAATAGTAAGTGTATGACCATCTTTCCAGGGACTCTCCAGTCACATGTAATGATACATCATGGGCTCTGTTGCCATTCCAAGTCATTGTAATGGAAAGAACAAGACAAAGACTGTGATCCCAGTAGGAGGTCTGCTATTTTTGGCCTTTGTTTTCCTTCTGCTCTTTCACTTCCAGCTATGAATTCTTCTCAGAAGAGTGGAGTAAAAAGATCAACAGCTTTATTGGGTACACAGACATAATACATTCTGATTCTGATCTTGAGTATCTTTTTCTTTTTTTAAAAAGGCTGACTTAAATAAATGAGTTGCAAATAATTCAGCTCCTCATAAAAGACAAAAATGTGAATATTCTGTTTAACAAAATCACATAGAAACCAAAATACCAAATCAAGCAGTTATGCCTTATTGCAATGCATATAAAACTTCGATTTTATTTCATTGAAAGTATCTGAAATTCCTCCTAACTAGAGGAAATATAAGAAAGAAGAGGAAAAATGGAGTTTTTGTTTACAAAAATTAATAGACAGAAAATCAAGGACACTAAGACATTTTTCTATTCATCTGCTTAGCTGTGAACTCTCAAAATCTTGGCTAGAAGAACACTGAGGAAGAAACATTAATGTTTTAAGGAAAATACAAGATTAGAAGAAAAGGACTTAAATATTCTCATTCAGTACATTTATTTTGTACAATTTGCATGCCTTCTATAAACAAATAATACATTTGGATGCATACAGCTACTCATCTTTGGCATGTATATATGGGAGTGAGAGGTAGCCAACACACAACTGTGCAAATAAGGAACACAATGTTGCCTAGAAATGATGCTTTTCTTTGAAAAGATGAGTAATATTCCAAGATGAAAACAATTAGTATTGGACTCATATCATATTTTTTCCAATACTTTCAAAAGAACTGGAAAACCAAGAGACATACTACAATAAACTTACAAAAACAAAAACATGAAAGGAAAATTAGTGAACCTATTGAGAGCTGGGTATCTAAATTTGGGCTTCTGAGTCTACAGTAAAGCAGCTGTATATTAGGCCTACTTTTCCAAAGGGCTGAGATGGCAGCATCTTTTATTAAAACTGACATTTTTGAAAGTGTGATGACCTACTTAATTGTTTTCACCTGGATTTCAGCTCATAATGCTAAATTTCCATGTTCATTAGCCCTTGGGAAAGAAACATAAATTCTTTGCAAGTAGTAGAACATTATGATGAGAGGAAATACAAAGAGGAAAAATAAATATAGTAGTAAAAAAACCCATCCTGTATTTTATAAATCTGAGATGTCAGCTTTTGCCTCAGTTCTTGCGGTTATCAAGAAAAGCAATGCTGTTATTTCTTATATCCTTCTTTTTCCAGAATACTACTAGGCAGGATCAGACCTAAATGTGAAACATACTCAAAGGTTCATTTGACTGTGGAAGCATCACTGAACCTGACCAATTTAGCCTTCTCCACTCTGTTCACTTGTGCTTCACATAGGCTGAGTCTTTTGAACAGCCTGTTACCAGTAAACATCACTGCTTCAACTAGTGATCTTCATCTTGGATGTTGAGAATATTCTGTTCAAAGCCAGCAAAAGTAGTCCCTATTTGCCTTGTTTCCTGAGTTTAAATGCACAGTGATAGAATGGGCTGGATTTAAGCTTAATGGAAGTTAGCTTATTGCGCTAGGACACTCTGGACAAGAATATAGCTTTACTTCAGTTCTTTGGGGAAATCCTCTATAAAAATAAATCATTTCTACATGCACTTTGATTCCATTAATGTATCATAGAACGTTTTATGTACTAACATAACATACATTTAGGAAAACGTTAAAATATATATAATATATGTATTTTTTGCCTGAGGCACAACGTTTTGTTGCTACACAATATGTTATGTATTGCCTGATTCACACTTCTTTTTGGTTGTCTTCTGATTGTTACATCATGCCTCTAAATATTCACAACAAGGAAGAGGAAGCACCATTCTCCATTGGAATGCATCAGAGGGAGCAAAGCAGAGACCAGATACTGGCATTCCAGAAAAAGTTTCTAGATTAACTTCCTTGAAACCTTCTGGCAGTAAGGATCAGATGTCCCTCATGCAACGTAGAAGAACACTTTCACCCATCTTGATCCTGCTCTAACTGTGCAAATCTGCGCTGTATAATACAATCTCATGCTATAGAGACATAAGTTAGTTTGTTTGGGACTGTTCATTGGTTTTTTGTTTTGTTATGGTCTTTTGGTGGTTTTTTTTTTCCATAAATTGTACTGTTTAAGTACTTTAATTATGGAACGTCCAGGAGCACAACTTTTTCTACACTAGATTCCTCCACAGATCACCGAAATATAAGGAAAAGGAGACCCTAAAGGTGGGATTGTCATAAATCAGGAAGAAATATGGGATTCAGAACTAAAAAAAAAAACAACCACACAAACAAACAAACAAACAAAACAAAACAAAACATAAAAAAAAAAAAAAAAAAAAAAAAAAACCAAAAAACCAAAAAACTCAAAACCAAAAAACCCCAGTCACAGCTAAATAAAGAACCATTTAATTTTGAAGGGCAAGAGAAAAGCAGTACTGGCAATTGTTCTATTCTTAATTGTAGTGAAGCATACACTTTCATGCAGCCAGGTTCTTGAAGATTGCCTGTCTGCCTACTTATGTGGCTTCAAAGAGCTGCTTATCCACACTAAGCAGAAGCTATTATTAGCACAGGTCCTCCTGTCTCACCAAAAAAAAAAAAAAAAAAAAAGCAAAACAAAACCAAAAATGTTCAGACAAAAATACCGTAAGCTCTGAAAACAACTGCATGCAAATGCTTGCCTGCTTGCACAAAATTATTCTAAAAGGAAAGTAAAAATAGTGATACTCAATATCAGAAGAGGACATTAAACAGGGAGAGGAATATTTATCGTGGCTGATTCCTGGCATAATGACTTAGATGAGCTCCCAGATTAATGACTGCTGGTCTTGGCTGATGCTCTGACAAAGAAGAGACTTGGTAAAATTTAAATTCTTTTTTGGCTGAAGGTATTTGTACACAAAACTGGTCAATTCAATACAGGGTTTGGGACTACTCCTATATTCCTTATTGATGAAAAGCTCTTACACAATGTATTATTCCCTGTTTGTGTTTTCTGGAGTGTCATTGTCCAAACTCTGTCACATAGCGGCAGATGATGATTTATCCTGAGTTATTCAAACTCTCATCACCTTTCAGTGCAACTCTCATCACCTTTCAGTTCAACATGAAGCATTAAGTGCCTAGGAAATACTAAGTGGTATAAAACATTTCAGATTGTCCTTTTAGTAATACTGGCTACTGTAAACAGCTCAAACCTTCATCCCATTCTCTACAGTAAAGATAACAACTCATCAAGTTTGAAAGAGTTCAATAACCCCAAACCAGTATATTAGCATTATCACCTAAAGTTCTAGCCTTCCTTTAATAAATTCCTGCTCCTGAGGCAATGACACTTGTTAGAAAAAGCCTAAAGACTGTCTGTGAAGCAACAGGCATTTTCAGGGGCTGATCTAATGGCTTACAATGCTTTACCCATGAATGAAGAACTAGCTTAATACCTTCTGCTCTAAAGTAATTCCTTGAGCACTTATTTTTTGCCTATAGCATAAACATGCAGCAACATGAATCTATTACTGAAATGAACTCTAGACACAGCATTTCTTGTGCATCTGCCACTGAGGAGAAGATGTGAGAATGAACATGTGGCAGATGTTACTTATGTTGCTTAATGCATTATTGGAAGGTGTTCAAATATCAGGGTAATTAGATATCATATGGAATACAGTAGAATGGAACACATGCAGCAACAAAACCTAGGAAAGTGCAATTGTTCTGCAAAAAATCTGGGTTTGCTTTCCCTTTCCTCACAGCAGCATTTTCCCCAGTATAATTGACTCATTCTCTCTATAAACCATAGAAGAAATAGACATGTTATTGTGAAGTCTTCTTCCTTTTTTTTCTGATCGTATCTAAACACAAAACTTTGAATGTCTTGCCTTTTCTTTTATTTCTTTTTTTCCCTGGGCTTGTGTGGAAATTTGTTCCCTTAATGTGGTGTTTAATGGAGCTATTTTACTGCTTCCTCTAATATGTTTATGGTTTGTTCTGATATGTAGATAGATTAATAGAACTGAGGGCCCAAGCTGGCCTCCAGGTCACCTATCTAATCTGACTTCCTGCATATCATGAGCTTCGAAGGTTATGTCTACATATTACAAAGCAGCATGATGAAGAGATGCCTGAGCTAACTCCAGAATCATAAATATTTTTGTCACATCATTATGGCATTCCTCCTGGGATGATTAGCTCAGTTGGAACACTATATAACATAGCTATACCACTGCTGGATACAAGCTAATATTTCTGCATGAAACCCCAAGGACGTGCCAGTGCAACATATTTCAATATGAGGCTGCTTGACTTATGTTGGCATCCCCTCAATTTCGCTTAGTTTCTGATGTTTGAGACAAAATAAAAATAATGCTGAATATATATGTGCTTTTTAAAATTAATTCTTGCACATAATTCATAATTTTTGTGTTTTGTAATAGAAGATATAGAAGATATAAGTGAAAAACTAGGATAATAAAGCCTATCTGAAATATTCAACTAGAAAAGTCATGACATATATGAAAACAAGGTGATAAGCAGAACATGAAATTATTCCTATTGTGTTTGAAACTTACATAGCAATATGCAGAGGTTTCCAAGAGGACCAGAGCCACACAAAATTTTAAACTGTACAAAAGCAGTAACTGGCTTTCTACTTCAGGATCTTGCTCTTCATTTGCTTGTTGAAAATAAAATGCAGAATGGGCAAAAGTTAGCCTTGAGGCTGTTGGGGATGTCTCCATAGGAAACATCCTAAACTAAGGATCCCAGGAGATCCCTAATTTAATAACTACATTGTATATTCATAAATAATGAATCTTAGTGATTTTATTCCTGAACAACTGAAGAAATCTTGGCAGCAATGTAACCTCTCTTTTATTACAGTTCCTATAGATTTTTATTCATATGCCTGGTGTATATTTAGATGTGTTCATTTTGAGGTTAAGGGACTTCAAATAGATCAAGTTAACAGAAAGAAAACAAGATAATACCCAGGCTTCACAGGCTTTCTCTGCATTAAAGAGCCAGGTCCAACTGAACAAGAATCATCACAAACAAGATAGTCATTATTGTGACAGTGAACAAAGACAGTAAATAATACAAATTTTACTAAATGAGATATAATTTTAAAGCTTTGCTTTGGTGTTTTTTTTTTTTAAATTAACTTCCTGTTAGTTATTCTCTCTACCTTGCATGATTTAATGCAGTGGTTCTTTCTGGCTTCTTCACAACCTTTGGGTGAATATGTAGTGGGCTAAAAACATATGGTTCGTATTTCAAAAGAAACACTTATTTTTCTATATACAGCCTAACAGGGTGAATGTTGGCCTCTATTATGCAGATGCAGAGATGTAGATATGTGCTATTGTTTTGATTTTGACCTATGCTTCCCCTAAACATCCTGGAGCTCACAATCATCTATAATGTTCATACTGAAGAGCAGTAATATGAATGTAAGTCACTCCACTTTTCACCAGATTCCACTTAAGGCAGTATCCATCTTCCCATTGGTAGGCATACCACAAAGGGTAATGAAAGGGATTTATGAGAGACAAAACAGTTACAAATTCACATATAAGAATCTACAAATTAATCACGAATATTATTTGGAAGTAACTGGAGTTTGAGACTGGTTATAAAGGCAGCAGTTTCTTCTTGGTTCTTTATTCATAACAAATATATGTGATCACTTAATGAAAAATATTTTTTTTTTAGAAAATAAACAACATCTTTGTGAATGGGAAATAATAACAAAATATGTAAGTCTGGAACTGATGAGTTTGTTCTTAAGTTGCTTCTGTTCTTTGTAATATGACATTTGCCTTCTGATTTTCAGTAGTTTGTCCCTTTTCTGACAGCTGAAATTTAATGCCACATGCCTGTTCTCCCCCTAATCAGCCACTATGGAATCATAGAATCATTAAGGTTGCAAAAGACCTCTAAGATAATCAAGTCCAATGATTAACCTAACACTGTCAAATCCATCACTGGGGTCACTCCATCATGACCCCTAAGTGCCACATCTACATCTACTTCTAGGGACAAGTACAGCCCCTGTACAACCTCAAGTCCTGGGTGCAGCTTGGGGTGTGACACCAGCACAGAATATAGTGGGACAGTCACCTCCCTCTAGGTACAAGGGCTTGACCCAGGTAGTGTGAATGTTGATGTGTTTCCAGTTTTCCTACAGCAGCTCTTTGTTGCTGTTGCCTGCCCCAGGGGACAGTGGTTGGTCACTGCTTTCTTCCCTTTGTGAGTCCCTTGGTCTCTGTTATTTTCCCTCTGTTTCTCCCTCTTGGACAAGGTCCCTGCTTTGGTGTCCTGTGCTGCTAGGACTGCCCCTGCTACCAGCTCTGCCCACTGCCTGCTGAGTGCACAGGTGTCCAGCTGGCTTGCAGTGGGGCTGGGGGCAGCAGGGGCAGTGTGGGGCAGCTGCCTCTCTCTCTGCCCTTGTTGCTGTGGATGTTGCTGCCATTGCCATATCTGTGCTTTAAGCCAGGTCCCACTGTTCTGTGGACTGCAGGTTGTGTCCAAGGAACAAAACCAGAGCCCATGTCAGGGTCTTTCCCCCATTGTAATGGGTTCTGATGTGTAGGGCTGGGCCATGGACTGTGCCTGTGCACAGCTGAAGGTCCCAGCATTCTGCCCGTGTCTAGCATGTGAGGGACACAGGGAGCATCTCTTCTCTAGTACTCCAGCTTTTGTCTCCAGCATATTCCCCTTGAATCAGGTCTTGGGAGCTGCAGACTTGCCAGTCTTCCTGTTCCTTGGACAAGGCCCCCTCCTCAGTCTCTGGTGCTGCCAGGACTGCTGCCCCTCTTGCCCAATGTCTGCTTGAGGGTATGGACATCCAGCCAGCTTGGCGAGGGGCTGGGGTGGCAGCAGAGGCAGTGCAGGGCAGCTGCCTTACTCTGTCCCTGCTGCTGTTGCCTGCTCACAGAAGGCAAGAGAAGCTGCTTTTCTTTGTTGTCTGCTGCCTTTTGTTGTCTCTTGTGCCTTGGCACCGACAGGAGCGAGGTTCTCTTCCTGTGGCACAGCTGCCTGTGGTCTACTTGCAGGCAGGAGGAGGAGGAGGAGGAGGAGGAGGAGGGAGGAGAAGGTGTTGACAGCATGGCATGGAGAGAACTGCCATGGCACACAGCAGTTCCCTTTGTCCTGTCAAGCCCAGCTGTGTCTTTTGGTAAAAAAATATGAATATTAATCAGTCTGTTTACCTTCTTCTCAAAACAGTTTCCTGGGCTAGAAATTTAATTGGACTTGATCACCAAAAGAGGGAAAACACAAGGTAAAAACTAGATTGTGTGTATAGTCAAAGTGTTTTGGTTTGTATGTGATCTTGAATCCGAAGTTTGAGCACAGACAGATCAGATATACATGCGTACACAAAGAGAACCTATTTACTGTTGTTAAGATAAAATGCCATTTTAAATTCATTAGATTTGGTCTTAAGCATTTACTTCCAGCATGTAAGGGAGGGTTGTTTTTTTTTTTTTTGGTTGGTTGGTTGAGGCTTTTTATGCAATTTTCTAGGATTAGGTTTGGGTTTTTTTCCCTTTATCTGTATATAATTGAGCTTATAGTTAATAGCTAATGTTCTTCATTTAGAGCCTCTACACCCAAATAATTTTCTGTAGGCATTCAGATCATCAGTAGAATCTCCTGTTCTGCAGGACACTATGAACTATGCAATGAAAATATAGAGAAGGCCCAATTCAAACTGTGAAAGTCAAGGCAGCAAACATTCATTACCTCTTTCCATCTGCCTTTTGAAGGAAGAAAATGTCTGGTTTTGTCAGCTTGCTGTAGGAAGCAATGCGGGATGTAAGGGCTGCTGGAGTATGGAGGAAAAAGGCATATGAAATATCATTCATGTCAAGGCCATTGTTTGATGCATGCTTCTTTTCCTTTACATCTTTGCATATTCATATAATTTAGGTTTTATCTACATGAACATAACATACAGTTGTTGAACTCACAGTCATTTTTCCAAAACTTCTAATTTACATCCTGAACATGTAGCTAATTATCCTCTAATCCTATTCATACAATAAATAGTTACAATGCTTTCAATAACTGCAGGTCATGTGTTTAGTCAATGTTGTCTCCGTAACCAACAGGAAAAGAAGTCATCCATAAATGAAGTATTCCATAGCTTTCAGAAATGTTATTTCTGGAGACTTTTTGTTTAGATTTTCATTCAGCAACTTGGATACTCCTAGTTCTTGCACTGTATATTAATCTTTTTTTAAAATGTAGTCTCAGGTGCCTCAGCAGGGACATATCTGTGCTTTCTTTGGTGCCTAGTGGTCACAGGCTAGTATAATAAGATATTGCTTGCCATAAAAAATATTACAGTATTTGGAGAGGTTTTTAAATTTTATATAAACTTAGCCTCCTGTAAGTTCTTCTTTGGTTAGAAAGATGAGAGGAAAATAATCATTAAGAGATGTAAAGTTAATAAAAAACCAAAAGGTGTCAGCATTTTCTTAGAGAGTGAAATTGGGAGTTTGGGTTAATTTACTACTTTGTGAGGTGGGCAAGGCAAAATGTTTGCATTATAAGTTTGTTTATATAAAGTTGGCTAACAGTAGTAATTGTAATGCAACTATTTATTGAGACTTTTGTGCTTAGAACTTGAACTCAGATTGATTTTTAAACCTTCCAGAGTATAGGAATGATGCAGGACTGAAGAGATACACAGTACATAGTCAATGTACAGAAGTATCTATTTTACAGAAGCAGGACGATGCCATTGAAGACATGAGGTACCATATTAAAACAATCAAAAAAATTGTCCTGTAAGCCAAGTTCCATTTTTTCTTTACATATACTGAAAACTACACTTCTTTTTTTGTCTTTTTTTTCTGTGTGTTCTGTCTCCTAGTAGTCATTCAAAAACTGGGACTTGCAAAACTAGATAGAAATTGTTGCATTCACTCCTGTGAATGAGTTCACCTCCTGCTGGATTTTGTGCATGTGAAGGAACAAAGCCCAAAAGCTTCTTTGCCTTCTCTTTCTAGCAATGAGTTTACTTAGCATTACTGCCTCTTACCTTACTTCCTTGACTCTTTTAGATCACTGCACACTCAGCAAAACTGTCACTGCACAGTACTTTGTGGTGAATATAATCTCATTCCAACAGCATATACAGGTTACACTGGAGGCAGGGAGTAACAGGAAAAAGAACCTCCTCAGATCCAGGTCTCTAAACACGGACATCTGAGACACAGTCAGAAAACAGCCCTGTGTGGTTCAGCTTATTGAAGTAATCATTCATTATTATAGCAAACACTTGTACAGCTGAATCAAAGTCACATTTGCTTTCTCAAGAAGCTACTCAGGTTTAGTTTATGGGCTTATCCAAATATTGTTGTAGGAAATGTTCTTCACTTAAAAATCCTTTCCATGACCAGAAGGGTGCATTGTCTGCTCAGGATGAATTACTGCCAGATTTGAGACTGTGAAGACACATGCCATGTACCATGGGTGGAGCCTGGCAAAGTATTCCAGTGTTGAAATAATGGCATAAGAAAGGCATCTTTTGACTGCCTATTGTAACAGTACATACCCTCATGTGGAAAGCATTTTTACACCCTATTTATCAAACAGAAAAGCCTCCACTGACATTGTAAACAGAAAGATTTTAAGAACCTCACACAAGAAATCTGACTGTAAAAGTTTATGGTACTGCTGAAACTCCTGTTGATGTCATGTTGGCAACCATGGAAGTCATGTTCACTTTCTCAGCATCTGGTGCTACCACACTTGATCAGGTCAGAGGTTTCTGAATACACTAATAAAGGGAAGACCACTTCTATCTTGCCCTAGGTATGAAAGTTAAGAAGCTTTAGGGCAATGGGTCTTAAACAGTGCAGAACTGAAAAAAAATCAACAAAACCAACCGATTGCAGGCAGTGTCCAGCAGTTAACTCTGCTCTGGAAATGAAGAAAATAGGAACATTTCATGTAGAAAGCTTGTAACTGCAAAGATAAGACATGAGAAGTTTTATGAGGCAGAGTCTGAAGATCAATATCCTTGTGAATGTAGAAGAAACTCATTATTATTTGTTTATATGTTGTCAGAGACATGCATAGAGTTCATATTCTGTAACTATACCAACGAAAAGATTTTGTAGAAATCAAATAAGCAATATATAGATTGCTTAGCTTCAAAGACAAACCGAACTGTGGTCCAGTGCAATTTTCAGTCCATCTATTATTTTTATTTAACTCATATGTTACACCCAACTGATATGCCCTGCAAGATCACTATCAATGTTCCATCAAAAATTATTTCCCAGTATTTTAGCACAGCTGTTCGAACTATAATTTCTTCTCAGAGAACAATTATAAAAAGGAAATTAATCTAGAAATACTGAAACTTTACCATATGCTATGGTTATTTTGACATAACTTCATTTGCCACCACAGAGACCTATTTTTCAAAGATTCATGAACACGTCATGAATATTTACAGGTCAGAAAACAGCCAGCTATTATTGTGGGAAATTACATGGTTTGTTGATTGCTCCAATAATATTCAGCTGAACTATTGGTTAAAATGGTTTCCAGAAGTACAGTTCTACTTGAGTCTTTTTTACAGAAAAAAATATAGTCCTACAAAAATAAAATCTTTCTTCATCATAAGGCTAAAGAAGATATTTTGTCTTGTGGTCATACAACTTGCTTTTATAACATTTGTCCAGCAGTTTATAAGATAGCTTCTTCTCTGCAAGCTGGCATAAATCTGTGCTCTGTCTATTCGGTAGCAAGAATTATATACAGAGCCATATCTGAGGTACTAAAACATGGGGAAAAAAACTTTTATGTATATGAGAAGGCATATCAGTGGTAGTTAGCAGTACTTTTATTATTTAAATTTTTATTAAATATGCTGTAATGAGATTGCAGTAGAGTGGAGGCTAAATTAATGTTTTGCTGATTTGGCACAAAACACTAGTGTCTGGATAATATTAGGAAAAGTACTAGGAAGGCCAGCTGAGGAGAGGAATCATCATTCAGACCTGAATGTGTTTGGGGCATAAACATGTCGGTATTTCATAGAATTCATGGCAAAACATGTGTCCTGGCTCTGCCAAGGCTTACTTCCTGTTTCTGAATCATAGCTGCAGGATAGTTAAGTGTGGAATATTGGCCTGATGGGTCATCAGCTGGCTGTGGAAGACAGGTTGGTGTAGTTTGATTTCTCACACATTAGCACCATGCTACACAGGATGTCATTCTGGACCCTCATTCTTGCCTCATACACCTAAGCCAAATGCATTCAAAAAGCAAGTTTCATAAATTAGAAACATTGCACATCCCCATGAAAGCTAAGATTTTAAACAGGAGATAATATGACTGTTGTTTGCAGTAAATCCAGTATGAAAAAGTAGTTAATGCATTTCTGCTTATGTGTCTCTTTCGTAAGCCTTCTAAAAGAAAGAAACTTCTGTTCCATCAGAAGTACTGCAAACATGTATGAAATTACCTTTGTCATCTCTATGCAGCAGATAATTTTTATAAATGCTGGGTGAGCCCCTTAACAGGTGAAAGAGTAAAAGATATTCAGATTTTAAACATTTGAATGTAACTTATGTTAAATTAAGCAGCAGATCAGATATCCCACAAAACCAATCTAGAATTTCTAATTATTTTCCAGTTACATTTATCATTACCTTCTGGAATGTGAAATGGAATTAACTGGAGTAGGTCAACAGTCAAAGTACTAGTTCTTCAGGAAAACCAAATCCTTTCCATCCAACCCAAGCATAAAGGAGGATCATTGAGCACACTTCTGAAAAATATTTCAATACCATTCTATTTAAATTTATTTTACTATTAATCACTTCATTTGTGAAACTGAGTTTCTTAGAAACTTGTTTTCCACTTATGTCTTCATGTAAGTCTCTGTATGTTTCCAGAGTAATGCATATGTCCGCTATAAACAGATACAGCTACAGCTTACTACAAACAAGATTGCAGAGTACACCTTGTTAGAGAAAGCAATTTTTTGCAGATTTTTCAATGAATCACAAAACACTCCAGAGACAATACCTAAATTATTACTAAGACTTGCATTATTCATTATTAAATTTATACACAAGGTCTTTGTTCATATCATTTTTGTATGTTGTGCTAGCCAAAAAGAAAATAATCCAGTGTCAAGGAATTTAGATCCTCATTAAAATTTCTGTATTGCTGAAGATGTAATGTTATTATGTTGCAGCTAAAAAAAAAAAAAAGCCATGTGGATCATTTTCTCTCTTAGTCTAATCCAAACTTATCTTGAGCAAAACAAAAGAAAGCCAAACCTTACCAAACCAGAAATACAAACAAACAAACAACTCCCACTGCAGTAAGATATTCTTAAGCCAAGCCATTCACAGAGTTAAGATTTATATAGGTTTGAGAGTAGAGAGGAAATTCTGAAGCAACTAGCACAAGTTTTTGTAGAACATAATCTCTAAGAAACTTTGATTTATTTGGGTTAGAGTATAAGGTACATAATTGATCACTGTTTACATTACAGGGAGGAGATAACTTCTTGTTTTGCAAACTTTGAGTATAGGAGACAATTAAGACTAGGCAAGTGTTGAAAACTACTCAAATAAAGGCAAGAGTGCAGAGAATACTGCTTCTCTCATGATTCTCTGTTACTTTAAACTTTGCCAAAGTCATATAGTGTCATCAGTATTTTTAACAGAAAGTTAAAGGCAATGCTCATTCATACAGCTTAAGTAAAAGTGATCAACAAATATTTAGCAAACAGATCTCATGTAACTTCTAACATATGTTTTATGTGTGTGTACACATACACCTGCACTCACATTTATACAGATTTAAGGGAAATTATTAATTTCTGTGTCTAATAAAATCCTGGTACATTTTCACAGAAGTATTTTAGATCTGACATGGACTTAGCCCTCTAAATTTACTAGATTTGATATGTTAGAATCTATTCTAATTTTAAGAGGCTTTTTTTCTTTTTTTGCTTTTTGCTTTCCATGACTACTACATATACCTGAATAAGGACAGGATCTCCAAAATAGGAACAGAAGAGAACACTGCAAGCAGCCTTGCTAGTAAAGGCCTTTAGGCAAGTTTGTTTGGGAAGATGAACACTGTTAACTGAGCAATACCTGTTGGATACTAATAAAATACATTGTCAGCTTGCTATGACTCAGGCTGGGTGTAAGACAGCGGCCAGAAGAATTTTAGATTATAAAACATTCACTTCTTTCCTCATTCTCCCACATAGTTTCACAAGCTGGCACAAAGAATCAAGACATCATATTCCAGTGATTCCTGTGCAACACTAATTATAGTTTAGTTAATAATTCAGAAGTCATGCTAATTTGAGAATAATTTGGATTAGTAATATGTGTGCTGAGCATCACAAAGATCTTGACTAGACAAGTATTCTTAAGAAATATAGGGCAAATCAATTAAAGTTAATAATTTAATGTACAGGTGCATTCAGATTTTTTTTCCTTTAGACTGTCATATTCAGGGGCACAGTGGTTTTCTTTTAGTTTAAGCTAATCCTATACAAAATAAATAAAAGCATCTTTTATTTCTGCAAGAGTTCACAAATAATGGATAAGTCCATTCATATTTTGTGCATTAGCTGTGGTTGATTCCTCCTAACTTTTCCTTTCCTGTTTTGACTAGACTGATCATAATTTTTTGCCCTCTAATCCAGTACATGATTTAGGTACTTGATCACTACAGGCACACCTGTAAGGTATGCAAATTAGAAATCTCTCAGAAAAAAAAAATATACCAAAGCTTACAATAGAGCTCTCCTCCAAAATATCTTTTTTTCCATTTCTTCAGCACCAGTATAAAATGTAACAATGTGAGCAGTGAGTACAAATCTTAGGCCAGCTTGAAACAACAGCAGAATAGGTAATTTTCAGCAATATGTTTTGCATTACACTGGACAGATGTAATTTAAATATCATTTAACAATTATCCTAGAGAGAAAAATGACAGCTAGATGCAAAGGAGAGTCACCAAGGGACAGAAACAAGGTGAGCCAGGGAACAAAAAGACAATAGATATAGACAAGGGTCAATCTCTCGATTTTCCCCAAGCAAAGGAAAAAAAGCAAGGAGAGTAATAAGGAAAAAAACAGTGTCATGGAGAAGTCAGAATAACTAATGTAGTTAACTCTGCATATTGGAACTGTACCCATAATCCAAGAATGTCAACCTGGGTTGCCAAGAGTGAAGCATAAACAGCAGTCCTACCAAAACTTATTTAGAAGCATAGATTTTTTTTTTTTCAGGGATATTTTTTCTTGCAGTTTCTATCTCCCTTGCTTTAGAGTTTTCTGTTTCCATCCTCAGTGTGTTAGTGCTTGAAGAGAGGAACACAGTAGAATAGCAAAATGGGAGATGCTCTCTGATAAATTATATGTTTTGGAGTTATAATAGGAATTAATTAATTAAATTACTTGATATGTAAAGCAGACATTTCATTTGCAGTTTGGTCACAAAAAAGTCAACTCCAGTAAAGGACACTGAAGATACTGTTCTGTCCTAGCACTCTCCAGTATCTACCTCATATCTATATTTGAATTACTGCTAGTGATTCTGTTAGTAACTGGAAATTAGCATTTGCCTACACATTGTTATTTTCCTACTGACACGTAACTTTTCACCCTTTTTATAAGTTTAACATGCAACTAAAGTTAAACTGTCCTGTTCTTATCTAAGGATGCAGCTTGATGTTACAACTAAACTGATCTAACCATAAACTGCTGTCAGAAAAAGCAATCTTGCTTCCTGTTTTCTCCCACCAGCTTTTTATTTCCACCCCTCCACCCCACTTTGCACTAGCAAGGTTTTCTTTCTCTTTTTATTTTCTCTCTTTTTTCCTTTCTCCTTTTCTTTTTGTGATTTCATTTCCTTCCTTTCTTTTTTTTTTCCCTCCCTCCCTCCCTCCCTCCCTCCCTCCCTCTCTTGTCTTCATCTTTCGCTCTCTTTTCCTCTGTTATTTCCGAACGACGTCGGCAGGGCTGAGGTGCGGGCCAGGCCCGGAGCCCGCGGGGAGGTGTAGGCACCCCGGATGCAGGAGGGGTGCCCGTGCCGCCGTTTCCCGGGGAGCAGCAGGAGGAACCGGTCCTGGATGCCGGCAGAGGGAGCGCACAGCTCTCCTTGGCCAGGGCCGCGCCCCGGCGCTGCCCAGCGCACTTCAGGGGCCGAGCAATTCGTGCGGAAAGCTCCTGTCCCGTCTATTACAACATCAAAACGAGGACTTAAGACAGCCAATCGTTTAAACTGAATAATTGCTTTCCCCTTGCTCTCATAGTAGATTTCATACTAGTCAAATAGAATAACCGCTGTTTATTTAACCATTTGGTCAGAATTCACATCTGGGACGTGCCGTAAACAGACATGAAATAATTTCTAAAGAGCAAAGAGGTAACAGACTAACAGCTTTGAGAGAGCCAAAAGTGGCCATGCAACTCTTACAATTTCCATAAAGCAAGTAAATTTATGTAAGAAAATACATGCGACCTAACACAAATAAAGCAACACAAAGTTAACACAAAGTCAGGAAAGCCAAATGCTAAGCTTTAACTTCCTTAGTTTTAACTTTTCACGTTGTATATTCTGTAGTTTTTATGGTAGACCATAAATAACAAAATGATACATTAAGGTTTCCATTTAATAAGGAAACCAGGAATAGAAAATAACACATGTACAACTTGGCCAAGTAAACACTGTGGAAGCAGTCTTAAATTTTAGTGTTTCCTGAGTCTGGATTGAGGATGTTTTAGACCCACATCTGGATCAAATGATGTGACTTGAGCTCTTCTCAGACATCAAACTGTGGCAAAAGATTCATTCTTACACTAGTATAACTCCACTGCACTGGTTTGGTTTTGGTTTGGCTTGATGTTTTTTTCCAAATTTGGGGAAATTTGCTGTATTTAGATTGAAAAGAAGCAACTGTAAATTTTACCAATAATTAATATTTAAACATAGTATCATACTGGAGAAACAGGTGAGAAGGTTAAGAAAAGAACATCACATCCCCAGTAAAATTCTGTTTTTTGAAATAAACACATTAAAGAAGAATGTGCAGTTGATTGCAACTGATAATGATCTGTCTTGCATGAAATTATACCAGGACTACTACATCAGTTTTAAGTGAATTGTTCCATAATTACACAGGCAGAAGTGTGATTAAACACCTTTGGTCACATTTGAAATAAAACATCATATTTTCCACAGCCTACTTTTTTGACAAAAACATTTGTTCTGCCTTTTTGGTACTCATATCAGAAAGCTTCAGTTTGCTTATTATTTGTATAAAATATCATTATCTTTTTGAGAGCCCAGCTGGCGTCTCTGGAATGTGCACCTCTCACTTGGCTTAGAACTCTGAGCTTTGAAAATATCTACAGTCACATTTAAAGAGAGGAAATGTAGGTGCACACAAGAATTCTGTGTAGATCACTAATTGGAACTTATATTTGAGACCCATGGTAACAAAAGAAAAACCAAGCTATATCTGTTGTACTGTGGGTACACTGTAAAGCATCCTACACAGGTAACAGTCCTCAACAGCTGCAGAATGCCTAAAGAGTCAGAATCAGTTTTAAACTATGAAGTATTCAGAGTAGGCCTGGTTATGGTGATGGCCTCAGACATGTTATCACACCCACCCTGGCGCATCAGACTTTTCTCAGAGAGTCGGACTGAAGTGGATTAGAAGAAAATTTATCTTTCATCTTCCTAGTAATTTCCCACCTGGACTCCAGATGCACTGCAGGGGGGAGAAGTATTTGTTCTGAAGCTTGTGAAGGCTTATCCCTTAGACCTTTTAGGGTGGTGTCTAGAAGATGGGTCTGGTTGTTAGGAGGTGGGTGAGAATTCTGGGGCTGAGACTGCACCAGCAAGCCCCAGAGGTTTTTCCACAGTTGCACACAGGGCAGCCACCTGAAGTACCTAGATTTCACTGCAGCTTCCAAACTCCATGAAAATTAAAAAAAAATTAACTGTCAGCTTCACTATGAACCATTTCAAACCAATTTAAGTAACTGGTCAATATTCAAGTAATTTCCGAGTTCCATTACAGGGTTTACTTGCTGCCACTAAATAATAGTTCCAGCTGCAGTTAAAAATCAATGAGTAGGCTAGTGTATAGTAACATAAGAGTTACATAAAATGTGATTGAGAAGGAAAAATGCATTTTCTCGTAGCCAAAACAAGCAACAGAGCAAAACTACATTACATAATTTCAGGTTTTGTGTTGGTAAACTCATTATCAAAGTACAGACACTAACAGAATGAGTTTCCTGGAGACTCCAGCACCAGACTGCAAGAGCAGATGTGACAGACCCCTCTAAGGAGGACACACATCCTACCTGGAGTGAGCCAAGTCTTTCTGCTTCTGCCAGCATGGTTTCCTCTAGCAGGAAGAGAGCTCCTACAAAGGGTCCTCACCTGACCTACTGCTACCTGATCTTGCCAGGTTATCAACTGTGTTACAAATTCTATTTTTATAGTATTTTCCCTTTCAGTGTATTTTTAATATATACTTCAAATATTCTCTGCAGTACTACCAGAGCAGAGATCACTAAAACAGAGATCCCCAACTTTATTTCAACTAATAAGCTACAATGAGTCATTGTCTTGCTTCCCAGCACAACCTGATATAAGTTGCTTGCAGTGTGTCAAGTCTATCCAGAACAGATAAAATGGAAGAAGCTGTACTTTATTACCCTTTGAAAACTGATTTGGAACCATAATCACCTATTTATGGCTTTCTGATGAGGTTCCAGCTAATGAAGTTACATTCTTTGTAGTGCTTTCTGAAAAGTCTTGAAAAGTTGCAACTGGCTTGTTCAGCAAAAGAGTAAGTGGAAGACAGAAGGAAAAGGAGTATTTTAAATATATAATTGTTTCAGGGCTACATAGTGCCAGTGTTTTGGAAGCATACTCTGAATTAACCTCTTTCTCAAAAAAAAAATTGATAGAGATCAAAACTACAAACATTTCTTTTGAAAAATATGCCTTTGTTAGACCACCTTATATAATAAAAAGTTTTAACAGTTATTAATAAAGAAGTGTCTCCTTTTCTTCCCCCTCACAGAAACAGAGGATGCAGTGTCCTCAGCTTCACACTCAATATTCCATCAGTGGATTTTTGCATCTATCATAACAAACATACCCATAGTAACAGAAAAATATTACAAGAATGGGGTCTTGCAGAGAAACTGTCAATTGTAATGACCAATTTTTAGTGATCTCCAGATAGGAAACAAATACGTAGAATAAGTATAATACCAACCATGAAATACAGGACAGTGATAAATTATGAAATTAAAATTATGTTTCCTGCAATAAAAGGATCTGTGCTGCAGAAAGAGATTTTTGGTGGGTTTGGAGTTGGTCCGTGTATGTGAGGTTTAGCACTAAGAATGGAAGAAGTGTTAAATCATTTCAGCCGCAGTGTTAGACCAAGGCTTTGAATTTCAGGAGTCAAGAAAGAGTGCAGGGTCTCAAAGATCACAAAGTACTTTCTCTGGAGGTAGTCTGACAGATCATCACTGGAACTGTCACAGATATAGTTCACAATTAGAAAAAGATGGGTTATTAAGGGCCCATTTCTGTGGCTAGGAAGAACACTGGTTTTCATTAGCAGGTTTTGTACCTTTCTTTGATGCCCATGACTTTCAGAGAGGATTTCTCAACTTTGTTTCAGTCACTATACAGTAGCAGAAAATTCAGACATCAGATGATGTCAGACAGGGTGTGACAAAACAGAAATTTTCCACTCCAATAATCACAAAGGAACTGGGATCAAATACTTAAACAGGTTTATAATCTATAGGCATTTTGTATTTTATTTTATACAGTAAAGGATTGGTAACTTCACTAGAAGTAAAATTTATCAATGGGAGGATTTGGGAAAAAAAAGTTTTAAAACTCCTTTAGGTTTCCTTTGACTGAGATGCTAACATGGGACATTTCAACACATTTTAACCAATAAACATGTAAGAACAAAGGATTAGGACAGTTCTCAGTTTGCATTCCAACAGGAATACAGCTTTTATCACTAATCAAAATGTATATTGTAAAATAATTCAATTGGTTATCCTGGATGTACAGTGAATATTTATAATATAACTGCCTCTTCCATAAGTCCTTCTTAAATTATTGTTTTACCAGAAACCCCCATAATTTTTCTTTTCTTTAATGCTTCTGCTATACCTAGTTTTCTTAGAGTCATATCATAATCCATTTTTACAACAGAAATCCCTAGGGAAAGCAAAAGGAAATTTCAAAAGCTCTTTATTTCAACAGAGTTGGCTCATCATAAGCAATTGTCTGAAGTACAATTATTTGAGCTATCTTAAGGCCAGAACCTTAGTAAACAGGAAAAAAGGATATAACTAAGTTTATATGAAAGTATCTTGTTTGCAGAATTGCATCCTGTTGCCAAACCTGGCATATCTCATAACTGCTGGATGATTACCCAAGAGAACTCAGTCATTAAACTGAATTTTCCTATGCTCACTTTTTCATTTATTTGTGCCAAAACCCTTAATCTGAATTTACCTAAACACATAGGAATGCCTGTCGAGGAACAGATTAATGCTTTTTAATTCCCCCTTAATATATTATCCAAACCTGTTTTGACCGTGAAGGCAAATATAACTGCCCAAAGCAATATCAGATTCACCACCAGGTTCATCATTCCTGGCTGGTGACCCAGAGTGGCTGTGAGCAAAATAATCACTCATTTATTGAAACTTTTCAAAAGTTGGAGTCTTAACTCCATATCCTGACCTGTTTAAATGACAAAGACACACATTGCTGTGTTGACTTGCCTTGGTAGTTGAGCAACATGAAGTTAGATCAGGAGTCCCTAAGGAGTGGAAGTGGGACCAAGAACAAATAGAAAGGTATAATTTAGATTTTTCAGAGTAGATTTTAACAAATTAATTTTAAATGTGGTTGCAGGAACATGCATTCATTTCTGGAAAGGCTGTTTCCTGTAATTTGTGAGCTCCTCGGTGGCTGAACGGAGCCCGTGGCAGATGGGCTGTACTTGCAGCATCAGATGTCCCTGAGAGAAGACCTCAGCACATCCCAACCCACTCAGGAAGTGGGGAGGACATCAAGTCTACCTCTTCAATCCATTCTGAGCTACAGATCATTGCCAGTCATCAACTTCAGTGGACACCCTGCTGAAGTGTCACTCTACCTGTTTCTCCCATGAGCAAGCACGAGTTGAGCAATTGCAGCCCTTCATTTCTACTCTGCCTTGCTAAATCTGAAATCACCCAGCCTCGTGTGGTCACTGCAGTGGCTGGAACTATCTGCCCAGTCTAAAGGACCTCAAAGATCATCTACTCAAACTCCAGTAGATGCAGGTGGCAGTATGGTGATTTTCTTACGTAGGCTGCTCTTACTTGCTGATTGATGGGAGAGGGAGGCTCTACCATCAATAAATCATCCATAGTAAAGTTTAGAAAATTTGAAAATTGATATATATAATGGTCTTGGCAATTGATATATAATGATCTTTTTGCATCTGGCCAGTTGTCTATGTTTTGTATCTTTTCTGTATGTGGGATTATGGGAAATTAGCATAACTTAATGTCACAGTTCCATAATCTTGTATTAGAAAATATTTTTTTTTTAAATACAGTCATGTTCATGAATACCTCACTGATTTATATTGTAAAATAAATTTGTTTATGCATTTTAAAGAATAATACAATAAATTGTAAAAATAACATTATGAGAATTATATATATATACATATACATATATATATAAAATTTTTAATTTGGCAATTATTTATTTAGAAGGGGAACAAATGTGTGCTGTTTCACAGGTAGGTATTTATGGGATGTTCTTCCATCTTCTCTGGGATTTCCTAGTTATACTATGATCTTTACTGGAAAAGTTTGCACTAGGTATAAAAAATATTTTTAGTCTTTGCTACCTTTATATAGTATCATTAAAAACACAGATATTAAAACATGTTATTAATGTACTGTAATTACAGCTGCTAAAATTCAATTATATTAAAACATGAATTAATTATTTTCAATGTTATGAAGGGTAGAACTGCTTTTCCATCTCTTCTAATCAAAATTCTGACCAACGTTTTAAAAACCAATTGAAAATATTCTGTGGATTGTTTTGCACCACTCTTCTTTGACAACCAAAGAATGAATAATGACTTAGTATTTATTTAGTATTTAGATAAATATCATGGTAACATTGTGATTTTAATAGTAAAATTATTATTTAAATTATTGATATGAATTTAACTATGAAACTGCAGCTGTTAAACCCATGGCCTTTAAACCTGCAAGATATATTGCCAGTAGACAGAATTTCACAATCACTTTCCTGACTACTAATTTCTTGCACAGACAGATAATGCCAGTTCAGGTCATAGCTTTTGCTTTTGGGCACTGTACCAAGGTTTAGAGCCAGACTTTCATACAAGCAAACAAATTATGATTAACTCTTTCATGTGATGAAATCCCTGCTAACATTCAGATATATTCCTTTTCCTATGGACCTAGATTCAGAAATCACTTTTTGGAAATTATTAGAATAAATTAAGTCTAGTTGTACTCTGATACATAGCATAGATGAACTGAGCAAGCTGCATTTGCACCTGCTGCAGGTGGTTGTCTCTGAAATTTAATGGTAAAAGGGAGAGATGTTTCAGGAAGGGGAAATTATTTCAGGCCTTATCAGAATTAAAACCTTCAATTAAAGCAGGTTGAATAGTCTTTATTTCCCAAGAGGTGGGTCAAAGTGATAGATTTGAAGTGCTTCCAGATATAATACAGATTTAAGACTTCCAAAGAAGAGGAACATTTCTGAATAGAATTTGTATTAGGGCTATTTTGGAATTTTCTTTCAGGGTGTTTTTTTGTGTTTTGTTTTGTTTTTGTTTTTTGTTGTTGGGGTTTTTTTGGTTGGCTTTTTTTTTTTTTCTTTTTTGGATTTTTGTTTTTTTTTTTTTTTTTAAGAAGAAGCTTATATTTTGATTTTAGGAAATTGCAGTTGTTAAGATGAAAATGGCAATTTCCAGCTTTGCAAATTGTTCTCAGGAGGATGTGAAAAGAGGCAGGAAAGAAAAGCTTCCAACACTGGGACTCTGGAGAGCCTTGGAGGCTGGCAGCCTCCAAACAAGGCAAGGCTCTTGCTCAAGGTCCCATGTTCAGCCCCTTTTCGCTGAGCTTCCTGGCCTTGCCTGATACTTGTAAGTGGACATTTCCAGGATTCCAGATTCTGCTGTAGGGCAGTAAGACAGCAAGTATAGAGCAGTCCTTGTATTTGTTTGTCAAAAAAAAAAAAATTAATTTAAGAGATAAGAATTTTGTGGGGGTTTTATGACTTGGAATAAAAATTTCACTGCTTCTCAATCCAGGTTTAATTTTATTTAACCCAAAACTGAAAAATCCTGTCTGTCTTTCAATAAATATGTTGAGTAACACTTGAATTTTATTCCTACTGCAATTTTCATAAGCCTGTCTATACTCCTAGAATATTATTCAATTTTGTGCTATGCTTACTGTACAAATACAGCTTATAGTCTGATGACATTTACAGACAGGAACAAAGATCTACTTTTGGTAAAATGTAACTAGAAGCCAAGTCTGCATATGACAAATGTGCGTGGGAAACTTGCTCTCCAGAAATTTTAGTCATGTTTAATACAACACACCTGAAGCCTTTATTGTTTGAGCACAAGGAACCTGGGAGAAAAAAAAGGCTGAAGAGCTCCTAGTCCAGGATCTAAAACCAGAGATGGTAGACGTTACAAACAGCTACTGTAACTGAAGCATAGGTGTAGGATTTAGGGGAACAGTGAAACATGAGGATGAAGGTGCCAAACTGAACACTAGTGATGACAGACTCCGTGAAAAAGAATTAATATAAATAAAAGCAAATTGAACTGAGTCAACAAATCAGTCTCTGATAAAGAATGATAGTGCATTCTGGATTAATGTTGTAAATCTCTGCGAAATCTTTGGATTAGATTTTTATATAAGCAAATATCTTGGTATTTTTAGTAGAGACAGAAACTACTGCAAATTTACATCATTGTGGGAGACTATAGCATTGGATATCCAACTTATGAAAAACAAGGCTGTGCTAGTCAGCCCTGGATGGGGTGGCTCTCAGCTGACAATCAGCTGAATCCGTGGGAGGTGAGGGTGTGTTAGGCTTTGTTTACAAAAATAGTAAAAGGAATCTGAAACACTTGGCCATGAACAAAAGCAGGTATCACACAGAATCATAGAACATTGGAGAAGTGCCCCAAAATCATTGTGTCCAACCTCTAACCCAGAACTACTGTGTTCACCACTAAAGCATATCACCAAATGCCATATTCCCAGCCTTTAGAACACTTCCAGGGATGGTGATTTCATCACTTCCTGGGCAGCCTGCTCCAATGCCTCACTACATTTTCTCTGATTAAATTTTTCCTAGTCCTGAGTGTAAACCTCAGCTTACCTCTCCTATCACAACTCAAAGCCACATCTTCTTGTCCTGTCACCTGTTACCTGGGAGAAGAGTTGCTTGACTTTACTAGAGGGATAAACAAAAGCTGTCCTGCAGTGCAGGGTGTCAGTTTCAGATGGGTGAACTCAGAAATTCACTGAGTTATGAAGTATTTTGACTTGGTGATAAAGAATACTCACGCTCCCTCATTTCCTTCCTTACAGTCACTAAATGGCTTTGGTATGAATTTAGTTCCCATTTTGGGGACGCTTAGTGTAATTTGTTGAGTGACAAATATTTTTTACAATAAGTTTTGTTAAGTGCTAAGAAAGCATCTTTCTGAATGTTTTCTGCTGTCACTTGAGAACCTCTTTGCATTTGTGATCATATTTTGATGTTTATGTTGTATTTATAAAGTTGGAATACATTATATAATCTTTTGTGAATACTTTAGGCTAGACAGGGTGTACTTAAAAAGTTCACTGGAAAATCTACAAATATATAATATTTACATGTTAACGGGCATTTGAAAGCCCAGCTTTGACTGCCATTGAATGATAAAATGGAATTTAATTTTGAAGGCTTCTAGTTCTAGATCAAAGGTCATGCAGCCATGAGTCATTAAGTGTTCTTGCATTCATTTTATAGTGGTAATTCAGGCACATTCCAAAAATATTGCTTAACTAAACTGTTAATTTGTTTGGACATATGCCAAATTCTTTGTCTTTCCAAAATCAGCATGCATTCTCGTTTTGTGCTTTGGCTGATCTGTGCCTGATCTATACCTTGTATCTATTTCTCAGAACTGGACTGTAAAATACACAGTATAGCAGACAGACACATACACCATAATCAAAAGAAGATACAATGCAAGACAGTAGAAATAATAATAATAACGATAATACTATAAATTAAAGAAGCAAATTAAACTAAACCAAAACCAAAAAAAAAAAAAAAAAAAAAAAAAAAACCAAAAACAAAAAAAAAAAACCAAAACAAAGAACTCAGAAAAATTTTGATACCTCTGATTGTCAAATCTAAGATAGTAAGGTCATTTTTTCTAATTCTAAAACCTTTTCTCTCTGTTAAGCCTACAGAAATACCCGAGAAAGTGTTTGGATTCTCTTTAGCTCTTTGCAGCTCTTCACTGCCAAGAAACACAAGAAAGGACCAGAAGCATACATAATAGAATATACAGAAAATTAATGACATTGGATAATAAAGTTGACATAGTTATTAGTTTTGAGTATTTCATCTGCAATGTAATTGGAAAAACAGGTCAGTGTCATCCATCTCTGGAAAAGTGACAGGTAATTAAACCAGAAAATTGTATAAATCTGTAATTTTTGGAAAACAAGTGAAATGAGAATTGACATAATGAAATCCATTTTGGTATTTCAATTTAAACTCAAATTTTATTTTTGTCAGATTTAAAAATACCTCTGGCTCTTCAAGTAGATCAAATAACAGTCATTGTAGAAAATAAAATGTTTTGCTACCTCAATTAAAAAAAATAATTTGTTTAGTTTTTTGCTAATATTTCAGTTTGTGCTATGTCTGGAACTCAGAGAGATTAATCAATAGCACCAAATCTTCTTTCTGTTGAAACCCAGATAGAGCATACTGTACCAAGTGTTATCAAGAACCAGTTACAGAAGAAGAGAAAGCGCCCAGTTAGTCAATATTCACTAGAGCAGAATTTTTCAGCAGCATAATTAGGACTTAGCAGGATTTATCAAGGCATGCTCCAGCAAGAGTTGCTTATGAGGGTACAAATTCTTCATTCTAGTATTCTTCATCCAAATCAGTATTAACATTCATCTGATTATTTGATCTGGGGAAGCCCTCTTACCATCAGATAAGATGACTTCCCAAATATCTCGGTGGCAATTATGCACATGTATACCCTTGTAGCCCCTAAGATCATCCTCATTCTCTCCATCAAAAAAGTAAAATGGTTTTAAGCCTAGAGCTTTTTCTATTAGTTGGACTCCAGACCCTCTGAACTAGGTAGGAACTTCTCCTTTGCATCAAAGAATAAGCCAAGATTTGAATTCTCTTCTGAAATCAAGTAGTCCATCTATGATAAAGCAGGTGTAAGGAGACTAAAGGAAAGTATCTCCTGTAACAAGTCTGTAAAGTCACATCACTTGCAGCAGGTATCTCTTCAGCGGATGCTGACAAATCCCCACCTCTTGTCTCCTACTTGAATGCTGTGGTGCTTGGTATGAGAAATTTTGTTAGGCAGACAACTCAGAAGTAAGATTAGATTTGTTACTGCTCCTTAAGCTATTTAAAATGGGAACTGGAAAACTTGAGCTGTAAAAAATTGAACTAGCTACTGCTTAGAAACTGTTTGTTCTGTTCTGCTTATTATCCATGATGGCAGCAAGCAAATTCCTCTCTGCATTAATTCTGATGATGAGTTCTCCTATGATTATGAAATCCAAGGAATGTTTTCACCACGCAATTGCCAGACTTAATTTAGTGTGGCTGATTCTTTAAAAAGCTCTCTTTTCTTCAACTCTCTGGACATTAGTTGTTGAAATTAGTACATTTCAAATGTACTTACACCCCTGTAAATCATCTCCTGCCATTTGCTGCTGTTGTTAGGAATATCATGAGCTCATAAATCAGTGGACGTTTCACATTTTTAGGATTATCTCTAGAAAATTTTAATAAACCTTTAGCTGACTCCAGCAAGAGTGTTTACCACATTCAAATGTCTTACGGGATAGTCTGCCTCCAAACATTTAGATCACATGGCCAACCACTTCAAATGTACATTAGAAAAATCCCTGATGTATTTGTTCTTAGTAAGACTTCAGTGTCTGGTACCTCCTCCCATCAGACAATTTCCATGGTCTTTGAGGCAACTTAAGAAGCGAGAGTTTCTTAATGTGGCTGTGTGACAGCACACTGGAGATGTTACAACACTGTCTTGCAGGACTTAAGTTTTGCTCTCAGTTTGATGCCTTGTCTCTTCACAGTTTCATCCAAAGTCTTCTAAAACTCCTAAAGCCTTTGATAATCTGTGGTTTATTTCATCACGTGGGCGTACATCTTATAAACGGTGCTTCTTAGTGAATGGCTTCCAGTGCAGACAGCAAATGCCTGGTAGGGATGTTACCTAGCATTAACAGGACCTGGTTGATAAGTTATTTTTATCCATTTTATTAAACTAAGAGTAGAAACAAAATTATCCCAAATCCTGTGGACCTTACTACTAGCCATAACACTTTTTTTTTTTCCAAGAGCATGTTAGGATCACCTGAATTATTATTATATGTAACCAATGGATCAGCAAATGAGGAACCTAAAACTAATCTCATGACAGAGCATTGTCAGTAAAACAAGAAAGGTCTTCAAAGAGACAGAGGTTTTTATTAAGAATCCTGGGCTCAAAATTGCTGGAAAATCTTTCTGGAAAAGCTTGCTGAAAATGAAGGCTAGGTGAAGAAAAAGTGCAATTATTTCCCCTTTTTGGAGAAGCATTTGGATAAATGACCAAGCAATTCATAGCATAAGAAAGGTAAGACAAAAAAGTTAAATCAAAATGAAAAATTGTCCTCCTTAAATATTTATGACTTCAATGGATGAGATTCTTATTCCTGATCGACAGCTTGCAGACTAATGAGTTTTTAATTGTTGTTAAGCAATTAAGGGTGATGGTCTTTTGCTAAATCTTGAGTTTCAGCCATAGTTTATGTAAGTCGTTCACATTACTCAACCTATAATGATGTACTTGGCTTCATTGTTTGTGCTCTGGTTCTCATTTGTCTGGCATTGCATTCTAAGATTGCAATGACTCAGATTTCCTTTAGTTTTATAGCAAAAAGCAATAGTATGTATTGCATGAGGCATCTCAAAATTTTTCACTTGTTTGTGGTCATTTTAGTGCAGGTTTCTCAAGCAGGCGTACACAGACACGTATCTCTGCATTCAGAAGATAAATAGGAACTCCTTGATGTAGTGTCGCTATAGTGATTTCTTCACAATATAATGAATGACTTACACGGAAAGGTTTTTTTGTTATTTGAAATTTTTCAGTCCAGGAGAAAAAAGTTGATCATCATATACTTGGCAGTACTTCCAGCAAAACCTGCTTAACCTTTATTAAGATAAAGCACTGATAAAGTTGGTTAGTCTTTTAGCTGGAGCAGGAAGGCAGAAGTTGTCCACTGTGGTGTTACAGTATCCTTTTGCTTGTAAAAAAAGAACTGCTATACATTTTAATAAGCTTTAAGTAAAATAGAATTTTTTCTGTAAGCAATAAAAAGGTTTATCCAAAAGTTCATTCTGATAAAGTGAAATTGATTCCAGAATTTAAATAGACTTCGGGATTTAACTTGTATGTCTATTTACACAGCAAAAACAGTGGTGTAAAGTTCAGGATATGCTAACCAAACCATGCATTTAGATTCCCTTGACTGTCTATGCTTCAACTCTTTCTGCATATATGTGGCTTCATTTTCACTAGGTCCAGCTAGGATTATTAATATTAAAACTACTATAACTGAACCACAGACTCAAGTGTATGCTATTGTCTTACCTTTGCTTTGTCATCCCTGTACACAATCAGAATAAAATATGTCCTGGAAGAAAAAAAAATACCTATAGAAAAAAAGGATGAACTGTAAGATAGATTTTTGAAAAACAGTTTTTTGGAAAAAATAGCTTTATTAGTTGTTCTGGTGGGCCTCGAAGTAAGACAGAATTCAATTACATCTTAAATTTAATTCTTAGATTCTATATTCCTATGGATACGCCTTTGGGCCTATCACTCCAAAATGGTAGGTGGTAGGGAAAGTGGTGGAAGAGGACTTTGAAAAGACAGAGACAGAAGATTTTTGTAGTCTGACTTCACAGGCACTGTATAATGATTACAGAACACTCTGGAAATAATTGATGTAAGAAGCAACAGAGTGAAGCCTGAGAAGCCATTTTGACAACAGATCACACATAATTAAGACTGAGTATTCAATAATCTCTATTATATGCAGCTATAATCTCTACTTTAAAAGAAGCAAGAAGAACCAACAACAAAAGATTGAAGAGATGATCTTGAAATCTCAAACTACAGATTGTAGCAACTGGATATGGAGAGCCCCGGTTTTGTGAACAGGAGCTGTAACATTCACTCTGTAGATAAATAGAAGGACAAACCTACACAAAATAGTCAGCATGAGCTTTTCAATAAAGTTTGTGTTGAAGTAACTTTATCTTAGTTTTGTCAGATTTATCATTTACAGCAGGAAATTTAAAAAAAAAAACCTCTAATACAGTCTGATGATAATTTTGTCAATGAATTGCAGCCATTTTGTGTTCTCTGACTCTTGCAATAGCTTTAATAGAGTTTGTCCACTTCTTCAAATATAAAACATGTTCACTCTTCTGGCCAAAAAATCATAAAAGGAAATCATAAGTTCTCCTGGCCACAGAGAAATCTTATGTGTATTTCTGCAATCCATTGTTGGTTTACTCTGCTCTTTTTCATTTTCTTTTTCTGTAGTAGCTTCATCACTGACCCCTAAAAACCAGGAAAAAAGCCCAATTTCTTTTTATTTTCTATAAAAAGGCCAATAAAAATGGCAAATATAGAAGACTGAATGGCCATCACAGTGATTCATTTTGGCAACTCACAACTAATTATGTAAAGTTCAGTTGTTCCCAGAGTTTGACTCTATGCCATTATTGATGCTGTTCCTGGGGTACTAACTCAAATTCACTCAGTCAACTCCCTAAGCAACTCCAAGGGTTCCAGATCTTCTTTCTGCAGGACATACTGTTCCAAAATCAGAATGTGTTTTCTCAGAAATTACTTTAGTGACATACTACAAGAAATTTTACATTCCCACATGTGACCTGAGATTTCAGTAAACAATTTGAAGTGATGCTGATGAAAGCAATCAGCTTTCAAACTGTTCAAATATAGAACACTACAGATCTGTAGCCAGTGGATAGCCTTCCCCTTCCATTTTCAAAATCACTTCAGTTGGCTTCAGGTTAGGCATCATGATTATTGTCTTCCCATGAGTGCAATAAGGAAGGTCTTCATTCCTCATTCTATTATGCAATTCACCTTGACATTCTTTTTAAATTTGAGGCTGTCCCAAAAAATGTAAAATATGATAGTCTTGTTACATAGATGTTTTATTTTCAGAACAGCAATAACAAGGACATTAGAGTTTCAGGAAGAACAATAAAAGTAAAAACACACATTACATAATATAGTTTAAAGAATCTGCAAAGAATTAGTTGGAACTGTAAATACACTCAGATGGGCTGTAATAATTTTAAATCAGAAGGAGATCACTCCTAAGACTCAAATTCCGTATGGGCAAAACTCTACTTTCCTAAATCAAATGAGTAACCCACAGGAGCCAGTGAACATAGAGAGGAGTAATTTTGTTTATGCAGGGCTTAGAATGAAGAAAAACATCTCCTACTTGCATATGCCATGCTCTTTCTTCTTAGAACAAACAAGAAAGTTATCCTTTCCACAGCAATTATTTAGAACCTCATCTTAACCTGCTTCCTTCTTGAGTTGAGTGATTTGCAGGAGCAGGGCCAAGAATGGTGAAACTGACTGTGTAGGACCATCAGTCATGCTAAGTGAGGATTTGGAAAGTCAAGTGAAATGTAGGATTTGGAAAACAAGGCAGCTTGATCCTGGTGGATACAGGACCTTCAGAGCAGAGGAGTGTGTGCACTGACCAGTCCCAACAGCATCGTCGCCGCACTGTCTTAAAATCCTTCTGGCTCTCTGCAGCTCTGCACAGTAATACATGTAAAGTCAAGACTCAAACACAAACGACACCTTGCTGGCTCACACATTCCATTTTACAGTCTGGAGAGGATCAGGGTTCCAAAGGGTTTTCCTGTGTCTAAACTTCACCAAATGGGATGTTGCCATACATGGCTAGTGTGGCCCACTGGAGAGGAAGACATTTTAAGATTCAGATGTGAACCCCAGTTCTGATCCTACACTATGGGATTTGAAAAAATAGAAAGAAAACTTAGTAACTAAGAATACTTTATGTTCCACTCCCACAACTTTAAGGAGCTTACCTATTATACAAAATTTTAAATTGTAGAAGCTTGTAGATTTTTTTTTTTCAAATTGCACCATTATTCAAGCTTTCTCTTCATCCATAATCAGATAAAATCATGCCGTTTTAAATACATAATATAAATCTATGGGTTTTTTAAGCTAGTTCCACACAGAACCATCTGTAACATTAAAAAATAGTATGAAGTCTGAGTCTAGCAAGATTACTTAAAAGAAATTATCCTGTTTACCTTATGCTTTATGAAATGGTCGAAGTGTTTATTGAAATTCAATCCTTAATAAAATGTATCATTTTAATTATGCAAGGCACAATAAACAACAAAATTATAGAATGCCTCTAAAGCAAAATAAAACACTTAATGCTGAAACTTCTTTACAGAATAACAAAGATTAGAAGAAAAACTATCAAAATACCTCTGCTGTTATATTCATTAATATAAGCTGACCAGCTCTTCATAGAGAAGGAAGCACTGGGGCACTCTGAGAGGGTACATTTGCATGTGGTTCTCCTCATGAAGAGATATCAAAATCGGCCTCTCATATCTCAAAGACTTTGAAGCATTAGTGGAAGGGTGAAAACCTCCCTTACAACCCCTGCTCCCTGGCTGCAGGTCTCTGACTGCTATCCACAGCACACTCACTCATGAAAGCCCCCCTTTTAACAAGATCATCTGGTGCAACACAGAGGAGATACGAGATTATATTATCAATTTGTCTAGTCCAGGATGCTGGCAAAAATTGTATACCTTGTCCCCTTTGGGTGAAACTACAGTACACAGAAAAAACATGAAGAAAAAGAACACTGACATGAAGAAAAGTCTCATCCTGTATCACGTGTTCTCCACACACAAAACTACGACAGTCAATGACAAAGATGAAAAAAGATGATCTTTGGAAACAACACACCTGTGTCAGAAAGACAATACAGAAATAGAAAAAACCAAGCTTTCCCAAAGAAATCTAATCAAAATTGAATCTCTTTCTAGCAATACAGAGTTTACAGCAGAAATGCTAATACCAATATATTCTAATGCTTATAATCTTTCAGAAGACATACCGGTCTCCTCTTTCTCCTTTATTTTTCTCAAAAGATGAGATTCTTAGCAATATGAAGCAGTGCATCATGAAAAACAATACTAAATTTTGGGCTGCCAATATAAAGTAGCAACACGAAACTGAGCAATCGTAACCACAAGTACTAATAAGGCAAGTCAACCTTTCCAGGGCTAAGATATGAAAGCCTTATTTTAAATAAATATATATATTTTTTTTAAGTAGCATCAAAAGCAGACTTGATTAAATTTGTTCACAAAGTTCTTGGAATGATTCTAGCTGGAATACAAATCTCTATTAATTTTGGTCCAGAAGAGAAAACACCAGTAAACCCATCCCAGCTTTTGCAGCATTTTACTTGCAATGTCTGATCAGAGTTTAGCTTGTAGGATCCAAACACAATTGAGCAACATTTGATTATGATTATTTTATTTGATTTTCTGAAGTATTTGCACAATATTCTCGTTACTTTGAAGATAGCTCGCTTCAAGCTGTTCAGCTTTTATCGAAGAAAGCCAAACACAATTTCTTTTTATTAAACACTGTAAATATAGAAAGCTGTAAATTAAGTTGCTCTGGAACAGAGAAAGAAATTTTAAGAAATTTTAAGTGATATATCTAGCTTTGAAATCACTCTCCATGTTAAGGAACAGGACTTTCCTTATTTTCTTGCCAAAAAATGGGAAGCAAAAAGGCTAATTCAATTTCACGCGAGAAAAAAAAAGAAAATAAGTATGTGTATATAACACATACCAGTAGGTAGAAGAGATACTTAAGGAAAACTGTGCTTATAACCACAAAACTTAGGTGTTAGCGAAAGTATTAGAAATGCACTCCAAATTTTAAAAGTTATGAAGTAATTACTGTAGTATCAGCTAGAATATATGCTTTAACTATTCCTTTACCTAAAATAATCACAAGATTCTACTATTATTTACACATCACAGTGGTTTTGGGACCATCATAACAAAATTAAATAAATAATTATTCAGGAAGGCATGTAAACTACACTACTGATATGAATTGATCTATTAATTATAAAAACCTGTTCTTGTTTTTAATATTTCTTTCATACACTGAACCATCAAACCAGAAACTGAATTAAAAGGTATTCTTCTATATGGGCTGGCAATTATTGAAACCTTACCACAAAAAAAGTTTGGGAGCAGATGTTTCAAAACTGGTTTGCTGAGCTTAAAGAGCTTCTTAAATAATGGATTACCTGAGTTGGAGCACTCCTATGCCAGCAGTTCCAGCTGATCCCTGCTACCTCACTGATGTGTGCCTCAGAGGTCACCCCTTGGCAGCCTGCATGATTTGCAGCCTTTGCTGCAAGAATACAACCAGAGCTGGAACCTACTCTTCAGGTTCAGCTCATGGGATCAGGGCCAAGGAAAGGCAGCTGGCTTGGAGGAGGGAGGGAGTCCAGAGGCTTTATATAGGCTTAGGAGCACAATAGCATTGGGCAGGCAGCTGTGTCTGAATGGAAGTGCACGAAAAGAAGGCAGGACCTTTGTGGTGGTGTTCTGGCTTTAGGGGCTGTCAGGAGAAAGGTGACAAGAATGGGAGAGAGATGTTAGACTGCAATTTCACACTGCCTGCTAAAACAAAAACAACTAGATTTAAAAATAAAAGTCACCTGGTAAAAGAAAAAATGGAAGGCCAATTTAGTGTTAGGTGAAAGGTTATTTGTTCACAACAAATCGTCAGCCAGTACTATACTGAGCTGGTCAAGCAGGTAAGTGAAAGGAAAGAGTCCTATAATCTGCTAATCTTATTTCTACAAAAGAAATTTTTATTCTAAATTTGCCATTACAGGCTATGTAAGCGCAAGGAACTTTTATAGCTAATTAAGTGTCTAAAAAATTCCGGAAGAAATTTTACCCATAAATTGAAAGTAATTTCTGAAAACGCAGTCCTATGTGCCCTAATGTGTACGATTCTACTTAATGTAAAATTTTCTGTGTGTTTACACTGCCTTCCAATTATCACTTAGGACTGATCATTATGATTTCAATTCTTCTTAGATGCATTTTCTGGGGGACCAATATAAAACAGCCACTCATGCTTTTTAAATTAACAGTGTATCTGAAAAGCATATAGGTAGACCTCTATTGAGGCAGTGCTCAGAACAGTATTGGTGTTCAATTTAAACAGCTGTTGAGTGCAAATCAGTGATGACAGCACTAGCACATTGTATTGCCCTAGCAGAACCTGAGAAGTTGTCTCCTGCTACATTTATGAGTCCTGATAACAAATATATTAAAAAAAAAAAAAAAAAAAAAAAAAAAAAAAAAAAAAGACCCTAAGATTATCTTTGTTGTTTAGAACATGGTGCTAATAACACCAAGGTCAGGTGTTTGAGTGTGGGCCATGTGGGCCATTCACTTAAGTATTGGACTTGATGATCTCTCTGACTCCTGTCCAACTCAGAATATTCTATGACTGTGAAAATCACACCTGAAACCTCCATCTGCCTTACACCTCCATATTACAGTGCTTGCTTATTGAAATGAAATTATTCATTATGATACTGGAAGTAAAGAATCCAAGCAGCACAAGCAGATTTCTTCTTCCCAATTTGAAAAGAAAAAATACATAAGAAAGACAATGGTTCAAGAACTGGTAGATTTCATTACTCAGACTTCTGATTACAGCCCATTTTCTGCCACCCTTCCCTTTAATTTAAAGAAAATTATCAATAGAAGTTTTATCTTTTTCCAAACTCCTGAAATTCAAGTAGCATGTCTCCTAACTAGGTTTTGTTCATTTTCTGCTAAATCTCTGCCAGAGAGCATTGTTTGTTCTTTGTTTGAAATTATCAGCAACTTCAAGCAGATCTATCAGCTGCAAGGAAATCTCTCAAGTTCTGAGCAATTTCTCCTCCACAAGCCATCTTCTATTAGGCAAAAAAGTTGCTGGGAAAATTCCAAATTCCCTCTTCATCCCTCTGGGATGTTTCTTAAATTTCTGCACCAGGTCCTAAACAAAGAAATGAGCTCTTTCTTTTGGAATCAACAAGAATAAAGTATTTAGTTTCTTAATTACTGGGCTAGGCTCTCTCCAAAAGTGTCTAAGTTTGGAATTCTTTTTCTGGCTACTTTTTCTAATCAAGAGCCAAGCTTTTTCTGCTCCCCGGTTAGGAATATAATTATTTTCATTTATTTTGGGTTTCTACTGTCTTTACTTGCAGCTCAGAACTGCCGTATATTCAGGGATACAGAGCTGCAGATAGATATGTAACTACACTGCCACAACAGCTACCTAGAGAGGACTCTGATAATTCCCAGTGCTTTTTACATTAGTAAAAAAAAAGCAGAAGTACAAAAATAAGCTCTGAAAAAGCAATGGATAATAGAACACTGGAAAAGTAAAAATTGTTATTTTTATGTTCTAGCATTTATATTCTTCACCAAGACTTTAAGCATTTAATTTGCAGCCTCCAAACTCCACACCAATCAAGTTCAATTTATTCAAGTGCAAATCCCACAGCAACTTTCAGCATTGCATAAAAGTAATTTCCCATACAGAAGCCGCAAGTGACTAGGATCAACTTGGAAATTTAAATACAATCTAGTTCATAAAAATCCTTTCTTCACCAATTCAAATCCTTTTTGCTGTTCCTCTGTCAAAAGTCACTCAATTAGTTGGTACTACAATGGCTTTGCCCAGGCATGCAGAGTGTACAAAAGTCTTTTCTCTTAAAATGGTGAATTTCCTTCCCTCTTGAAAATATTTCTGGGTCCTTTTTCACGGTCACTTCTGGGATTGGAGATGCAGTAGAATAGATGACATTATTTTAAATTTACTTCAACTTCCTGTGTGTTAAAGAGTGAACTCTAAATTGAAAGCACCCATTTGGATACCTTTAGAATGTTTCCAGTTCCTATCAAATAGCTATACTCTATTCTATATAAAGAGTTGAAATAATTTAAGTACTTGAGAACATCTTCCATTCCCAAAGACTTAGGATATATGACTTACTGCTCTCTGGAGAATCCAGTGCATTCCACAGTGAGTTTTACTTCACTTTAATTACAGTCAGAACAATATATTTTATATATTTTGTTCCAAATGCTTTACATTGTCTGCTACAGGAGAAAGCTATCAACAGTCTTGAGTGATCTGTGGGATCAGACTTAACACATCCTCCAGTATTGGTCATACTTTAAAAGAATTATTCCTGTAAAGGATATCTAGTAATCTCATTATTTAGTTTCTTTTATCTTTAGGTAATACACCATAAAATCCTACAGGCTGACTTTCTGTCCATTACATGCTGTGGCTTGCCCTAATGCTGCACCAGATCAAATCTCTCAAGTTTTCAATTAGTTACAATTGCTGCTTCCTACCCTTTTGGCTTGCAAAACATCCTCTAGATCTTTGACTCACATGGCTTCACAGCTCTTGTTCTGTGATTACCTTTGCAGAATAAGCTACAATGAACCCAGGATCCTTGGTCGGTGTTCTTACAGGGTACATCTTGGTCAGCCTCCATATTCTCAACCGTACATCGCTCAGGAGCACAGCTCTCCAGTATAGAGCAAAGATTTTACTTTCACATCAGTGCATTCACTGCCTCAATTCAACACTATTTCTGTGCACTTACGTTTTTACTTCATTTAACTTGCTTTTAGAAAGCTCATGTAGTGATGGACTTTTCCATATGTTGTCCCACTGACTTTAGAGGATCGTTTTTCCATAATCAGTCAATATTCTGTATGTGTAAATGCTGCAGAATTCACCCCAGACATGCCCACCATGTGCTTCTCACCTCACTCCGTCTTTTCCTTTAGTTCCTAAAACAGCCTGTAAGCAACTGATCTTCCAGACAAAGAAAGGCTCAGCGCAAATATTTCACATACAGCTTATAAAAGGCTTCAAGATCGTGAAGCAGTACACCAAATCATAACATATTTGGTCACCATTGATGAATTTAGAAATAGGCAGGACTGATGAACTACATCTACATAACAGCAACCACTAGTTAAATCTAGAGCTAAGCACCTTAGCCAGGCAATTTCACATCATTGCTTTTATTTGATTTAATGAAATGTGAAACAATATCAGCCAAGAATGGAAGGACAGTATGAAATTAGATTCCTTTCTCTAAAACAAAATTTTCTGCTTATTTCTCTTCTAGAAAGCTTTCATGCTTAAAGTAACCAGATTCTTAGAAATGGGGAAAAGATTCTCCGTGTACTGTTTTCATAAAGATCTTGGAGGAAGACATGTCAAGCATTTGGTTTAGGTGAGTTAGAGCCAATAAGAGTGTGCTCTTTCAAAGAAAGACATTCTGAGCATCAAAAATGAAAACATTTTTGCAATTTTCATTTGGGATTTTTAGAAAGTTTTTTCTTGAAAAATTAAATGTATTTGAACACTTAATTTTGTATGAAAAACAAATATGACCAAAACTACTTGATCACTGGCTCAACAGATGGTGACAAGTAATGAATCTATTTCCAAAGATTTCTGATTTACTGTGCTGTTTCCTTGATCACCAAAACTGCAGATATCCACTAACTAATAAATCTAGGCAAATTTTTAAAATACATTAATTTTAAAAAGTAATTTAAGTTCTAGTGTATTTGGTGCTGAACAAACTTTAACAAAAATAAGTTCCCTTCAGAGTCCTACAGTCTTATAATTTGGATAAGATCCTAAGAATACAATTCCCATTTAATTCAATGGTAAGCACATAACTAAAACCCTGTGCAAGGCATTGAACATTTAGCACAGTATTCACTAAGTAGATCCAGATGATGGGCCAAATCCAGCTCTGATGTAGGTGGGCAAAATGCCATTTAAATCATTTGAGTTGCAACACTAGAGTCGAATTTGACCTTATATTTTTTGAACATGATGCCAAATGACTGCAAAAACAATGTAGTTTTTACTCAAGTGCAAATGAATGCAGTGGTTTCATCCTAGACCCTGGAGGACATGTATTCAGAGCACAAAAGCATCACAGAGTTTGGCACAGCTTGTAACTGCTTTTCCACAAAGATCCAGGACTTGAGTGTTTAGGGCATTGCAGGTCATGCGCACAAGAGGCAAAGCAGCATAGCTGCAAGGACATGGCTGCACACTGTTTGCCTCTTGCTAACCTCTGGCCAGCAGTCGCTTCCTCATTTTCATCATTCACTTTAATGTTTCAAGAACAACAACATCATTTTGAAAAATTCTGAAGTCTCAGAGGATGTGTGTTGCCTACTGAAAGGCAACTCCATAACTTTGTATTTTTGCTGAAATAACTACAAGCCAAATTTGTCTTAGTGTGGTTATTAACACCTGGCCTGTGTAATGTTTTACTTCTAAAGATGTGAAGGGTCTTTCCAAAGGAAAATTTATAGAAGGCAGTGAAAAATGGGACTAGAATTTATCATACATGTACTTGCTAGCAATTCATATTTTCATATTTTCATATTTAAACTTTAGCCTCCAAAATTAGTAAGAATAAAAGAAGAAGGTCCTTTAGAACTATATGCATTTTTATTTAGCACAAATAAGTACACAACTGGTAACAATTAAAAAAAAATATCTAGATGGCCGAATCATGAGATTCAGTAACTCATCTCACTACTTCTTGAGGATAGTGAGCCCATTTAGCATCAACATCCCCTTATGCTCATTTTCTTACTTACCTTTTCCATCTTAAGGTAACAAGAAAAAAGATAAATCTTTCAATAGGAAAAGCGGGGAACAGGTACAAAAACATAGTCTGGTGAAAAATTCCTCATTTTGAATGTGTGTATGTGTAAGAAACTGATGTCCAACAAGTTGAATATATAACAGAGAAAAAAACAAGTCTTCTAATTTTTCTGGTATTTCACAAGAACAACTTTTGTTCTGCTCTTTGTTCATCTCATTTGTACTCTTTCAAACTGTACTGTCAACAAAGACACTTTCCTGAAAGAAATCAGAAGGATAATACCCCAGGACCACAGAATAGCCAAAGAAATAATCTGCAGTAGTACTTGTTGTCTTCTCACATAGAAAATGAGAAAGATAATTTATTTCTGACAGTCTTCTCCTTCACTCTCTTAGCATTTTTTATCACCATTTTAATTCTCCCTTCCAACATTCTCTGATCTGCTCAAACCAGAGACCATAGCAGTGTTTGTTTTGCAGCTCTGTGGATCCCATACCCCCAGCTCTGCAGCCCAAAGCCAGCAAATGGAGGCAAACCCAAAGCAGGCCCTGCCAATCTGAACTGAGCAGAAGAAACACTTTGTCATGTATCCAGCCTATAAAGCAATTATGGCAAACTCAAATGGAGACTGCAAATTTATCAGGAACTCTCTTAAAAGCAAGATAAAAGTCTAAATTCATTAACCTGATTTTGACAATTTTGAATTACTGCTATTCAAGCTTTTGATTTGGTATTTTTAAATCTAATTAGGAGTAGATGCCATTCAGTGTTTTCTATTATATTCTAGATGACAAGGGTTCGAATCTCACAATTCATTTATATTTCTTTCAAAGATTCCACTCAATCAACAGCATGGAATGTTTTTATTTATATAAACTTGCTTCATCTGGTTACAGTGACATCAGACTTAAATTCTTCAGAAAAATTTTTAAACTGCTTCTGAGAACATATTTTAAATTTGTGTAGGTGGCAGATATACTTTTTCTTACCCTTTCCCTCCAACAGGTAGAAGGGATATCTCCTACAACTCAAAACCAAGACTTTTCAAATAAAAAGATGGGCAACATAGCTCTTTTAAAAGTGTGGTTTACAACTTTGGGGTTTTTTTCCTCTCTCACTTTTTTTTCAGATGTCAGGTCTGGAAAACTGTAGTAAACTGACTTGCAATTCCAGTAAGCCCCCTAGTTCAGTTCCAGGAGAAGATTTTTGCTTAGTGGCTAAAAGACTTCCAAGTTCATGATCCAGAACAGGCCAAGAGCACTTGTAAGTCAAAAACATCATAAATTAACTGAGTAAAACTAAAGTAGTGGAATATCTGAAGTTGATTTCAGGGATATCAAATCAGAACTTAACTCAGACTTCCAGATCTTGTTTAATTTTAGTAGAAAATTTCTGTCTCAAAAACTCAGTCTTTACCAAAATACTACATCCCACAAAACCCACCACTGAAACCTTGAATGGGCTTTTGCATTACAAGTGCCAGACTTATTTTTCCCCTTGATCACCTTTTTGCTAAATCAGACTTCAAATAGAGAGGTTTTCTGGGAGAAATTAAAAGCTACCCCTATCTTAGATTGACTTTTACATTTTTCAAGGATGTTAGAGATAAATCTAGCCAAATTTGGGTGGAAAGCTTCTAACCCAGGATTCTGTGGCAAGTAGGGCTGGTGAATAGGTCACATTCTTTCTTTCAGCCATACAAATTGATGTCCTAATATGGTGCTAGGTGGCAGTATTCTGTGAACAGATTCTTTTCCTAAAAAAATAACTCTTCATCACCAAATAGCAATGTACTGTTTGACAAAATTGTGGCATAAACCCGTTCTTTAGCAAATCCAGGACATGAGCTACCTTAGTCCCAAAGTAGTTTTAACCACTCTGTTTTGGTTCAGTTCATACATCAAGCTTCTTGTACTGCTGCTGTTAAAGAGGCTATAGGTCTTCATGTATATTTTGAAGATGCTTTTGCTTTCAAATTAGGATCACATTAAAGTTAATGCAACCTTTGAAAACATTCAGCAGAGGATTCATTTGGAAATGCCCCATGAGTCCTTTAGAAGAAAGACTCCAGATCTGTATGAAGAATTGTTTAATGAGACAAAATTTAAAATCTTTGCTCTGTCATCAGTCTGTCATCAGACTCATACTACCCTACTCCCTAATATGCTGATTGCTTCAAAAATATATGGATGATTCTTTCTTTGCAGGGTACCCTTTACCTTCTTTCCCTTTCTTTGCAGGCATCACTGCTGTACAAGGATCCAAAAACAAGAATTCACTGAGACAGGATGCCTATTTCCTTAGGGGACTGAAAGCCAGAAACTTGGATTATAGTCATACACTTTTATATTTTTTTATCTGTGTACCTCAGTTTCATCTAAAAGAAATTACATATCTTGACATAACTAAACTGTGGAATCCAACTGTCTCTTATTACCCATTTCACAAATAAACAGAGTTTTTATAGGCAAGCAGATCTACTTTCCAAAAAACGTAAAGCAGCAATGAGAGGGAGAAAGATTCCACCCCTTTTCATGGGAAATTTCTTTTAGTGTCTTGGTGTTGCTCTTCCTTAATGTAGTGTAACTTTCAGGTGACACTTCCATCTCTAGTAACTTGTAACTCCCATATCAGCCCAGAATATTTTGGGGTTGCTAATCTCTTGTATTTAGCTCTCCTTGCTAACTATACTCCAATATTTTTAAAAACAGCAGCATTCAGGACCTCTAATAAGAGAGCTTATTTAACATTTATTTCTTGCCATCCATTCTTACCAGCAATTTGATAACATTCTGAAAAAAAAAATTGGCATGAGGCATGCAATGTGATTATTCTTATTTATCATGAAGTTCATAACTTCTGCATGTTATTGAAAAAATCTTCTAGTAACAGACAGCCAGTTTTCATTGCATGAAAGCCATGGAAATCTGTAGATATTAAAGCTGTATTTTCCCAAACATTTCACATTCAGCTTATTATAATCGGATATCTATTTAAGCTGCATTCACAGGTTTACACTGTCTTCATAGGAAGTATAATACACTACAAAAGGAAAATATCAGATTTATCATGAACACATTTCATAAAAATGAGCTCCCTCTTTATTAAGTATCAAATGAAAGAAAGAAACAAAATCAGGAAAGCAGGGGGAAGGGGTGAGGTCAGAGTGATTTTGTTTTGTCCTTTTTCCATACCCTCCTGATTTCTAGGTTGGCTGTTTACTTATATATTCTGTTCCTGCATAAAGGTATTTTGCATTCCTCTTCCCTGGTCCCCAGTTTGACTCTCTCACATGAAAGATAAGAAAAATGGGACAGTGTTTGCTCTGGCTTAGACAGCAGAAGACCTAGCCATGTCTCCCCTCTATAGGACTGCAACCTGAGCAACTTTGCCTCCCTTTTGGAGGGGCAGGTTATGGGCAGGAGGAGGGGCAGCCCCCAAGAGACTCACACTCACACTGCAGTCAGTTTGCAGATATCAAATAGCTCCATGGCATTGTTGTACTAACAACTATCCTGTTTGTTGTTGTGTTAGGCTCTGTAGAAAACATAGTAATGCTGAGTTTACTTAGCTGCAGAAAGTTTGGTGAACTTGAGTTCATTCTGAGGGCGGTTAACCTGGGAGGAAAAGTCCAGCCTATAGTTTCAGGGGATTCACTGCTTGATGACACTAATAAGATCCAGATTCAAGAGGTAGTGACAGATGTGATTATGACCAGAGCATTAAAAGCTATTTACAAGTAACACAACATGGAGAAGAAAAACATATGCATAAGGAGGCTGACACAGAAAGGGTTTCTTTGAGAAAGTCAAGATAAAGGAAATGCAAAACACAGGGAAGAAAAAAAGAAAAAAAAGCTGAGGATTAATTAATCTCCAAACATGCTTCATGAAAATGTGGGGTTTTGTGTTAAAATAAAAATGAGTATTTCATGAACTAACACAGATTTTACTACAATTTTTAATAAAATGTCTTGGTATTTGTACAAAGTATCAGTATCACAGCTGAAAGATACAACAAAAGTATCTGATGGTAAAAAAAATTGTTTCTTTAGCTTTCTTACCTTTGTCTTTACATAAAATGCTTCCATTTCTAATATGAGCAATTACATTAAGGGCAGTAGTTTGCTTAGTGTAAAATATCATTCACACATGGTAGGAGTTATATAGGAAGTAACTGCATGCCACAAACTCAATAATTTACATTCACTATTCAAAAAACAGAGATGGTCCGATTCTGAAAGTCATGGCTTATGGGTAAGCACCTTTCACTCATGGTAATTCTTTGAGCAGGACCAAGTCCTACTCTATGCACCTGACATCACACCATCAAGAAAACTCTGCAGATGTTAATCTTAAAACCTAACAGCGACACATGCAAACTCCATCAAAGAAAACACAAAAGCCATTTTGAACTGTATTTATTGTTGTCAGGAAATACATACCTTTCATCTCATATAATGGGATATTTTGGTTTATTAAATCTAATTTGAACAGGTGGAACAGTAAGAAATAGTTCTGCTAATAGCTTATATTTTAAATTCAGATTCCATTGCTATAGTTAAAGGGAATATCAGTAGAAGGCAGAAAAGATAAAATGAACAGAAGTCATAAGAGACTGAAAGACATATTTGTTACTGCATTAGACCTGTGGCTTCCAGCAAAATGTTTACTTACTTATTAGCAGATAAACAATTATTATCACTAGTACCCTTTTATCATGAGTTGCTTTACCATCCTTTTAGAAAGGATTAGTTATCAAGTTTCAAAATATAATGGAGATTTTTATATACTACAGAGATTTATCTGCATAAAACTTGAGTTCAGGAGGAACCATTATCTCTAAATCAGTATATTGTCTGTGTGATTTTGTCTCCCTTCTATAGTTCTCTCATTTCCAAATTCTGCGTGACCTACAGGAAGTTTCAGCAGTTGTCTGGTTTAGAGCTGACATGTTTGGCCTTGACTTTAGTCTCAGTTGTGTGCCTGTATCATGCCATAGAGGAGGGATCTAATTTAGTTGCTGTGTTGTCAGCATTGGTAAAAAACCCAAATTTCCTCCAGAATTAAAGAAAAAAAAAAAAGCATTTTAACATGCAGAAAGTTCAAATGTTGCAGATGGTTCCTATCAAATGACTGCAATCTGGATATAGCTTTATTGGAAAACTAAATATTTATAAAATAATTTGGGCTTGAATTTAAAGGTCATCTAATTAAGCAAATAAGTAACATTAAATTAGTCACAAATGTTCTTAAAATATGGGTTTTGCCATTTACAATTAGCCAGTAGAAAGTTGACTCATACTTCTCACATCTGACAAAGTGTTACTTATGATTTTTAAAGCAATAAGAGGTTTTAAGCTGTATCAGGGTATTAATATTTAATTACAAATAGAAAATTGGCTTTGAGTCATATTTGGCATGATTTCCTACTTTTCTTCCAATGGCAAAAATTATTACTGAATTTCTCAGTAATTCTCATAGCAATGTTCTTTGGACAGATCTGGAGAAATTTGACAACATTTTGTATTCTGGATTCCCAAGCACAGTAGAGATGCAAATTATGGCCCAGAAGCTATCTGCCAAAAGGTGACATGCTGTGATGTGTCTGTTTGCCATCAGGATACTGCTGTGGTAAATTACAGTAATAACTATAACATTGCAGTTATCCAAAACACCTTTTCAAAGCCACTGCTCCTCCTTTGAACATTTAGGTGGTGTTTACTTCAGAGAAACATTAATCTGAATGCATGGAGAGGTTTTGATCCCTGTAATTGAGCACTTTTGTAGTAGAGCATTTGTGAAGGAGCAGATAAATATGTGGTTTCAGAGGAAGGTTTTTAATGAGACAAGGAGAATCCTTTTTTTTTTTTTTTTAATAGAACGGAACCAGTTGTATCTCATCACTGTACTATCCACTATCCTTCTGTTGTTGACAATGGCTGTTTCAGCTTTATTTAATGCCTTTTTGATTTCTTTCTACAGGAAGACTGATTACATGGAGTCCTGCACTGAAATGCTTACCTGTTTGCCAAATGATGGGAAATTAATTAACAAATATGTATTAACAAAAGTGTTTCCCTAACTCTACAAGCCATCAAACAAAGAGAAATTCTTAGCCTGATACAGCATTTTAGAAAGACCTAATACCATGGTCCTGGAAGGACTACACACACCAGTTTCAAATGCTGTAGAATTATTTTCACTTCAAAATAGTTTCTATTTAGAGTACTTTCAGCTTTAGTTTGCAATGCTCAAATCTATGATCCACAACAGGTTTTGTTTTGATCTAAATTTCCTTCAGTTTGAAATTGTTTTTTTTAGCACAATAGAGAATTAATGAATTCTCAATTTTACTTGATTCCTCTTCTCCCATTTTGAGCCTAGCTCTGCTCCTGAAAAAAAAACTAGATCACAAGGGTGTACAACATATGCCCAAATCTTATTCTGTAGCATATGCCAAATAGTAATGCATGGGTTCGAGTTCCTGCTCCAGTGATAGTCTGCAGCATAATTCTCATGGGTAGAAAACCACATTGTGTTGTGTCCTCTTGACACAATGTATAACAATATCCAGCAAGCTTAATACTCTTGAATATATTTCAGCAGCAGAGCCACAATTATTTTTAGACCTCTAATTATTTAAACCCTTCTGTGTTATTGTAGGGAATTTTGGCCATCCTCTGCACTGCCAAAGCAAGATTGAGTAATTTTTGTCAGGAGTTCAGAACTCACAACAGAGCAGGCTGGGAGATTGCTATTAGCCCCCAAGAGTCTACAGAATTCTGCCCACTAGTGACACACAGAAAGAGGCTGAGATTTTCAATTTCATGCAAACTTAATAGCTTTAAAATATTTGCAAAGGCTATAATTCATCTATTTAACAGAAATTTAAATTCATGTGAGAGAGCAAAATATGCCTTCCTTTTAAGGCTGTGTCCTTTTTTCAGGGATTTCTGTCCTTCCCTAATTAAAGGAAATTGCAAAACTCCCGCAAATTTCCCTAGGAGCAGAATCAGATCCTTTCATATCTTTACTAGGGACTACACCCTGTGATGTGTGTTTTAACATGAGAATCATCCATATCCAATGAATTAACACAAAAATGAGGCATGTATCACAGACTCCAGAGCAGAGTCAGTACTGCTTGCTCAATCCCTAGCATTTGGTCATCTTATTAAGTCCCTACAGGCTAGTTATAATCCATCTCACAGGCCTCAGGGTGTAGGAGAGATCCAACAGCAACAAGAGCTAGCTGAATAAATAACAAATGTGCAAGTGAAGCAGGGCATCCCACTTGTTTCATTAAAAGCCCTAAGCATACATGTGCTCAACTGTCATGCATGATCACACCCTAGGACCCCACAGTACACAAAGCAACTCTCGCTGAAGTTGCTTCATCTCTTTTCAGACTATGCTGACTCTTTTGACCAGCAAAAGTAGTCAAATATTCTGCTTGGATACACTTTACAAACACTAAAATCTTGGTATACAACCTTGTCTAACACTTCCATTATTAGCTTGAGCTGTGGCTTGGAGGGTGTTGAGGAAGGAGCAGGAGGAAAGAAAAAACTGTGTGTTAAATATTGTTAAGACTTCCGCTGTTTTATATGTAACATCAGAAAGAGAGAACTTCTGCATAAGGTTGTTCTCATGGTTTTCATTATCACATATAGTTAATTAAAAACACTTCTACCCCAGGCAACCAACACACTGCAAAGAGAATATTAAGAGGATATAAAAGCATCCTACTCACTTGGAAACTAATTAACTTGGTTAAAAATGAAACAGTTTTTTAAAAAGTACTGTAGTGTCAGGAAGGTCTTGTTGCTACCTCAAATTTACTATGTGTGGACAGAAATGAAAGCCAGTTTTGCTTCTCTTGAATGTAATGGCAAAAGTCCGTCTCCAGGGCAAGCAGATCAGGCCTTTAGCATTAGACTTAAATCTTGAAATCAATAGAATGGCTTTAGATGCCTGATGTTAGTTTGAGAACAATTTAGTCATTTAATTCCAAAATAATAGCCCTGAAAATCTTTCTTCCACACCCTCCTAAATTTTGCAGCACCTCTATTATTATGAATATCTATATAAAATAGATAGATAATTTACTAAATAACCTATCTATTAAATATAATTCATAGCTTCTTTATAAAGACTAAATAGCTTCTTTCTTAAGTGTTATATATTGAGCCTTACTTAACTTACCACTTTCCTGTGGTCAGATAGAGACTGGAGCCAAGACCCTTCCACAGAGCTGTGGGGGTCTACAATACAGATGCCCCATTCTGACATTGCCATCAGAAATATTTCTATGGTCAAAGGAGATCATGTCACTGTAGGTACAAGATTTCAGACAAAGCTGAACTTCTTCCAAAGTTTGCTCAGAGCTATGGAATAGATTCTACTCACTCTTTTGTCAACGAGACACCTCAAGATATTGATACTTAGAGATAGGTAAAAGAACTCTAGATTTGAGGTTATATTAGGTTTCTATCTCTGTTAGCAAGCAGTAATTCTCTGAGCATGTCTACTGAACACCAGTGAAAGTAGGACCTTCATAAAATGCAGTAGGAAGTCCTTTCATTTGAAAGATGTCTGGTATAACTGCCTTCCCTTTTACACTAAGACATCAGAGAACACATGCAGTGTATGAAAAAATAGTTTTCTGTCTGTGCCAAAATCCTCCAGGTATTGTTTAGTCTGATAATCATGTCAGAAAAGGCAGTTTAAGACCCTCTTAATGAAGCTTCTCCACTGAACAAACAAAACAAAACTAGAAATGTATTGAGTTGGATGAAGACAGCAAGAAGCAGCTTGGTGTGCAAATCCCCAGTCTCCTAACCAGATATCAGAAGCAAACAAGTGCAACCTTTCTTTTCTGCAGAAAACTTGCCTCTCAGCACAAGCCCACATCCCCACCTCTCATGAGGTGGCCATGCGTGAGTGTCCCACCCACCCAACATTCCACAAGCTTTTCAAATTGAGATCTCTTTCTGAAATCCTGACTAAAATACATAAAACATCCAAGCCCAATGGAGGGAACCATCCATGGAACCAATACTAATTCTGGATTATTTTCCAGGTACTCATTTGATATGAAGAATGCAGTTTCCATAATATGTGGCTAGCCTTTGACAATTTTAGACCTAACCTTGTACTGAAACTCTGCTGCTTATACCCTGTACCTATATGGAAGCCTATGAAATTCTCAGCAAGTGCTTTGCTATGTTATAGGAGTTTCTGAAGAATAGAGGCCAGAATTTGAAATTCTCCCTTGCTGACACAGATTAAAATAAGAACAGCCACCTGAATAAATATATTTTTAATGCATCAAATCTTAAATAACAGAATTATTAGAAATAACATCATAATTATTTAAACAAGGATCACTAACAGTACCTAATAAGTCACAAATCTAAAATTGTTACTGATGCTTATTGCATACTAGGATATTTTAAGTGTTATGTTGTTGCACTAATTAATAATAGATAGAGCACATTACAGTGGTTTTCTTTACTCAGCTTTCTCTCACATGAAACTAATCCCCACATAAATTATTGATAAATAATGCACACCTCTCCTGTTCACAACATCTAAATTATGCAGAATTAGGAACAGCTGACAAACTAATACACATAATTGCTTCTCCTAATAGACATCACTGTAATTGTAGCCAGCATACTTGGTGAATGTCACTTTTGTGTAAAACATAAAGTTTAGTATATAAATGGAGATTTTCTATAAATGTCAGCACAGTTGGCTTTCAGATTGATACCTGTCTCCTTACTCCTTTTTTTCAGATAAAATATATTAGCATTAAGTTAAATATATATTCAAAAGAATCACGTGAAATAGTGCAGCCTGATAGAAATAAATTTTTTTGCAGTATTTTAGAGTAACTTGCAAATATATCAATACTGTGTTGCATTGTAGTTGTCCTATCAATAGTAAATAACCATCTACCAATGTTCATTCCTGCCGTCTTTTTACAAAGCAGTGCTTATTTTCATCTAGGAACTAAACACATCATTATCAAGCAACATCTCTCAACAGTCATGAAATATTTAGCATTTGAGAGCATCACCTAGTACAGATTTTCAAAGCAATAATCTTAAGTTACATTTGCATTGGGTTTCTAAGAGGAAGTATGAGTTTTCCTAAGCAGATACACAGGGCCAAATTCACCTCACCAGCTCACTTAATTTACAGCTGGGCCATTTTCCACCTGAAAATGCTGACATAGGCATTGGGGCTTCTAACCCCAAAAAGGTGGCAGGATCATTCGCCCAACAGAAATGCAGGTACACCAGCACACGTTGCATGGAAAAGAAGCAGGTCTCATTGTGCAGAAGGAAAAACATTAGACAGTTGCAATAATGAAAAGTGATGGGAAGAATTGCACAAATGGGGTACTCTATTAGAGCGCAATCATTCAAATGTGTTGAGTTATATTTGCATCTTCAGCTTTTTCTAGCTCAAAATAATTGCCTGAGAAAAGCCTCACAGAATATTCATTATTTAATAATACAGTTTTACAGAGAAATAAGCAAAATTTGGCATAAAGTTCATTATTTGCTATATATTCTGCCAGTTATGACTGGACAGCTCAGGTGAACAATTCATTAGGCCGATGACGTACATTGTGGGGTCTGAGGCTTTTTTGATCACTGGGGCAATACAAGTACAAGACAAAAGCATAAAACCCTAAAAGCAAGTCATTCTTCAAATACTGAAATCTAAATCCCATTTTATTATGCTGTCAATGAACTGCCGAGATTCTCCTTTGCTTGTTAACATGATAGCAGACAGATGAGAAGAAATAAAAAGTACTGGCGTGTGAAAGGCAAATCAAAAGGGAGATTGAAGGGATTTCTCGAGTTACTCAGGTGAGTCTTTAAGCCCCAGCCAGTGACCCAGCCAGTGGTCAGAACGGTGCAGGTTCCGTTTGGTTGCTCCAAACACTTAGACACGGTATCCAACTGTCTGCTCAAAAGGCTGAGAATTTGCAGTTTCTTTGTAAGCTTACTGCACAATTAACAAAAGAAGGGAATTTGATACTAACTAAACAGAGAATGAATAGTCAATAACATTGTATAAACTTTTTCAAGTCACAAGTCTTTATGCAGCAGGAGCAACTTTTACTGGAGTCTTTTACTGCAAAGACTGCTTTTTTTTGTCCTCTACACTCATATTTTAGTTGTAAAATGTATTTTTCTAAAATGGAACCCTCACCTGTTGGCAGATAATGGCAACAAATCCCTAACAAAAAGAGAAAGATAAATCACAGACTAACCAGAAGTTACAGTAAATGAATAAAATGAAGAACACTATGGTTAGAAATATCCTGAAATATGCAGAACTGCAAAATAATTATGATTTTCAACATGGGTAGCATAATATTTATAAAATAAATTATTCCAGTAAAAAAAAAGTATATTTTTTCACTGCTGGATTTCTAATTCTTAAATTCAAAAAAAGCATTCAGAGTCCCACAGCCAACATTTTGAATAAAAAAAATAAAACATGAAACAAGTTCCATGCTATCATAACAACTACAAAATGAGGTGGCATGTGAAGAAGAAATGCAGCAGACAAAATGCAAACACAAGTATATTTGTAAAACAAATTTTAATGCAGTTAACTAGAGTTTATAGACCTCAACCTGAATACCCTTAGAGTGGAAACATTATTGTTTGCATGATGGTGTATATTTCTCAGAATGCGCTAGCTGTTAAGTTTAAGTAATACTTTACATACCCTTTTCATAACTGCACAATTAGCTTTATGAAACCCAGCTGTTCAAAATAAAGCCTGGACTAGCAGTGCCATCTAGCATCTTTTAAAAAACCCCCACAACAACAAAATCTCTGTGCACTTACAGAATTGGTAGATTAGCATTTATTAAGACTATCAATCTTTGTAATACATCTATGCATCAAGTCATAATGCTCAAGTGAGTAACAAGACATGTTTTGATAATCAGTGTATTACCAAATATAACATCTGTACACATCACAAACCATCTGGACAATAAAAGTGTCAGACAAAATTCTTTAGCCTTTGAAAGAGCTCAACTGAAACTGGGGAGAAGGGGACTGCATTTACTCATTCAGTGTTGGGTTATATTACATGGACGTGAACATAGTGTGAAACTGTGATAATACGGTAAGAAGGAACAGTAAGGTTTTCTTTTGGGAACAGAGGCCAAATACACAAATTGTACACATTTCTTAGGAAAGACTACTGACTGCCTGGGGCCCAGGTTAAAGATGTGAAAGAAATCTTCCCACTCTGGTACTGCTCTTTGAGTGTTATCCATTTTTCTGGTTAAAAAAATGAAGTTGCAACAAGAAATCTGAGGCCAATCAGAAGAGACTTCAGGGCCCTGGAATGACTGATTGAGGGATCCGAAGCAAATAATTTTTCCTCTATCCTTGCATTTTCAGGGACTGATAAGAGAAGAGTCAGACATAGCAGATTAATACCAGGGTCCAAGCCTAGCGTAATCAGCAGAATTTGGGGGATTTTGATCGCAGGTCAGTCTATGTGGCACCAGGCCTGATTGCAACAGGAGGGGCACACCTATCTCAAAGAGTAAAAAGATCTCTGTGCAGGAGTTAGTAGGGCTCACTGAAATAGCTTTAAAGTAGATTTGAACAGTGAAAAGGCTAAATCAGGCTCCCTAGAGTAGGCCTGAGGGTGGCATGCCAATGTCAGACGACAGTGTAGTAGCGAAGTCCTGCAGTCTTGCTGTTTCAGTGGAGAGAGAGGGGAATGGAAATCCATGCAACAGCAAAGATGGTTATTGATCTGTTAGAAACCATGGAACCACCTGAAAATGGTGACATAGGAATTAGGGCCTCTAAACCCAAAAAGGTGTTGTGGTCAACAGCCCAACAGAAGTGCAGCTACAACAGTGTCCATAGCATGGGCAACAACAGGACCCAAAGAGCAGCAGAAAAACTATCACACAGCTGACACCTTGAAAAGGTGGTGTGAAGATTTGCACAGCTGGGGTGGTGTAATAGAGATCTAAACTCAATAGGCAATGATGGAGAGACAGTGGGGTAGCCCTATATGTTAGGAAGGGTTTTGATTGTCTAGAGCTTAATGATAGTGACAATAGGGTTGAGTGTTTATGGGTAAGGATCAGGGGAAGTCCAACAAGGCAGATATCCTGGTGGGATACCTGGTGGAGCACCCAGCCAGGACAGAGAGAAAGAAGTATTCTATAAACCACTCAGAGGAGTCTCACAATCACTAGCCCATGTTCTCATGGGGGGGCTTCAACTTATCAGGTTCTGCTAGAAATATAATAGAAAGGAGAGGTAACAGTCTGGACGGTTCCTGAAGCATGTGGAAGATAAATTCCTGTTGTGGTTTAACCCAGTCAGGTGTTTTAGACTGGGATGTATAACTTCATCAATGATTTGAATAAAGAGATCAAGTGCACCCTTAGTACATTTTTCAACATCTAAACTGGCTGGGAGTGTTGATCTCCTGGAGGGCAGGAAGTCCCTGGGGATCCGGATCAGGGATCTGGACACGCTGGATCAAATGGCTGAGGCCAGTGGTTTGAGGTTCAGCAGGGCCAAGTGCCAGGTCCTGTACTTGGGTCACAACAACCCCAGGCAGTGCTGCAGACTGGGATAGAGTGGCTTAAAAGCTGTCCAGTGGAAAAAGACCTGGTGGTAGTGGTCAATAGTAGCTGAACATGAGCCAGAGTGTGCCCAGGTGGCCAAAAAGGCCAACGACATCTTGGTTTGGATAAGTAATATTGTGGCCAGCAGAACCAGGACAACTAATCCAGTATTCAGTTTTGGAAGAAAAACACTGAGGTGCTGGAGTGAGTTCAGAGTAGGGCAAAAGACTTGTAGATGTGACACTCAGGGACACAGTTCAGTAGTGGGCTCAGCAATGTTAGGCTTACAGTCAGACTAAATGATCCTAAAGTTCTTTTCTAATCTAAACAATTTTATGACTCTATGTTCTACCATTTCTTAAGCAACATAAAATACATAAAATGCTTCAGATGACCCAAAAAACATTTGCTTGTGCCAGTTAAGAGAAACATGTGCTTTTCATAGTTTAATTAATTAATTCCTCATTCTGAAATCTGATAGGCTTCTGCCTTGCATAGTTATATACTGACATGTAACAATACATGTGAAGCATATTCATTTTCTCCTTTCTATATGGAGTTAAAAGACTTCAGATTTGCAAAAGTGTAACAGTAAGCAAAATTTCACCCACTTTCATTGTTTGTTGAACAGAATGAATTGCTTGGCATTGCATAAGACAAAACATGAAAACAAATACTGCCTCTCAGAGCCTACAGTGTAGAAGACAGGCTCTGAAATGACAGGATGTACTGGGAAGCCTTGAAACACATTCATTAATTATTGTCATTGTTCGTAGCAAGCCTTTAGAAGGAACTTGAGTGCAAACAAGGATGGGAACACTGCAGCATATGAAGCTTAGGGAAAGAGAAGTGAGATATTATTGCAAGTTCAACCACAATACCTCATTGGCACTATATAGATGATATAGATATAGATAGATAGGTATAGATATAGATATAAATATAGATATAGAAATAGATAGATATAGAGATAGACCATACATTTTAGCCCTATAGCTAAGGATAATTTCTATGTTGCATAAAACACATTACAGAAATGATAATGAGATTATGGATCTTTCAGTTAAAGCCTCTGAAGAATCATTACATGGTGAAAAATAATGCCTTGGTGACTTTTAAACAGATTTAATCTGCAACTGTTTTCCCATATTCCTGTGCATTTTTGTAGTGATGCTCCCTGAGAAGGGTTTTGTGGATACAGAACTCTAAATTTAAGATAAAACTTGCAATACTATTCTGCTCATGAAGGAAAATTCTCTCCCCACCCCAAATAAGTTTTATTGGGATACAAATAAAATAATTCAATGCAAAGATTTAAACAAATATCTTTGTAACAAAAATAACCCCATCAAGTATAGATGCCCAGTAACTGAATTCAGCCAACCAGTGAGACCAGTCTATGAGAAACCACCCACAAAGTTTCTTTCTGAAGAAAAGCATAAAAAAAAAAAAAAAATCAAGACCGTTTAATATACATTCTGACTCACATTTCAGAAATAAAATTGTGTCAATGCCACAGTTCAGCAGCCACTATAAGATCCCTTCCAAATATCTCAAAAGTTCTTTTAGAAGGCCTAGTAGAAAAATTCTGTGGCTACATACAAATATTAAGATATATTAAGTTTATTTCCTTTCAAGGAACAAGTATCTTTTTCAGCCACATGTTACTATTATCTACTTATTACAGCTGGTATTATGTAAGGTTTTGTGTGCTTCAGCTACAGGTCAGCATTCTGCTGAGTAGAGATTAAAACACTAAATACATATATGTGATATTCTCATTTTCTTTGTTAGCACTTGGACTGTTTGTTTGTGTTCCAAAGCACTTTTTTTTCCCCAAAGGGAAATCTTCTCTGTAAGAAGAGTTATTTTTAAAATGTAATGTATTTTCAAAAAGACCAGCATGCCATGTGTAGAGAAGTGAAACAACAGACTGTCAACACTACAGTCTGAAAGGATGTTTTTACCTCTGTAAAGATAAAAAAAAATTACAAATGGTGGCAGTACATTATATGTTTTCCAGTATACTCACCCTAACCTTGGACCATTTTTGCCATTTTCCAAGAAACTTTTATATTCTCTTCTTATTTTATTTCTGTTACAGCATACTGGTATGACTGGGAGTTCATACCCACTGTGTAAGTCTCTGTTTCCAGACCTAGGGAGGCAAGATCCCATTCTATACACTAGAGTAGCTATTTATGCAGCTCACAGCAGTTCATTCACATCATATGCCTGCAGCTCAGGGCTTGATATGTGTGTGCTCCCATTTGTCAACCACCATCCCTTTAATGATTAAATAGTAAGAATGTTTACAAAGGAAACAACAAGTAGAGATTAAAAGAGGTGTGGGGGGAGGGGGCCATGATACATTCAAACTAGACTGTCACACACACCACTAGGCCACTGGCGCAAAACTGATTAGCTGCCTAAGGCCACTGAGAGCGTAGGCACAGGATGTTTTCCTAAAGAGAGGACGGGCGAGCTTGACCTTTTAATTTATAAAGGGAAACCACATACCCAGGTGTTGCAGCTCTGCTCACAAAGAACAATTAGGACATAATCTGGGCTGTTTATTTTGTTGGGTTCAGAGGTCCATGCTGAAAGGTCAAAAAGGTCTTATAGTCATTCAGTAATCTCCATGCATGTGATGTTTTTCAACAGCCTTTTGTGTTGGTACTATTTCGTTATTTGTTTGTTTGGAAAGAAAAAACAGTCTCTTTAAATAGGAAATCCCACTTGAGCTAACACCAGGCAAATTGCCCCAGTCATGTTAAAGCTGGATTTTAAAGGGAAAGAGCAGCTTCCTCAGAAGGGGAAGTGAAGGGGCAGGCACTGGTCTCTTCTCTCTGATTATCAGTGATGGGACCTGAGGGAATGGTGTGAATTGTGTGTCAGGTGAGGTTTAGGTTGGATATCAGGAAAAGGTTCTTCACTCAGAGGGTGGCTGGGCACTGGAACAGACTCCTCAGGGAAGTGGCCAAAGAACCAGCCCAATAGAGTTCAATAATTTTTTGGACTACACTCTCAGACACATGGTGGGATTCTGTGCAGAAACAGGATTTGGACTCAATGATCCCAATGGGTCCCTTCCAACTCAGTATATTCTAAGAGTTTCTATGAGAGTCTATGATAAAAGAAAGCATATTGGCATCAGTTACAGCAGGTATTTTTAAGGAGCTCTTCTGGGCAACAATGACACAAATGTCACAGCCAAAATTGCACAATTACCTCTGCAACTTTCTTGTAAGGAAAACATCAAACTTGCATGACTCTTCTGACCTAAACTGTGCCAACAAGGCAAAGAAATTTGGGCAGTGTTAAAAAAAAAAATCTCAGGCTGTCAGCACAAAACAAATAGTAGAGAAATAGAAAATACTGTGGCATACCCAACCTCTGTTACTTTAAATCTCTCCAAAGATTATAGGTGCTGTCCAAAAATTACAGCCTATCAGCAGGGTCTCAGGTTTCTTTAAAACAGTCCTGCATCAAAGATGTGCACAGTAGACTCTTCAGCCACAGTATTGGTTCAGGGATTAATCTGACTGTAACATCTTGCGTTACCAGTTTGGGTTTTTTATAAATAGATGTATAATAGAGTACTTTAAAGATAATTTCTTCTGTCAACCACCCAGGAAATCAAGGTCCTTCTGCAGGACAAAACCTGTCATTTATTATAGTTGTATATATATATTTGTATATATTTATACAACTTTTAGCATAATGTAATGTGCTGGACAATCTTCTAGAATTAAAGAGATTCTTTCCCTCTACTGAAGTGCTGTTGATGATAGATCAACTACCCACAAGAGAGTAGGAGGGTAAAAATAGACATTCTTCACAACAAATTCCTTTCCAAATCTTTGAGATTGCCTGCCTCTGTGGCTGCTGTTCTTGTAGCTACAGGGGACTTTGCCTGACTGGATGGCAGGCAAGCCGTACACTGGAAACTCTGAAATCTTGAGACAGGCAGAGAAAAATGTCAAAACTCACCATCAGAGTTACTTTACTGCCACAAATAACAGGTTGGGATACCAAAATCTGGTTACTACTCTTGCAAAGACTTGTACAGAACCTCAAGTTAACACAGTTAGCCTGATTCAGAAAACACAGATAAAAACGGAGACCTATTTCCAGCTGATGTAACAGGCTGTAGGTTTAGGAATTGTAAACAGTCTTTTGTCTGAGTACCATCTCTTTCAGTGTGTGAACTTAAGAAGTTTATGATGGCAGCACTTTCCTGGGACATATTGGTATACAGCATCCAAAAGCATTAGGAAGAAAGTAATACAAGGTAAATTTTTTTCTTGAAATATTTCATTTATTTCTAATGTTTGCTGACATTTAAACTTTCAACAAGAAACCTTAAATAAAGACAAACTGGCTGTTTGATTCTTGTCTTCACTATTTAGAAAGTTTCTCTCTAAAGCAATCATAGGAAGAAAATAAAACCCAAGTCTAACATCTCAAGCTTCCAGAGCAACCAATAAGCCTGGAAATGTGTTCTTTCTTTCTTTCTTTCTTTCTTTCTTCTTTCTTTCTTTCTTTCTTTCTTTTCTTTCTTTCTTTCTTTCTTTCTTTCTTTCTTTCTTTCTTTTCTTTCTTTCTTTCTTTCTTTCTTTCTTTCTTTTCTTTCTTTCTTTCTTTCTTCTTTCTTTCTTTCTTTCTTTCTTTCTTTCTTTCTTTCTTTCCTTTCTTTCTTTCTTTCTTTCTTTCTTTCTTTCTTTCTTTCTTCTTTCTTTCTTTCTTTCTTTCTTTCTTTCTTTCTTTCTTTCTTTCTTTCTTTCTTTCTTTCTTTCTTTCTTTCTTTCTTTCTTTCTTTCTTTCTTTCTTTCTTTCTTTCTTTCTTCTTTCTTTTCTTTCTTTTCTTTCTTTTCTTTCTTTTCTTTCTTTCTTCTTTTCTTTCTTTTCTTTCTTTTCTTTCTTTTCTTTCTTTTCTTTCTTTTCTTTTCTTTCTTTTCTTTCTTTTCTTTCTTTCTTTCTTTTCTTTCTTTTCTTTCTTTTCTTCTTTTTGCCCCAACAAACTGGAGGAAGTTTTCCCAAAGAAAATGGCATACAAAAAAATCAGAATTTTAAGATCTGATCCTCTGCAACATTTTGACTAACACAAAAACCAGTGATGTAGAGATGTGAGACCTCTCTTTGTCTGGCATTAATATTTTCCACAGGTTTGATACTCTAAGACAAAAATTACAATAAAATCAGTTTTGGTATCTTTAGCTTCACTGAAAAAAATCTACAGCATTCTGTGGGATTAAAACTAATCTTTCTTTCATCAGTTAAAAGCCCATTCTCCTGAACACAAAAGCAAAGAGAGATAAAATCTGTTTCTAAATGCATCTTTTGGTTATGAACACAAGTTCAGCTAAGTTTTTGTTCTTTTTAACTGATGAAGAAGATTAAAATGTCAAAAATACAGCAGAAAATAAAATTTTAAAGTTTCTCTATTTCATCCAAGAATAAATTTTCTGAATTCAGATATAAATTTCTTCAATTTTAAGTAACTGGAACATATTTTCTTTGTATAAATGTTCATTTGGGGGGGTAAGGCTGTTGCACAGATTCACAAATTTCTAGTCCAGAAGACAATGGATGTCACACTTGAAAATGTTCTTTCTTATAGTGTTGACTTGACTCCACTGTTGGAGGCTTTTGCAAAGCTCCTTTTAACCACAGGTTATTAGATGCAGGGATTATGTGGAAGATGCATGCAGGAAAAAGGAACTTGCTGCAGTTTTAAATTTTAACTTATTTTAAAACACAAGATTGACCTGATAGACATGATAGTTACTCCTGACTCTAGTATTTATGAAAAAATGGAAGCTTTATCAATAACGGATGTAAATTTGTTACCATGTTTTAAAGAAAGCCTACCATGTACAAAGCTACAGTGCTACAAGGCTGGTAGCAATTTAAAAAGAAAGACGTATTTGAGAAATAGAGAAGCAAAATCAATGGTTTATTTCTCAAAATTTTAAACTGCATCAGTTAAGCAAAAGAGCAAATGAATAAATACACAGATGGGCAAGATTTTATTTTGTCAGATATTTTACAATTCCAAATAAGTGTACACCATATGAGAAGAAAGAATGTGCTGTACAGATAAAGTACAGACTTAGATTCTGGAGATTTTGTTCTTGAATAGATTTCCTCTGAGAAGCATTTAGTGATGTCTTGGTAATCTGTCATTGCATTTTTTTTTAAATTGCATTTTTTATATCTTTTAATGTGATCTTCTTACCCTTTGTAAAGACAAAATATAGTTAGGGAAAGTGGGAGACAATTTATCCCCACCATGCTACCATTGGGTAAATAATGTTAAACCAGGGTTATTTGCAGAATTCAGAATGGGATTTAAGGCAGACTTAGGCATCTAATCAATTGAAAGCCTTTGCTCAAAAATGGTTTAATGCTCCTAGGAGCATCAGGCTTCCACAAAGGTGCATTGGCACCTACAGATCAACTTCTACTGTGTTAAAATGAATCTAAAACTAGACAGGATCAAGGAAGTTGGCACACTAGTTCATACATATCATACATACATATATATCATCATGTCAGCAGATGTCCTGCTGGAGTTCTGAAACTAAATCTCCTTATTTCTATGAGTTATTCAATCCATTGAGTGTTAACAATCAAACAAATTGATGGAAAATTAAGACAGACTTGATTATCAATGCCTGTTTGAACTGCTGTTGATTCATTTTCATTAGGCAGTCATAAAATGCCTAAACATACCACAAGCAATAACTGGAACCCGGATCTTCTAGAAGAGAGGTTTAGGCTTAGGCCACAGCTGCTGTTCTTCTGGACACTGGCACACAAAGCAGAAAAATTACATTAGAATTAATTAAGAAGATAAAGAGAGATTTCACCAAACGTGGCTTAAGCCCTTTTTTGTACTGCAGATAAGACCGAAATCTGCTTCAGGAAGGATTTGAAACAAGACATCACATTAAGAAGAACTGTGGGTAAAAAGCAATCACCACTTCTGCTTTCAGATCTGTTTCAAATTGTTTGCTCCTACTTAATTTGAACAAAGATTTACCTGAAATGCCTATAAATTCAAATGAGAAGAAGAGATCTTGCCCCTGTACGGAAACAGCACCTCGGCTGGTGTTTAGGTAGAAGTTGTTCTCTTATCTATATAGACAACAAATTAGATGCATCAAGATGTAGCTTCTTCTAGGGGAATCAAGCATCATACTTAGGGACTGTGATGATGAACATCACAAGTGCTGAAACCCTTTATTGTGAACAGATTCTCACAGTACCTGCATTGCACAGAAACAGAGCTCACTCTTGACATGAAGATGTCTCCAGATACCCAGTCATTTTTGGCAGTTCTTGCAGTGTTTCAGCTCAGGTTCAAACTTTGTAGTTCATACATTTTCCCATAAAAATGAATGTTTAAGTATCTTACATTTACCAGTAAGAAATGACATTCTGACAGTCAAGTTATAATTCACAATAAATCTGAGTCAAACACTGTATATGTTGGGTTCAGGTCCTTAGTATCTTAAACTGCTGTCACATTTATTACAGCTAATTCCTAGAAAGTTGCAAAAAGCAACTGGTAGGAAGAGTTAGGAGAGAGGGTGTGTGTATGCACAAACGCTTCTGAAGAGTTTGATTTGGTATAAATTACAGCTTCCTGAGTTTTTATTACTGCATTATTTGTTTAAATGCTGGATATCTGATGATCTGAATCTTGGTCCAATTCCCTGTTTTTCATATCCATTATCTTTATAGAAAATAGCACAAAATCTGGCTCAATACCATGAGCACAATTAAATTTTTTACACAATTCAAAACAGCAGAGGTTCTATGAGTAAACAGGCTTCAGAACTGTCTTGGACAACTGACTTGTCCAAGAACTGGTCTTGGACAACTGACAGGACCTGGATTGGTAACATAGCCTTAAGAGTGGCAAATAAACAGCATCATGACAGAAGAAGCCTGCTCTGAGTAAGATAGCATCTTCTTTCTATGAAGGCTGATAATATCACCAGCAAAAGATTCCTCCTCTAGCTCAGTACTAGAGGAGTAAAAGGAATTCAGATTGCCAGTTATTATCTACTATCACCATCCCCAGCTAAATACCTTGGTGCATCACACACAGTTCCTACCTATGCTGTCATAGCAGACCCATGCCCAAGACAGCAGAACAAGGGTCTGATGAGGTCCTCTTTCTCTCACCTCCAAGGATGCATTCTTCAGACTAATTGGTTACAAATGTTCACTTAACATGCGAAGTTATTTACATGATGCAGTAATGCAATAGTGAGTCTTGAAGACTTTAAGTGTTGTTGACTTGTCTTTCTAAATCAAAATCAGACAAAAATTATTATTGAAAAAAAATCAGTACATAAAGAAAAGGTCATTTTTAATCTAGGGGAAATTCATGTCCCAGAATTTAATGGATTGTTAGCATTATTTTTTTCTCTCTCTCTTTTTTTTTTTTTTTTTACCAAAGAACAAACCTTAACTTAGCTAGGAAAAAACCACCAAGGATTAGAAATGAAAGTAGAAGCATTTTCTTGTTACAGTATTGATCTTTTTCATTAAGATGTGATCAAACACTCATACTGTCTCACAGATATTCAGTGCACTGTGTAGAACAAAATGCTAAATCAAATTCTTAGTGTATGTGGACACATGACAATTACAAACACTGGCAAAAATTTAAGTCCAATGAAAAAGAAATCAGCATACATTGAATGAGCAATAATTACTGTCTTCCTTAGTTAACACTGGGAATTTCCAGGGAATTTCTAGAATTGCCACACACTGATGCATCTTCTGCAGCTTGGTCAGTGCCGGAAAACCACACAGAATCTGTTGAAGTCATCCACCTAGAATCAACTGAAATTTGAGTCCTGTTTATTCTCCAAGTTTAGCAGAATTAGAGTTTTAGAGAAGATCCTTATAAAAAGAAATGGAAAATAAATTACTGTGAAAGTATGAGAAAGCTTGCTCTGTTCTTGCTTGGGCTATAGTTTTGCAGAAGCTGTCACTTAGTAATGCGAGTATTTTGTTAAGCTTTTAATTCAAATCTACTTGTTTTCTTCAAAATCAGAAAAACTATAGATAAAGTATCAAGCAATCATTTAAACAGACCCTTGCACCAGATCAGGTCAACCTGGAACAGTCCAACAAATTTCTTCCTAACTGCCTTTTGAAACCTCCTATGAAAATGATCAAACAACCTATTGGTTCTCAGCAATGCTCACCAAAAGAACTAAGCACTCAGCCCATAATAAAGAATTTCTCCTGAGAGGAGAGGAAGCATAATGACTACATTGGTACCAATCTTTCCAGTTATTAAAATGTTTGTATCTTTCAGAGTTGAAAAAGTGCCTTTTAAAAATAATTTTCTGAGTCTTCCATTTTGGATATTTTTTATTATTCTAAAAGTTTTTATCATCTCACTCTTGATACTATTCTATAAAAAGAATTAAATCTGATAAACTTATTACAGGCCAGCTGAAATTATGACTAGGAAATTATTAATAAATCTGCCCTAAGAGAACTTAACTGCACCTGTAGCTTTGAACATAGGTTCTGTCATGTTGAAATTTATTGGAATATGCAGCTGCTTAAACATAGGCATAAGAACCACAAAGAATCACAAAATGAGTGAGGTTGGAAGGGACCACAGTGGATCACCTTGTCCAATCTCCCTCCTGCACCTAGAATATGTTACTCACAATTTTATCCAGAGGGTCTTGAATATCTCCACTCAGGGAGACTCTAGAACCTCTCCAGGCAGCCTGTTCCAGTGTGTGGTCACCTGTACAGTAAATCATTTCTTCCTCATGTTTAGGTGGAACTTCCTGTCCATCAGTTCCTGTCCGTTGTCCCTTGTGCCCTTGGACTCTGCCCAGCAGAGCCTGGTCCCTGCTCTGACCCTTCCCTGCAGATACTGACAGACATTGATGAGGTCCCCTCTCAGTCACCTCAAGGCTGAACAGGACCAGCTTCCTCAGCCTTTCCATGTAAGAGAGGTGTTCCAGACTCTTAACTGTCTTTGCAGGTCTCCCCTGGACTCACTCCTGGAGTTCCATGTCTCTCTAGTCCTGAGGAGCCCAGAGCTGGACACAACAGTCCTGACATGGCCTCACAAGGGCTGAGCAGAGAAGCAGGATCACCATTTTTGAGCTGCTGGCACTGCTGGCTTAATGTAGCCCAGGATGACATTGGTCTTCTTGGGCACAAGGTCACACTGCTGGTTCAGGCACCGCTTGATGTCCACCAGGATCCCCAAGCCCTTCTCTGCAGACCTTCCCAGCAGGTCAGCCCCTAATCTGTACTGAGGCATGGAGTGCAGGACCCTGCATTTGCTGCTGTTGAGCTTCAGACAGTTCTCTGCTCCTGTCTCCAACTTGTTAAGATCCCTCTGAAGGGTTGCACAGCTCTCCAGGGCATCAGCCACTCCTCCCAGTTTTTTATAGCCTAAGAATTTTTCTAGAAGGCTGGCAAAGGGCTCAAAGTTCTGCATAGCCATGTCCAGTTTTGCCTGAAGATTCCTAACAGCTTAGAGGAACTTATTTATGGATGGTGTTTCCTATGTCATGATTTCATGAATTGACTTGTATTTACTTCTCTGACATCAGTCTCAGTAGCGACCTTTTCATAGATACAACTTGTATATTTACTTCTGTTGTACAGAATAATACATTTTATACATTAGCTGATGTTGATTGGTTTGCTTTCGTCAGACGTCCAGTCTGGATGTAGTCACTTTTGGTGGCAGGCCACTCCCTACTCCCAGTTCTATTCAGTTCAGAAATTACATCTATATGTGTCACTCATCAATCAGAATGCTGGGAGACAACATCCCAGCCTCCATTTCTCTGCCAATGTTTAATGTCAGGAACAGGATAAGCTGTTTTAAGGGTCCACAGTAGTTTCTGAACAGATTTTCAAGGACAAGTTTATATTTTAGAGGTTGTATGGCTACTCCCTAGCTCCCATCTGATGATACTAAACAATTGCAAGACATTTTTTTGAAGGCCACCAGGGAATAATTTGCCACTGCAGCTGTACACAAGCTACCTGTCTTAGACTTCTGGAGGAGCACAGTTTCTGCAAACCATAAGAGCTTTAGTTCCCTCTTCTCCCTTCCCTCAGAAATCTGACTTCTGGTGTTTTATCTGATGAAATTATTTCCTACAAATATATATCCATGACCATAGAAAGATTGTTTAGGAATCAAATCTATGGTTTCAATCACTATATTTTCTTTAAATGCTATTATAAGTTCTTTTAATTATCTTTCAGTAATGATGAATCTAGTTAGATCTCTCTCATGCACAGAGTTTTTTTGCAGGAAACATTAACCTGCCATTTTACTAGGTAACTAACTAACTAAGTAAATAATAGAATTATTAATTAGTTGAAGGGTTTTCTGCCTTTTGATGTATATCTGACAAAAGCACCAACAAGCAAAGCCAACCTGGGGAAGTCTGAAGTAAGGGTAACCATTCTTTTGTTAAACTGTTTGTACAACAGACTCACAGCAGTTCAGAAGGCATTAAACACACTGGTCTTAGATGCCTCAGAATCTAAGCAAATATTTTTACACGTATTTAATCTGTAGATTTTATAGGTTAGCATACCTATTCAGCCCTTCCATATGCTCTCCGCTGCTTAGACAGCATTTTGAACGTAAGTAGCACTTTTTGCAGCGAACAGATAACTTTTGCCACCACTAAATAACTTGTCCTTTCCTGTTTATATCATTTAGATAGATATAAATGGCTCCAAGATGACATTCTCTGCACAGTAACTGCATGAATAGAAGAACTTGATGATTCAGAGCTGAAAGGAATATCAGAGGCAAGGCAGCATCACAAGCAGGGTCAATGAGCAAGAATGGGTATAAACCCTCCTTCTTTGGCCTCCTCCATTCTCTGAGTGCATGAAGTTCTTGTACACTTTTGAAAGCTAGTCAGAATGATCTTTTACCATATATACAGGCTTCTATTGCTTGTTATGATGATTAATGTCTCTTGGTATCACAAATCCTGGTCTGCTTTATGGGGTACATATGTCTGAGCTGCACCAAAAACAAACAAACAAACCAAAAGAAGCCCCAAAAACCCCAAAAAACCACCCAAAACCCAAAAACAACACTAAAGCACCAAAACCAAACCCAAACCAACCAAAAACAACCACAGACAAAAAATTAAAAAAAAACAAAAACATAAAAACAAAACAAAACAAAACAAAAAAAAAGGCCAAAAAAAACCCAACCAAAACAGCCCAGAAAACAAGACCTGCAGCAGCATTGTTCATATTTAGAAATATCTAGGGATGGTATTTTAGCAATTATTGGCATGCAAAAGAAAAAAAAAAGTGTGTAATTTATGAAGTTCCTTGCTTTGAACTACATGTAGGATACATGAAATGCGATGTCAGTTTTACCAAATCTGGCATTTAGGAGCTAATCATTATCATCAGTAATTGGCAATATGGTAAGGTCTACAATGATTTGGATCTGTGTGGCCAGTTGTTACCCATATGCCATAAAGAAAAATAATCTCCTTAAGCCTTGCAGAATGGGTGACTGCTCTTCAGAGGGTTGCTTAAATCCTTAACATGCTGCAAACATTTTAAATCATGCTGGAAAGAAGATACTGTATTGTTATCCTTTTTCTCTGTGTTTGATCTTAATAAAAAGTTAAACAATCTGCTAATAAATATAGAACTAATTAAGCTGCATTTTCAAAACCATAATCTGCAGCTGGAGAGTACTATATAACAGATGAAAATCATCTTAGAAGATCACAACTCAGCAATAAGCTGACTTTGGGGGACTCATTCTTTGATACAGAGACTAGAAAACAGCAGAGTTTGGCTATTTTTTTGAAACCCTGGCCTAAATAATAAGAGTGTATCTAGCTGCACAGTTATATCTGATTGATCCTGTGTTTACGTATAGTATTAAGTGTACTAGTATGTTCTAAGATGCAAAGCATTTAGGGAAAAAAATCTTCTGTGCTTGAGCTGACTCCGCTTTTGGTGCTTGCCTTCGTGGTATCTTTGGTGAGACACATTTGCCATATATAAGTGAAAAGGTACAGTCTTTGGAAGGGTGGTATCCAACCCTGCACAGAAATTATGTGGATATGCAGGTGGAATGTCCCCTGTGAGAGACACTCTGCTGCACATCTCCTGGGTGATACCACACTGGAGAAGGCAGACACCTGCCCAGCCTAGCTTAGCAGCAGCTCCAGTCCTGACTGCACAGCAGGAAACATGGGAGCTGTCCCTTCCTTCTCAGCCATGACTCGGGCTTCTCTGCCAGCCAAGGGCTCACTTCCATCGCCCTTCCTCACGCTGAGAGGTGCTTACTCACAGAAGTTATTCCAGTGACTGCTACAAATTAACTGACAAAGAAGAGGCAATGTGTGAGCTCCCCCTGCAATGTGTGAGCTATTAACCAACTCAGAGGGAGCCCAGCTGGCTATCCTGCTCGCCTGTGGTGAGGCAAGCGTGTTCAGCTGTTGGGCTGATGTTCCTAGCTGTCAGCTCTGTTTCAAATAGCCCCACGAGCAAAGCCTGGAAGTGACTTATTCACTCCCTTTCAGTAGCACTCAAGAAGGATGGAGCTGTGGAGTTTTAGTATGGCTTTGTTGCCTTTCTGAAAGGGAAAAGGGATTGTGATTGGATCCAGGTAGAGTACTACATAGTTAGCACCTTTTAGGATACACAACCCTGTGTGTGAAAAAGCACATTACATCGTCTCCCCCTCCCAACAAAAAACAAACAAACAAACAAACAAACAAAAACCAAACCAAACAAACAAAAACAAACAACAAAAATACCACCTTTTTCTAGTAAACAGAAACCATTCAGAGACCTGAAGATGACATCTGGGTACCATATCATCTGTTTCTGGAAAGTTTCTTCCAGGGAATGGAAGCTTCAGTGTCACCAACAAGATGACACCTTGTGCCAGCTAAAGCAGGAACCAGCTGTTTGGATCCTGGACTAGTGAAAATATTTACAGTGTATCTTGAGAAAAAAATGTATAAATAGATAAAACAGTAGCAGGAAAGGGGTGAAGGGGAATAATTACTGTTGCCATTACACATTACATAGAATACTCACAGGTGTATAATACTCACATGGAATGTACGTCAGAATGCACAAAATATTTCCTCAAAGTTTTAGTAGGATTCTCCATGGAAAATGTAAGCTTAGATGACACTGAGTGGGAGGGGGAAATAATTTACAAAGGTCTAATTGACATTTGCCTCTTCTTGGCTTTTTATGGCTGATTTGTTCTCAATTGCTCATACTTATAGAAGAATCTAAGTGGTCCTCATTCACAGCAGTATGAAAAAAGAAAAACGAATCCTCTAAAATTAAAGTACCTCCTTGAAAATACTGTCTTTTTGATTATATTTGTGCCACAGAGTAAGCAAAACTGGCTGCCAGCAGACCATTACTAAACATGGTCATTGTCCAACCCACACACGTAGCTACTTATGGCACTGCAGCTCAGTGTCTGCGGGTCTGTAATTTCCTCTTGCTGACCTTCACAGAATGCATTTTTTACTTATTTCTTATTCTTCTCTTGATAACTGTATTTACCAAATAAAAGGCATACAGATATTTTCAAATGTCATACATCTCTTTGAATTTTTTTTGTCAGACACAAGCATTAATGTATTTTGAGGGAATAACTATAATTAGCATTTTAGAGAGAATAACTACTTTCTTAATTGTTTGCTTGAAGCAATTTGGACTGTTTTGCCAATGTATCCATGACATACTATTAATCTAAGTAATGCAGCAAAATCCTTCTGGTCCCACAATTTATATGTCTATTCACAAGATAACGACTTGTGCAGTCTTAAGGGCTTTTACTTTTTGTTTGTGTTTCTCAAAATAAAAACATGGGACAGGGTATATTCCAGTTAATCATTACCTATCACCTGTGGTAGTGCTAGCCCAGCCAACGCTTTGGTCTTCCACCAGATGTCAGAAAGTTAGTGGCATCTCTCTCATCTCTGGAGGACTCAGCTTGCCTCAAGGGCACATGGCCATTCTCACCACTGACTCCAGGCTGGTTCAAAAACTTCATTTTTGTTTTCTCAGACACATTTTTGTGTCAATGTCCTAGGGTGACGGTATGGTGTTCGTATCCCAAATCGTGTGTTCTGTTTATGCCTGATATTATGTTCTGTGCCTTCAGGACTGACTCTGAAAGTGAAGGATTGTTTTGTCTTGTTATCAGCCGGCTCACCTCCCCCCATAGTCTGTGCCTAAGAGAGGCTTGGCTGGCTTGGCTTGCTGGCTTGCTTTTGCTTTTGCTTATTAGTTAGTTTAGCTAGGCAGTCCAATTTTTACCCTGGACTGTATCTTTTTCCCTTCCCTTTCCCTTTCCTGAATATAATCTGAACCTGCTCTGGACCTGGACCTGGACCTGGGAAACATCAAGAAACACCGAGAGTCTGCATTTTTGTGACCTGCAGCAGCCATCCCCAGCGCCGCAGACTGATAGCTGGGCGACCACTCCCAGGAGAGACTTTCTGAATTTGTCATCTCTTCAGAACAGTGAAAGAGTTTTGTCATCTGGTGTTGTTTTTTTGTATTGGGAAGTGTTTTGCTTGTTAAATAAACAGGTTTTTTTCCACTTCTCTCTGAGGAAATCTTTCCTGGACCGGGTGGGGCGGGGGGGGGAGGGGCCATGGGGAGTTTGCTTTCTGGGGGGCTCCTTCTGGAGGTCTTCCCCCAGATTTGCCCTAAACTAGGACAAATATTTTGGCGTCCAACGTGGTGCTCGAGAGTGGAAAAAACCCTGTTCTAATCGTATTTTGGTTGCAATTACTTTGTGTTGGTATAGAGCAGTTACTGGCTATGTTGTTTGAATTCATAATGTCTCTTGGGGTGCAGGCCTACATGTGTTTCTGGTCCCTAGGGTTTTTTGACATCTTAATACCTCTGTGGTCCTTAGGTTTATTTTCTTATCCAGAAATAGCTTCAGTATTGTCCTTAATACATAGTTTTTGCGGTAGAGGGGCACTGACCAGAATATCCATTGGGCTGGGCTTGGTTGTAATGGCTTGCAGGAGGTTTATAAAGGTGCTGGAGTCTGTTCCAGGAATGTATGGTTCATGGTTATGGTTGTGCACCCAGTTTATTAGAGGAGAAGCAGGAGATGAGGCTTTTCAGCCTTTGCTTTCCTTCTTCTCCTCTGAATCTGTTACATCCCTATTGGAGAATGTTCAGTTTCCCCTGAATGTTAAAGATACCATCTTTCTGGTATTTAATTTGGTAAGCTTTCTCTATACAGTCTGCAGCTTCTCTAGAATGAGGGCTGAGATTTCTAGTAGGGCTGATGAGACCCCTGACCCAAGAGTAGACCCAGGTGTGAGAAATCCTGAGTGGTGTGGGAAATGGGAGGATATGGGCCAAATCTTAAAGTAGTTTTCTGACCCTATAGTCTGGGACTTTCCATGTGAACAAATTCAGAACCCAGCTGAGGTGGCAAAGTACCTGAAAGAGAAGTGCCATGATACCCTTAAGGAGAAAAAGATCATTGCAGTGAGCTGGGCCCTGGCCTATGCTTATCGCACTCTGCTAGATACTGTAAGGCAGCAGACAGAGGAAGAGGGGCAGGGAGATAAACCAGCAGCTATCCCAGTCACTCAGGCTGCAGCCAACAGCCCATACCTGAAGCCAGCAGCTAAACCAGACTGTAAGCCTCAACCAATGGCTGTTGCTACTAGCACGAGAAGTGAAAAGTGCACAGACAAGACCGATCAACCAGTAGATGACGATGATGATTATAATGCAAGAGAAGGACCCTCAACGCCTCCTGACATGAAATCAGGAGTCAGAGCAACTAGTACAAGATCAGAGGCCAATATTGAGTCCTTTTCCCTAAAGGACCTCCGTGGCCTGAGAAAGGATTACACTCGATGACCTGATGAGTCTATAATTAGTTGGTTGGTCCATCTTTGGGATGCTGCAGGTGAAGCCACAATCCTGGATAGCACTGAAGCGAGGCATTTGGGATCCCTGTCACATGATCCTGTCATCGACCAAGGAATGATGAGGGGAGCTAACCCTCACAGCCTCTGGGCACAGGTCCTGGAAAGTGTAGCACAAAGATACCTGTGTGCAGATGATCTTTATATGCAGCAGACCCAGTGGAAGACTATAGAACAAGGGATTCAACGCCTGAGAGAAATGGCAGTGGCAGAGATTGTCTTCTCTGATAAAATAACAACTAGGAATCCAGACATGGTACCATGTACATCTGTGATGTGGTGAAAACTTGTACGGCTTAGGCCACATGAATACGCTTCTGCTTTAGCAATAATGAAGTGGGATGACAGGAATGAGACCGTGCTCGATATGGCAAAGAAGCTCTGAGCATATGCAGATGCTGTGCATGGCCCGACACATGCCAGAATTGCAGCAGTGGAAACACGTCTACAAAAATTAGAAGACAAGATAGAGGAGAATCATAAGAAACTCAGGGAGGAGATTAAAGAGGACCTTCTCCAAATATCAGCAGTACAAATTAGCGGCCCCCTGGCACACTGGGCCCGGGGCTTCTCCGAGTCGGGTTGCTTGGGAGTGCAGCCCAAAGTGGGTGGTAAACTCCATCTAAGGCTAAATACCGGCACGAGACCAATAGCCAACAAGTACCATAAGGGAAAGTTGAAAAGAACTTTGAAGAGAGAGTTCAAGCCTTGTGATCAAGGCCGCAGCCCGTGGATGGTGTGAGGCCGGTAGCGGCCCCTAGTAGGTCTGTCTGATCTAGAAAACGCAAGTGGTTTTGAAGTAAAAAAGAAGTGTTAAAACATGCGTTTGATTAACCTTTGCTAAACTCTGCTTGAGTTCTTCTCCATTTTTGGATATTTGGTTGGAAAGGAGTGTACAAAGAGGAGCAAGGAGTATGCTGTCACTACCAAGTGACAGGCAGTTAAAATAGTGTTCTGGTTTTATGTGTCTTATTCCAGCTACAAACGTACTGATGAGTTACACCACCTGCAGGCTATATCTTTGACAACTTAAGAGTTGAGGTATATGATACCTCATTCTATGCATAAAATTGGAATATTAGTATACTGGCACTTTTTAAATGTCACGGAGGTATATGAAATGGTAACAAATTGAGATTAAATTGTGATTTTGCAGATTTTTCAGAAGAAAAAAAACCTGAAATTTTATTTTTTTCCTCAAGTTTTAAGACACATTTTATTAGATAAATGCAATGGCCTTCAATCCCTTTGTTAGGGGGCATGAACTACACAGTGTAAATATTTCAGCAAGCAGTACTGTATCTCAAATCAAACAACTTGCCTCATTGATGGCTGCTGCTACATGACACTGCCTTTTCTTTGTAATTCAGAGACTCAGTGCCACAGGCTGGGACAGAGTGGCTGGAAAGGACCTGGGGGTGCTGGTGACAGCAGCTGAACATGAGCCAGGGTGGGCCCAGGTGTCCAAGAAGGCCAATGGCAGCCTGGCCTGGATCAGCAATGGTGTGGCCAGCAGGAGCAGGGCAGGGATTGTCCCCCTGTGCTGGGCACTGGTGAGGCCACACCTCCAGTGCTGTGTCCAGCTCTGGGCCCTCACTGCAAGAAAGACACTGAGGAGCTGGAGTGAGTCCAGAGAAGGGCAATGGAGCTGGGGAAGGGTCTGGAGCACAAGTCCTGTGAGGAGCAGCTGAGGGAGCTGGGGGTGTTTATTCTGGAGAAAAGGAGGCTCAGAAGAGACTCTCTACAACTGCCTGAAAGGAGGCAGATGGGGTTGGTCCCTGGCAGCCAGCAACAGGAAGAGAAGACATGGCCTCAAGCTGTGCCAGGGGAAATTTAGCTTGGACATTAGGAAGAATTCTTCACAGAAAGGGTGATTAAACATTGGAATGGGCTGCCCAGGGATGTCATGAAGTCACCAGGAGAAGTTTAAGACTGAATGTGGTACTCAGTACCATGCTCTGGTTGACAAGGTGGTGTTAAATCACAGGTTGGACTTGATCATCTCAGAGTTCTTTTCCAACTTAATTGAATCTGCGATTCTGTGATTCAGTGTTTTACAATACCAAATTCTGCAGTTTGGATTTGACGTACAGAGGGAGGCATCTGAGCCATTGATGGCGTTTGGCATTCTACACCTTGTTTCTGACAGAACTGCTCTGGCAGTGACAATCCTGGCTGAAATCCCTCTCAATGAAATCACTGGCAAATTTCCCAATACCTTGAATAAAAACAAAATTAGGTGCTATGACCAGAAGATGCATGTGCATCTCTCGTCATACTGTAAGCAGCAAATGTTCATGATCACAATCTAGCAATCTAAACTGAGGGGCTAGTGATATCTGGGAGTAAGTTGATTATATTAACACCCAAAGACATAAACAGAACTTATTTACATCACCAAAAAAGATAAGACCTTGACTCAGGGAAATCATGCAAGGCAAAATTTATTCCAACTATGTTAAAATAATCCTTGACTGATCCAAGTCACCCACTTAGCTAGGGAAAAAAAAAAAAACAAACAACCAACAAAACCCAACCCAAAAACCCCCAAATATCCCTCCTTGCTGATCAAAAGGCAAAGACATGACATAAGCTATTGCTATAAGTGTTTAAAAAAAAATTCATTAAAATGAATTTTTCATTAAAATTCACCTGTGCAACTCATTTCTCTAAACATTCTTTAGAGAGAAAACAGTTGAAAAAGAAAATTCTTAAAATATATTTTCTACTTTTTACAATTTCTTTTGGAAAGTGTTTTCTTTATTTCACTCTGGATGGGTCAATGTAATTCATCATTTATAAAACTGCAGTGCGGGAGATATTTTGCAGAATTTTACCGTAGTAAAAGGCAAAACAGAATTACTGTTTTTGAGCAGCAGGTCCCATTTCTAGTCTAGGACTTGTACTGCAGGTAGCTGCTTTTCAAGCTTAGCAATGGAACAATTAATAAAGAAACCCATTAAGGTCTGATTGTTGCTGCTAAAAAGGAAGGTTGAATTTCAGGCCTTTGAAGTAACTGAGAATGATTCAGGCCTCATTACAGAGATATAATCTACATTCTTACATTTATGTTAGTGATTCAAATCTATTGGGACAGATTGAATTCTGTTAAATAGTGGATCTTTCCTGTGGAACTTTTCTCAGGCTTTCTCAGGCTAACCTAAGAGGTGACCTGACAATACAAAGTAGTGGGGTATTTAGGGATTCAACTGTGCTATAAAAGAAAGGCTATACAGAAGGTAGAAAAAAGAATGAGATATAATCTAAAAAGCTATGTCAGCTTTTCATTTGGACTCTGTTTTGTAAATGCCCTCCTTGTCATCACACAGGATAGAAAAGGACTCTGTGCATTGCAGTAGTTTAAAGTACTGCCCTGAATATTGCACCTGCCAGAATCAAATCTTATGTGAAAGTTGGGCATGTTGAATTTTCTGTTCTTAAGTACAAAATCTTGCAACCAATATATAGATAGTCATGAGCTAGAAATAGGTTTCAGCAAAACTCTTCCTGAGTAAATTCAAGACAATACCTATTTCTTCAGGGTTAATTATGGCTGTTTAACCCCCAAATTATTTCTAACTCCAGTCAGAGATCCTAAAATGCCAATTCACTTTATTTTCCAACTTTTGACAGGAAAAAGAGAAAAACAAAAAAGAAAGACATCTTCAAATCTAAAAGTTTAAGATAGTATAGAAATTGCTTATCATTTAAGCCATTGGAATAAAAATTACTTCAATTTTAGAAATAATGTCTTGTATCCTTCATGACCCAGGCAGCACTCAAACATTGACATAAGCTTTGTAGACATACATGTAAGCTGTCAGGCATTCACA